>NC_088378.1:9799722-10101203 GCF_037993035.2 Macaca fascicularis
CACCAGCCACACTGTCATTTATTATCATTACCCAGCATTATGTATGGTATATAATTGTATGTGCTAGATTTTTATATGATTGGCCCCACAGTGGATTTGTTTACAGTTCTGCATTGTGATGTTAGGATAGCTATGATATCAATAGGCCTTAGAAATTTTTCAGCTCCATTATTGTTTTATGGGACCATCATCTCATAAATATATATATATATAAAATGTGTATATGTCTCTCTTTAAAGATAGCAGATATGGGCCGGGTGCGGTGGCTCATGCCTGTGTTAGATATGAGTTCTAAATTTATCTTCAAAGAATAAATATGTCAGTATGTTCAATTCTTTGCCTTCTACTTTTAAACTTAACTTCCTCATAAAGCAACCTTTTTCGATTACCTGCTCCACCCTGACTTATTCCTATTACCTGTTCCACCCTGACTCATTCTGATTACCTGCTCCACCCTGACTCATTCCGATTACCCGCTCCACCCCAACTCATTTGGATTACCTGTTCCACCCTAACTCATTCTGATTATCTACTCCACCCTGACCCATTCGGATTACCTGCTTCACCCTGACTCATTCCCATTACCAACTCCACACTGACTCATTCTGATTACCTGCTCCATCCTAACTCATTCCAATTACCTGCTTCACCCTGACTCATTCTGACTACCTGTTCCACCCTGACGCTTTCTGATTACCTACTCCATGCTGACTCATTCCGATTATCTGCTCCACCCTGACTCATTCCGATTACCTGCTCCACCCTCATTCCGACTTCCTGCTCTGCCACAACCATTTTTCCCACCAAACCACTCATCCTGTCACTCCCTTTAAATTAGCCAATCAGAATTAGTTTAGCCTGTGAGGTCTAACCCTAGCCAATAGGGGAAGGACACAGCAGCAGGCGCCATGTGCGTCAGGATAAGAACCCCTTCCCCTCTCTGGTCCAAGTGTGCACTCACCATTGCTCCATCTGTAAGGGTGCACCTTTCTATAGAAGTACATTGCTTTGCTGAGAATTAAAAATAAAAATTTATATTCAAGTGCTATTTCTTTTGCAGCACCAAAACTTTATTTATAACAATTTGGGGGCTCCCCTTGATACATTCCCCTCCGGGGAGGTCTCTGGTTCTCTCTAGTGAGGAGGCGCGCCCCGCTCCCTTGTGGCAGCCTCAGGGATGAGCAATCAGGATCCACCCAGTTGGAGGATTAACCCCAGCTCTCAGCAACGCGGAAAGAAACTGGCCAACAACCTGGCTTAAAGGATCCTCACACACTGCAGCGATGACTGTGCACAGACCAAAGAAGGAGAAGCCACGGGAGCCGGTAAAGTACTTCCTTGTTGGTAACATTCTAGAGGGCTAAATGTGTGTGTGCGTGAATGATCGCAAACGACCGTACTTGTGGTGGTGTTCCTGTAGATGGTGACAAGTCCTACTGCTGGAGGGAGTGAGTGGGTACCCTCCGTGGTTCCGTAGCTACCTCATATGGCTTAGGGCGGATCCTGCCACGGATTTATACAGGCAGGCCAACACTAACAGGGGCCTAATGCTCCCTTGTAGGGAGAAGCCAGAGAGGCAACACGAGTGGGAAGTGTGCAAAGGACCTTCAGAGGGGGAAAGGGAGGGAACCGGTCAACCTCCCAGAGCAGCAAGGCAAGACACCGCCTGGTTTGAGGGGTTGAGCCTTCCGGGACAGGCAAGGCGAGACATCCCTGGTTTGAGGGGTGGAGCCTTCTGGAACAGGCAAGGCAAGAGGCCCCTGGTTTTAGGGGTTGAGCCTTCTGCAAATTTCAGGGGGTTGAACCTCACACAAACCTGCTGTAGTAAGAAAAATATTCAGAATTCCCCTTTCCTTTCTTCTCTAGGGGAAGAAAGAGTAGCTCTACTCCCACCAGTCCCTCCCCTAGGGGAAGGGGAAGGAGAGGGGTGAACAGCAGCATAAGTGGCTGGCAGAGGAAGAGACAGAGAGTCAAAGAGAGAGTCAGAGAGAGAGAAAGAGACAAAGAGTCAAAGAGAGAGAGAGAGACAGTCAGAGAGAGAGAAAGAGACAGAGACAAAGAGGGAGTCAGAAAGAGAGAGAGTAGTAAAGAGAAAACAGTGTACCCTATTCCTTTAAAATCCAGGGTAAATTTAAAACCTATAATTAATAATTGAAGGTCTTCTCCATGACCCTATAACACTCCAACACCACCACCTTGTTGTCAGTGTAAACAAGGTGGTAACCCAAAAGCACGAGGTGACTGACAACAGGTGACTGACAATCGGTAGCCTTCCTAATCAAAACTCCTTAACCCAGTAACCCGCAGATGGCCCAAATGCATTCAATCTGTAGCGGCAACTGCTTTGCTAACAGAAGAAAGTAGAAAAATTTTTAGAGTAAACTTCATTGTGAACACACCTCATCAGGTCAGAACTATCCTAAGTCAAAAAGAAAAAAAAAAAAAAAAGATAGCGTACTGACTCAAGAACCTTAAAGTATGAGGCTATTCTGTTAGAACAAGATGATTTAACATTAACCACTGAAAATTCCCTTAACCCAGCAGGTTTCCTAACAGGGGATCTAAATCTCAATTACCATACAAAGGTCCAACCAGAGCTAGGAGGAACTCCCTTCGGGGCAGGACCATAGGTGGTTTCTCCCGGGTGATTGAAGGAAAAAGACACAATGGGTATTCAGTAAGTGATAAGGAAACTCTTGCAGAAGCAGAGTTAGGAAAATTGCCTAACAGTTGTCCTGCTCAAATGCTGTTTGCACTCAGCCAAGCCTTCAAGTACTTATAGAATCAGGAAGGAGCCATTTATACCAATTCTAAGTTACTATGGACTGAACGAGGTCTTATTAATAGCAAAGAATAATTGAAATCCCAAACTTACAAGGTTTTCAACAGAAGTAAAGTTTGCTAAAAGTTAAGAGTGTAACATGTATTATCCTAACTTCTAATCTTGTGGCCTTAGACAGTGTAGTCCACAGACATGAAGGAAGTTCACTTTGGAAAAGAATGTTTTCATCTTTGAGAAAAAACAAAGAGGGGGGGAGAATTTATGTAAAAAGGAATGTTATGTGGTAAATTCTTGTCCTAGAATAAATGAACTGGTTGTTTAGAGAAAGGGATGTTTGCAACAAGTCAGAAAGTTGAGGTATGTTGAAGAATTGTCTGTGAAAGTTGTGGAAAAAAGTGTTATAAAAAGGAATTTATGCAAGAAATGTTGTATAATTTGAAAGTAATTAGGCCTCCTGAATGTAAAACTATTGAAGAAACAGTTTATGTGCAAGGTGTGTAAGAAAAGTAAAATATACTTTTGGTAAAAGGGTTATAAGGAGACATAAGAATGTAAATGGTTAAAAAAATAGTTTGTTTTAAAGGTTTAACCAAGTTTTGAAATGTTAATTGAAAAGGAAATTCTATGTGTAAACATATTGGCTAAAGTTAATGGCCTATTTCTCTGAGCACTGGACATTAAAATAAAAGCACAACAGGTTTTTCTTAAAGCACTAACCTGCTCTTTACAAAAATTATAAAAGTTTCAAAAGAGTCTATACAAATCTTACCTTATGGTCAGACATTAAAAATTGGATAAACACGTCTACAAGATTTTATTAAAATTAAGTTTAATGTTAATAACACACTAATATAAAGGTGAAATTTGGCTTATCTGATATAAATATCATACGGAAGCATGGGCAAATATAAAATGGTGTTTGACTTTCTTTGGTCTAAAAAAATAATAAAAATAGATGCTAAAGAAAATTTCTCAGGAAGAAGGCGCCAAGCACTATAAAGTCCATTGCTGATGTCCCCACATTTAAAACAAAAGATCAATTTCTTAGAAATTATATACTTGGTTTATCTTCCACTTCCCTTTCTCTCAAAACTAAAAGTCTTTTAGCACAGGTACCAGTCCTAGAATTTCTGGTAAACCAGCACCAGCCTGAGGATCACATTCTCATCAAAGGTTGGAAAGAAGGAAAACTCGAGCCAGCCTGGGAAGGACCTTACCTTGTGCTGCTAACCACCGAGACTGCTGTTCCTGCAGCGGAAAGGGGACGGACTCATCACACCCAAGTCAAGAAAGCGCCACCCCCTCCAGAGTTGTGGGCCATAGTCCCAGGGGAAAGCCCTACCAAACTAAAGCTAAGAAAAATTTAATTCTCTTTCATCTATTCTATTACTCTTTCTTCTTTCCTCGTTCTATTGCTGACCATCTAGTTATTAACATAACCAAGTCAATTTCACCTCAAACTATTGCATTTGATGCTTGCCTTGTTTTATACCCTGTGGGAACTTTATTTATAACACCTATAATCCCAGCACTTTGGGAGGCTGAGGTGGGCAGATCACCTGAGGTCAGGACTTGGAGACCAGGCTGACCAACATAGAGAAACCCTGTCTCTATTAAAACTACAAAATTACCCGGGTGTGCTGGTGCATACCTGTAATCCCGGCTACTCAGGAGGCTGAGGCAGGAGAATTGCTTGAACCTGGGAGGTGGAGGTTGCAGGTGAGCTAAGATTGTGCCATTGCACTCCAGCCTGGGCAACAAGAGCAAAACTCTCTCAAAAAAATATAAATAAATACAATAAAATAAAAAATAAAGATAGCAGATATTGCAAAACAGGAAAAATTGGTGAACCTAGATGAAGAATCTAGGGATGTTTGTTGTATTTATCATGCACCTGTTTGTGTTGTTTTGAAATGTTTTCACAATACAAAATTAGAGGAAAAGATATCATCTCTCATCTCAAGGAGCTTACAATCTACAGACCAATATTTTTTTCTAATAAAAAGATGAAGAGGACTAGATCATAGGGTCAGAAATTGTTGGTGGGGCATGAGAAAGCTGCCTCCACAAACCCCAACTCCCAGAAGGCGGGACTGTGGCAGATGGGTTGGGTTCGCCTGAGCCCCCACTTCTGCCCAGAGGTTTTAGCAGGTTCCTGAGGACTGGGCTGGGCCCTGGGCAGGCACAGAGCACACTCTTTGGCCCACAATGGAGGCCCTCAGAAGACCAAGAATCCAAATGCAGTAGGAGTTATTAGGAGATAATTTTAGGCAGATAGAGAGGAAAAGGGGTCCTTGGAAAGTTTTCGTGTCTTTTAAAGAAGCTCCTGAAGTGTTTATTTCTTTTCCTTTTTTTTTTTTTTTTTTAGATGGAGTTTCGCTCTTATTGCCTATAGGCTGGAGTACAGTGAGCCATCTTGGCTTGTTGCAACCTCCGCCTCCTGGGTTCAAGCAATTATTCTACCCCAGCCTCCCGAGTAGCTAGGATTACAGGTGCCCGCCACCAAGCCCAGCTAATTTTTTGTGTTTTTAGTAGAGACAGGGTTTCTCCATGTTGGCCAGGCTGGTCTTGAACTCCTGACCTCAGGTGATCCACCTGTCTCCGCCTCCCATAGTGCTGGGATTACAGGCATGCGCCACCGCGCCTGCCCCAAAAGGTTCTTGTCTAACAGGAAAGCCCCAGTTCTTAGAGCTGGGCAGGCAACCTTTGATATTCAAATGCAGACCATTAGAAACTAGTTCCACTCAAACATGGTGATTCCCACTCTCTTCTCCTTACCCTCACATAAGCCTGGCAACAAGGCTACCCTCCCATATCCTCACATGTGTAGAACATCATGGCGCCCTGCATTTGCATATTAAAAGGCTAGAGTGGAAGGGCCAGTTTTTTTCACCGGGCTATGTGAATGACATGCCTGGTCAAGCCAATCCCCTGAGCCCTATGCAAATCAGACACCGCCTCCTCCAGCCTCTTCCTGCACCTAGCATGCGGGGTCTTCTCTCTAGGCTTTGGAGCCTACCTCCCTCTGTCTCTGAGCAGGGGAGCTTCTTCCTTCTTTCTTCTCCCTTCCTTCTTGCCTATTAAACTCTCCCCTCCTTAAAACCACTCCCTGTGTGTACCTGTGGTTTTTTCCAATTTGAGGCGAGATGAAGAACCTGGTGTTCCTCCACTCATTGGAGCCATATCACAAGGTCTCCTGGCCAAGTCCAAGGAGGCCTGGAGAGGGACCCGTGCTATACAGAGTCCCTCACCTCAGCCTGTGTCAGGCCTTCGTGCTGCAGGTGCACCACAGATGCGGATGTCCCAACAGCACTTGGATGGATATTTAGTGAAGGGGAAAGCAGAAAGGACGCTTATACATATAAATCAGAAAGAAGATGGACCAGACCCCCTGCTTTGTCTTGGCTCAGAAGGGCTTTCCAGAAGGCCATGGAAGATGGCATGGGATGCCGCCAGCTAGCCAGATCACACGTAGTGATGTTCACACTCAGGTTGACCTTTCTGACACCTTGTGATGGGTAATACTGAGTGTCAATTTGATTGGATTGAAGGATACAAAGTAATGTTCCTGGGTGTGCCTGTGAGGGTGTTGCCGAAGGAGATTAACATTTGAGTCAGTGGACTGGGAGAGGCAGACCCACCCTCAATCCAAACGGGCACCATCTAATCAGCTGCCAGCACAGCTAGAATAAAGCAGGCAGAAGGTAGAAGGAGCTGACTTGCTGAGTCTTCTGGCCTCCATCTTTCTCCTGTGCTGGAAACTTCCTGCCCTGGAACATCAAACTCCAAGTTCTTCAGCTTTTGGACTCTTGGACTTACACCAGTGGTTTGCCGGGGACTCTCAGGCCTTTGGCCACAGACTGAAAGCTGCGCTGTCGGCTTCCCTACTTATAAGGTTTGAGGACTTGACTGGCTTCCTGGCCCCTCAGCTTGTAGATGGCCTACTGTGGGACTTCACCTTGTGATCGTGAGTTAATTCTCTTTAATAAACTCCCCTTCATATATACATCTATCCTTAGTTTATTAGTTTAGTTCTGTTCCTCTAGAGAATGCTGAGTAATACATGCCTCAACGTCAGGGTTCCTTGGCCGCCTTCTTTTTTTTTTTTTTGAGACAGAGTCTCACTCTGTCACCAGGCTGGAGTGCAGTGGCGTGATCTTGGCTCACTGCGACCTCCACCTTCTTGGTTCAAGTGATTTTTCTCTCTCAGCCTCCCAAGTAGCTGGAACTACAGGCACACGCCACCATGCCCAGATAGTTTTTGTTTTTTTAGAAGAGACGGGGTTTCATCATGTTGGCCAGGATGGTCTCGATCTCCTGACCTCGTGATCCGCCCGCCTCATCCTCCTAAAGTGCTGGGATTACAGGCATGAGCTACTGCACCCGGCCATTCCTTGGCCTTCTAATGCCTTCGATCTATGGGCCTCCTCAGCTGGCAGTCCTAGACTATGCCCCCGCCCTTGACCCTCACAGGCAACCTAACTCCAACCTCAGCCCTGCTACCATCTGGATTTCCAACCCCAGAATTCTGTTTTGGTAGATTTGCTCCACCCCAAATGCATGCCCTAAAGCTCCAATGAGGCCTCAGTATAACTTGCAATACGCTGTTTTTTTTCTGAGTCCTAGCTACAGATAAAGCTGGGTCAGGTGGTCCTCAAGGTCCCTTTTAGTTGTAAAAATCATTGGACTTGACCTCTTGCTAACGCCCACATCCTAAGTAAACTGAGCCCATCCGTTTCCTCCTTCCCCTTTCCTTCTCTTGCTGAGTAAGAATTATTTCTTTTCACTGATAAAACCAACCCCTCTGTCATCTGTGTTCTTGCATCCTTCATGCATCTTCTGGGAGGTTGCTCTATTTATTCCCCTTTTCTTTTCTTTTTCTTTTTTTTTTTTTTTGAGACAGAGTCTCGCTCTGTCGCCCAGGCTGGAGTGCAGTGACCGGATCTCAGCTCACTGCAAGCTCCGCCTCCTGCGTTCACGCCATTCTCCTGCCTCAGCCTCCCGAGTAGCTGGGACTACAGGCGCCCGCCACCTCGCCCGGCTAGTTTTTTGTATTTTTTAGTAGAGACGGGGTTTCACCGTGTTAGCCAGGATGGTCTCAATCTCCTGACCTCGTGATCCGCCCGCCTCGGCCTCCCAAAGTGCTGGGATTACAGGCTTGAGCCACCGCACCCAGCCTATTTATTCCCCTTTTCTCTGGTATCTTTGATCTCTTGGGGGCTCTTAGTTCTCAAGCAGCACATCCAGCCTGCAGGGTTGGTCGCCAGCTTCTCAGTTATTCCTTTTTAGATGAATAAGAAAATGAATAAAGGAAGAGGGGTGGCCTGGGTGCCCTGCATGAATTCAGCGCTGAGAGTGGGCAGACGCTGAGGAGTGGCTTTCCCTGCACAGCCAGTCCCGGGTGGGATGTGGGAAGGGCTGCGACAGAGCTCCCTGACACTGAGGAGGACAGGCTGCAGGCACCGAGATCTGTGTCAGGAAGGATGGAGAGACAGGCACTCAGGGGTCCTGGGCTCAGCTGGATGAACGTCTGGTTTTGTGGGACCAGATGCCGAGTTCTGAATCCACTGTACCTACAAAGAAGTTTTTGTTCTCCTCAGACATAGTTGAGAAGAACAACTTGCTCAGTTGTATTTTTTAAAATTTTATTGCTTTTAGTGACAGGGTCTCACTTTGCTGCCCAGGCTGGAGTGCAGTAGCATGATCATAGCTCTCTTCAGCTTCAAACTCCTGGGCTCAAGTGAGCCTTCTAAGTAGCTGGGACTACAGTTATGTGCCACTGTGCTCAGCTAATTTTTACACTTTTTTTTAGAGATGGGGTCTTGCTGTGTTGCCCAAGCTGGTCTCTAACTCCTGGGCTCAAGCAATCCCCCCATCTCAGTCTCCGAAGCTGCTGGGATTACAGGCATGAGCCCCCGCACCTGGCTTTCAGTTGGTTTTTATTTTATTTCAAGACAGTTTGTATCTTTTTGCTCAGGCTGGAGTACAGTGGCATAATCTCAGCTTACTGCAACCTCTGCCTCCTGGCTTCAAGTGATTCTCCTGCCTCAGCCTCCTGAGTAGCTGGGATTACAGGTGCCTGCCACCACACCCAGCTAATTTTTGTATTTTTAGTAGAGACGGGGTTTCACCATGTTGGCCAGGCTGGTCTCGAACTCCTGACCTCAGATGATCCATCCACCTTGACGTCCTCAAAGTGCTGCAATTACAGGCATGAGACACCACACCCAGCCTTAGTTGGTTTCTAATTACTCCCTAGCACCCAGGTGACCAGTGTATTTTCTGTGGCCTTTTCTTAGCCCACTGTCACTTAAGGGGAAGGGCACAGGGCTAGAAAGGGGTTAAAACCGCCGGTGATACTGCCAACCCAGGAACCCTCCACCATTGTCCTGGCTCCAGGGCTGCCGTTCCTGGATGTCCCCGACCCCAGCTCTTCCTGTGCCTCCTGCTCTACAGCCCAGAGGCAGCCACCTGGGCTTAATGTTCCTCCCGCACTGGCAGGGCCCAGAAACCAGTCTCCAGGGCAAAGGTGGTGGCGTCAGTCACTGCCTGTGTTGCAATGATGTGTGAAAAAATCCTTATGGAATCAGTAAGTGACTCCATCCATCCTTCCTCATTCCATTTACCATCCAGCAAGTAAGACTAAAATTATAATTCAGAGATCTTGGCTGTAAGAATTTTATACCATTCTGGAACCTTAAAAGTGTGTTTCCCCAGAGTGATCTGTGTGTGGTAAGCTGAAAAGTGAAAAGGGCCCGCATCGGGCAGAAGTGTGACCCCTGCAGATTTGTATGTTGAAGTCCTAACATATCGTTACTGTATTTGGAGATGGGGTCTGTAAAGAGTTGATTGAATTCAAATAGGCCATTAGGTTAGGCCCTAATATGACTGGTGTCCCCTTAAGAGGAGGAGATTGGGACACAGACAGGTACAGGCGGAAGACCATGTGGACACAGGGAGATGACAGCTGTCTAACAAAGCCACGGAGACACCAACCCTGATGACACCTTGCTGTTGGACCTCGAGCCTCCAGATCTGAGAAATCAATGTCTCTGGTTTGAGCGACCCACCTGGCAGCCAGTCCTGTAAGTGGAGCAGAAGGTGTGGGAGACGGGGGCTCGAGGAAAGGAAGCCATCCAGGCCCCGGGCCCCGAGGCAGCAGGCCTGAGAGCGGACGGGGTTCCATGGGGAAAGGCCCTGGGAGGCCCCTACCCACAGAGTGTACAGAGTACCCTGCTGAGGGGAGAATTACCTTCAGAAGCAGACAGCACAGGCACTGCACCCCGCACAGGGTCACCGGCCACCCAGGAGAGCAGAGACGGAGCCACAATGAGCCGATGTCAAAGTATGTGAAGCAAGAAGAGACCAAGCCCATTTCACCAGCGTGCAGCTGGCCTGGGTGGCGCCCATAGCCACAGGGGCACCTCCCCACTCCCCGTCACCATTAACATGCCGTGAGCATCAGGCCCAGGACACGGCCTTCTGAGCCTGGACAAGAATTGAAGTCATGGATTCTAGACCAGCTCTCCCGACCCAGTTCCAATCACACCAGCATTTGGGCATCTAGAATATGAGAAATCGGAGCTAGCTGATTTCTAGGGTCCCTTTTAGTACTAAAATTATATGGTTTTGATTCATAATGATTCATAGTGAGTCAACAAGAAAAAGGTTAAATTATGTTCTGAATATGCTAGTTAGGAGAAGAGGCAAGCCTGTCCTCTATTGTGTAAATGTTTCAAAGTTATTGGAATCTGAAATCTGTTTTGTTGTTTCCAGATGAAAGGTTCAGATAGGGGAAAATTGATTTTACTGGAGCTTCTCACCCGCCACGGTGCACAATGGGCACAAACTGTACCTGTCTCACTTGTGTTTCTTCTTCAGAGCCTTCTGGGCACAAGGAGATTGCAAACTGCGCCTTTTCAAGGTGAGCATTCCGAAGCCAAAAGAACATATTATAACTGTGTGTATAATAGCACTTAAAGTTGACATGCCATATCTAATTCCAGTTTTCTTTCAGAAATAGGATTATCCCAGAAAACAGAAGTTGGGTATTTACAATGCAGTCAGCATCTTCTTTCCTAAGATCTCAGTGCTTTCCAAATACCAAGAGTCTCTCTGTCTTAAAATTATTTAAAAATTGTAATTAATTGCAAAATTAAAAGAAAGGGATTTAGTGGTTGTATCTCTGTTCCCTCCGTCTTAGCTAAAGCCACGTGACGTCTTCATTTTTCAATTCATATCCCTCCAAATAGACAAGAGCACCAACACAGCGCCCACAGATAGCTACCCGCCTGACCTACAGCTGCAGAACCCAGGGCAGAGTCCAGAGGAGGGAGAGATCTGGTCTTTCCTGAGGACATGCCCCTCTCTCCATGGTTCTGTCTCCTTGACCCTCACTCACCAGGACTTTCCTGGACTCCGAGTTCTTCTTTCTTATGCTTTGTTGGTTCGGTCATTCCTTTCCCATTTTATCCTGAGATGAACAATCACTCTTAAAGGAAAAGAGTAGTTCAAAGGAAAAGAGTAGTTCTCTCAGTTCGAATCCACTGGCACACTGGACATGCTTGCTTTCTGTGACCTCCTGGGGAAGGGAGCACTCCCAGAACTCCTGTTGGCGAGGGCGGCAGAGACCCAGGTTCATGCAGCTCCTCCCTGCCCTAAAAAGGACCTGGGACCTCCCCCAGGTTTCTCTCAAGGGAGCACAAATCCTTCTGTTTACATTGACTCATTCAACAAACATTTGTCAGAACACTAATGTGTTTAGGTAGACTCATAGAATGTTGGAGTTTCGAGAAGACACAAAAATAATCTGGTTCAATGCTTTCATTTGGTGGTGAAAACCTAAAGTTCTGTCGACAAAAAGGGTCAAATTCTGTAAAATATTTAAAGAGATTTATTCTGAGCCAAATATGAGTGACCGTGGCCCATGCCACAGCCCTCAGGAGGTCCTGAGAACATGTGTCCAAAGTGGTTGGGGCACAGCTTGGTTTTATACATTATAGGGAGGCATGAGACATCAATCAAATACATTTAAGAAATACATTGGTTTGGTTGAGAAAGATGGGACAACTCAAAGTTGGGGGTGGGGGCCTTCCAGGCTATAGCTAAATTTAAACATTTTCTGGTTGACAATTGGATGAGTTTGTTTAAGACCTGGAATGAATAGAAAGGGAATGTTCAGGTTAAGATAAAAAGATTGTGAAGACTGGCCAGGTGCAGTGGGTCACACCTATAATCCTACCACTTTGGGAGGCCGAGACAGGTGGATCACCTGAGGTCAGGCGTTAGAGACTAATCTGACCAATATGGTGAAAACCCACTTCTACTTAAAATACAAAAAAACTAGCCACGTGTGGTGGCAGGCGCCTGTAGTACCAGAGGTTGAGACAGGAGAATTGCTTGAACCCAGGAGGTGGAGGTCACAGTGAGCCAAGATCGTGCCACCACACTCCAGCCTGGGCAACAGAGTGAGACTTCATCTAAAAAAAAAAAAAAAAAATTATAAGATTGTAGAGACCAAGGTTCTTTTGAAGTCTTACTGTGGCTGCCGTTAGAGTCAACAGATGACAGATGTTTCCTATTCAGACCTTTAAAAGGTGCTAAACTTTTAGTTAATCTCATTAGGATTGGGAGGGTCTGGAAGAAAAAGATCTAGCTATGCTAATAGAGATTCTTTACAGATGCAAATTGTACCCCACAAAGGACAGTTTTGCAGGGCCATTTCAAGATGTGGCAAAGAAACATGCTTTGGGGTGAAATATTTTTATTTTCTTTGACTGTCTTGTAATGCCAGAGTCAGTTTGGAAAGTAAGTCACGATATATGGATTTAAATAAAATCCATCTGATGAGAATTTATAGTTTGTAAGGCATGACTCCCCAGACCCCTTAGATAGGAATTTGGGCAAGATAAAAAACATCAGAGTTTACTCCTCAGTTCCTAGAGAAGGGACTTGCCCGGTGGAAAGGTTATGAAATATGTTCCTGGCACTACAGGACTGGAATCCAGCCACTTAAGTCCTGGCCTGAGCATGCGAGGGTCCCTGTCTTTTCCTGCTGGCCATAGCTTCAGGAGCGGGCTTTGCAGCTTCACGCGTCAGGCATGTGCTGTTTCCAAACTTGAAGGCCCGCCCTCTACATGCCTGACACCCCAGGCGGTAGCTCTTGCACCGGCACATCCGTGGGCTTTGACGAGGATACCGTCTGCTCTTCTGCACATGACAGCCATCAACACTGAGATACCAAAGATAGCTTTGTGTTCCCCCTTCACCCTTGGACTTCCCTCCGGCCCAGGAACCTAAGACTTTCCACACATCAAGAGACCAAAAGAGACATTGCTTAACTTTTGATTTTTTCTTTGAAAAAAATTTTATAAAATATAACATAAAATTTATCATTTTAACTATTTTTAAGTGTACAATTCAGTGGCATTAAGTACATTCACAGTGTTGCGCAATCATGACTATTCTCTTCCAGAACTTTTTCATGATCCCAGAGAGAAACTCTGTCCTCATTTGCTATTGGCTGCTCTGTGTCTCCAAAATTCTTATGTTGAAGTCCTACACCCCAGTACCACAGAATGTAATTGTATTTGGAGACATGGTCTTCCAAGAGGTAAGTAGGTCAAAACAAGGTCATTGGGGTAGGCCTTAATTTCATATGACTGGTATCGGTATCCTTATAATAACAGAAGATTTGGGCCAGGCACGGTGGCTTACACCTGTAATTCCAGCACTTTGGGAGGCCGAGGTGGGCAGATCACTTGAGTCAGGACTTCAAGACCAGCCTGGCCAACATGGTGAAACCCCATCTCTACTAAAAATACAAAAATTGTGGTGGCACATGCTTGTAGTCTCAGCTACTCGGGAAGCTGAGGTAGAAAAATTGCTTGAACCTGGGAGGCGGAGGTTGCAGTGAGCCAAGATCGCACCACTTCACTCCAGCCTGGGCGACAGAGCGAGACTCTGTCTCAAAAATGAATGAATGAATAAATAAATAAATAAATCAACCAGGAAATCTGGACACAGCCACGCTAGGCACAGAGGAAAGACCATGTGAAGACACAGGGAGAAGACAGCCATCCACAAGCCAAGGAGAGAGAAATCCAACCTTGTTAGCATCTTGATGTAGGACTTCTGGTCTCCAGAATTCTGAGAAAATGCATTTTACCATTTTCACTATTTTTATTTAACTATTTTTTTTAAGCCAGCCAGGTTTTGGCATTTTGTTATAGTAGCCATAGTAAACTAAAACACCATTAAATAATAACTTCCTGTACCCACTGTCTCAAGCCCCTGGTAACCTCTATCACATAGTCTCTATGAATTTGCCTGTTCTAGGCCCATATAAGTGGATTCATACAATATTTGTCCTTTTTTGTCTTGCTGATTTCATGCAGTATGATGTTTTCATGATTTATCCATGTTGTAGCATGCATCAGTACTTATTTCTTTTTTTGTTGTTGAGACGGAGTCTTGCTCTGTCACCCAGGCTGGAGTGCAGTGGCATGATCTTGGCTCACTGCAACCTCCGCCTCCCGGGTTCACACCATTCTCCTGCCTTAGCCTCCCGAGTAGCTGGGACTACAGGCACCCGCCTATATTTCCAAATAACATTAAATTGTATGGATATGCCACATTTTGTTTATCCATTCATCTCTTGATAGATGTTTGGGTAGTTTCCATATTTTGGCTATTGTGAATCATGCTGGGTTAGCTTCTGATTTTCAAAATAAACCAAGATAAGAGTTTAAGAGAAAGAGAGATAGGATTTCCAGAGCTGAGTTTATGTCGTAAAAGAGTTTAGAAAATTCATGATAATGTAAGGTCCTGTTTTCTCTCTCTAGACCGGGGAGAAAATGTGTTCACCTTGCCAGCGGCCCAGACAGAGCTGATTTATGAAGACAGGACAATTATAATGGAGCAAGAGTAATTCATGCAGAGCCAGCTGTGTGGGAGACCAGAGTTTTATTATTACTCAAATTAGTCTCCCCAAGCATTTGGGGACTGGAGTTTTTTAAGGTAATTTGCCAGGTAGGAGCTTGGGAAGTGGGGAGTGCTGTTGGTCAGGTTGGAGATGGAATCATAGCAGGGTTGAAATGAGATTTTCTTGCTGTCTTGTGTTCCTGGGTGGGATGGCAGAACTGGTTGAGTCAGATTACCAGTCTAGGTGGTATTAGTTGATCCATCCAGTGTAGGGTCTATGAAACATCTCAAGCGCTGATATTAGGTTCTACAATAGTGATATTATCCCCAGGAGCAATTTGGGGAGGTTCAGAGTCTTGAAGCCAGAGGTTGCATGATCTCTAAACTTAATTTCTAATCTCGTAGCTAATTTGTTAGTCCTGCGAAGGCCAACTATTCCCCAGACAAGAAGGGGGTCTTTTCAGGAAAGGGCTATTATCAACTTTGTTTCAGAGTCAAACCATGAACTGAGTTTCTTCCCAAAGTTAGTTTGGCCTATGCCCAGGAATGAACAAGGACAGCTTCTAGGTTAGAAGCAAGATGGAGTCGATTAGTTCTGATCTCTTCACTATCATACTTTCCTTAGATATAATTTTTGCAAAGGCAGTTTCAATCCCTCCCTTTGAGTTTCATAGCATCTTATTCTTAAGGTGTGGGCTATGCAGATGGGAAATGGCCATCAATCACTCTGGCTTCTTCCTCCTGACAGGGGGAATAGTGGGGGTAGGAATTGACTCCCAGGTGAGAGGAGTAGAACCACTTTGTAGTTGTCTGAGTGTTTTGAGCATACTTGCATAGGCTGGGCTGGGAGTCCAAGGGTTTTTGTTGTTGTTGTTGTTTGTCTGTTTGTTTTGTGAGATGGAGTTTTGCTCTTGTTGCTTAGGCTGGAGTGCAATGGTGCAATCTTGGCTCATTGCAACCTCCGCCTCCTTGGTTCAAGCAATTCTCCTGCCTCAGCCTCCCGAGTAGCTGGGATTACAGTCATGTGCCAACACGCCTGGCTAATTTTTTATTTTTAGTAAAGACAGGGTTTCTCTATGTTGGTCAGGCTGGTCTTGAACTCTTGACCTCAGGTGATCCACCCACCTCAGCCTCCCAAAGTGCTGGGATTACAGGTGTGAGCCACCACACCCAGGCTCCAAGGCTTTTATGACAAAAGTGTTAGTATTCCCATCTGTAGTTTTAGCACAGATTTAAGTGGACAGTGTACTATAAGGTAAATAATGAGTTATAGGATAAGGAGTATAATTCTCAGTTTTAAAAGTAAAGATTTGAAAATATTAGTTTGGAGACCTGTAGCCTATAAATAATTTAGGATTAAGTCTAAATTGAAGAAAAATAAAAATAAAAACTCAAATACAACCAACAACAGGTGTACTATAGTTTTTGGAACATAATTTTTCTCTTTCCAATCCTTATTTTTATTAAAAACAAATCATAATAGGATTGACTTGTTTGTAAAATAAATTTTAGATTTATTATACTTGGCCTGATTATTTGTATAAAGTGCAGTAAGAATAGTTATTTTTTACATAGGCTTTTAAATTTTGCTATGATGGAACTCTGTTCCATAAGGAATCTCAGATAAGACTTTTTAAAGCCGAGTCCTGTCATGGGTTTGTAGCCTCAAGTACCTATGAGTTGGGTAAATTCCTCTTCTCTTGAGCTCCCAAGATAACATGGGGCACCTGGGCCTGTTAGAAAGTGACATTCTTTATTTATCACAGGTCAGGAACACTATATAGGGACTGTGTGGACAAGGTATGAGGCCGGTATTCTCAAGGAGTTTTTACTGGTTCTACAAGTCAAGTTTGATTCTTTAAAGGAAAGTATGTCATTCTAGTCAGAGTCTTGGTGAAATAACCAGTTTCTCTAATTGTGTTCTGTTGTAAAATAAAACACTTTTATTGTACTTATGTAAATATCCATATTGTCATAAGTAAAGAATGCTCACAAAGGTTTTTAAATTGTGGAGAAATTAGGTAGAGAGAAAAAATATAAGTTCTAAATTTTTTTTCACAGGAGTATATTGTATTCAATTGTTAAAAGCTGGAAATAGTTCAAAAGAAAAGTTTCTTTTGATCTGAAAAATGAAAAGGGTCAGCAATGTTTTAAGCAAAAAAAATTTTAAAAGATTACTTCAGTTTTCTATTAGTTCGGTCCATTTAGTTAATTCTCATTCTGTTTGATATTCATTAATATTTTAGTTCTCTATGAGTCCTGAAAGGTTTTTTCCTTTAATGTTATAGTCTTTAAAGTTATCAGAAACTTGTACTTAAGAACACTTGTCAGAGTTTTATAGTTGATTATAAAACAAACTTTTAAAGAGGACCAAATCAAGACAACAATTTTCTGTGGATGACAACAAAGTTTTGGGGAAGCCACGGTCAAAGACACAATTAACAGAGAAATTTGTTACCTCTGTGGCACACAATAATTTAACATAACAATTATAATTATTACTGATGACATATACTGAGGCATATCAGAATTATAGGACTCTTGTATAATTGTGTATATACATACTAATAAATTTATATGCACATAAACCAAAGAAAATTAAACACCATTTTATATTTTATGTTTCCTGTATGATTTTACATTAAATAAGTCAAATATGTCTTTTTTGGACTTTAGGGGACCTAATTTTTTTTTTCTTGTTTTTAACTTAAGTTTGATTTTGGAAGGTTGGTTAAATATAAAGATTTAAAACACTGGATATTACAAAATAGAATTCTAGGTTACCGTAAGTCATTTATTTAGCCAAAATGATAATTTTAAAAAGGGAAAAAAAACCCTTTATTCTGATGGAGAAGAGACTTGGCTTTCTAAGCAACAAGACCCAGTGAATATAGTTTGAGGCCAGTTTTCTCTCCTCTCTTCCCTCCCCTCCCCTTATTTTTGTAGTTTACTTAAAAGGCAAACAAAAATCTTTCAGTGTCTCTCAATATTACGTAAAAATCTTTTTCAAAAGAAAAAAACAAATGTCATGTTTGTATTAGTGCATCTTTAATGCTAAAGCTAGTTTTTGATAAAATCCTATAAATTTTTCCAGTTTTAATTAGTTTGACCATAAGATTTGTATAAGCCTTTTATAACCCTTTATAATTTTTTTTATTGCAAAACAATGTTCTAAGAAAACTCTGTTGTGCTTTTATTCAAATGTCCAATTTATGGGAGAACTGAATGATGTCAGTTTAACTTTAGTCAATACGTTCACACACAGAATCTTTTACAACTAATTTTTAATGAACCTTCCATAACTTGTTCAAACCTTTAGATTTTGCCTACCCTGCTTAAAACAATCCTTTAAGTCTCTAAACTGAGGCAAGAAATTCACACTCCCAGATCTTTTTATAATCTTTTTTATACCAAAAGTACATTCTGCTTTCCTTACACACCTTGTGTGTAGAACTGTTTATTCAGTAGTCTCAAATAAGTGTTACACTGTTAACTCTTAGCAACTTTATTTTTGGTAAAAAACCTGGTTAGTAAGTGATAATTATATACCAAGTGTGGACGTGGGACACCAGAAGCTCTGTATAACTTTCCAGTATAGTTAGGGGGGCACAGTCAATTTCACATGTCCCAGGCCTTATTTCATTGTAAAGTAGGCAAGTTATACAGTAAGAGTCATAGTGGCATTTTATAAAGTATTTTATGAAGCATTTAGGAGGCCTAACAACCTTTGAATTGTACAACATTTCTTGTATAAATTCCCTTTCATGAATGTTTTTACAACTTACACAGACCATCTATGACATGTTTAGACTTTCTGTCTTGCACTAAACATCTCTCTTTTTAAATAGCCAGTGAATTTACTTTAGGACAAGAATTTACAGACAAGATATTTTCTTATATAAAATCTCTTTTCATCATAACCTTTTTTTTTTTGTATATTTAGGGAGCATGGTTAATTCTACATTTCTCTAGGCCTTATCTAGAATTTAATGGCTTCAAGGTAGATAAATTAAACAATTTTTGAAAGTCAAAGAAACAGTTTATGACTTTAAAGCATTTAGTAAACTTAATATCTGACCTAATTTAGACCAAATATCTAAATTTTGAAGATGTTTTTATTTTACCAGTGATCTTTAAAACTGGTTTTATTTCTGAAAGATTATTAAAATCATATGAACTAAAAGGCATTAGTTTTAATTTTCCTGACAAAATATTTAAGTGTTTCTTTCTTTAAGCCAATTGATTAGAGCTCTTTTATATAAACAATACATACACAACACATATAAATACAGACAGGGCCGGGCGCGGTGGCTCAAGCCTGTAATCCCAGCACTTTGGGAGGCCGAGACGGGCGGATCACGAGATCAGGAGATCGAGACCATCCTGGCTAACACGGTGAAACCCCGTCTCTACTAAAAAATACAAAAAACTAGCCGGGCGAGGTGGCGGGCGCCTGTAGTCCCAGCTACTCGGGAGGCTGAGGCAGGAGAATGGCCGGAACCCGGGAGGCGGAGCTTGCAGTGAGCTGAGATCCGGCCACTGCACTCCAGCCTGGGCGACAGAGGAGACTCTGTCTCAAAAAAAAAAAAAAAAAAAAATACAGACAGAAGATCCAGTAGTTGTAAGATTGTTTTCATTTGCCAGTTCTTTAAAGTTTCTTAATTGGATTACTGGTTTCAGGGTGGAGCCCTTCAAGGGACAGGGTCAGGAGAGCCTATGGTTTTTAGGGGATAATAAGTAGGCACAGCTGGAAGGGAAGAAAAAAATCCCCAAAGTTAAGGGTCCCATTTTTATATTGTATCCCAGAGCCTAAAAAAGAGGGAAATGCCATTACACACCAAGGCTAAAACTTCTGCCATAATGTAAAGAAATTGCTGATGCTCCCAAAAGTCGCAGAAAAAAAATGTTAGGTAACATAATATCAAACCAACCAAAGCCTTAGATTTTGAGAGAAATTTATCTGCTTCCAACTTACAGGGTTCCATGAGGAAAACAGGTTTTTTTGGTTTGTATTTTGTTTTTTCCAGAATGGAAGTTGTTAGAAATTATCTTAAGTTTTCTCATGTGGGCATCAAGAGGGCAAAATGGAGAAATAATTCAGTTGACTGAGAAGAAAAACAAACAAATAAAAACTTTTTCTTAAAAACAACCAAGATCCAAGAAGAGAGAGAGAGAGAGAAAGAGAAAGCCCTTTAAAAAAATAGAGAGAGAGAGTGCTTGGATATCTGTTTTTAATTAAGCTGATTTTAACCATAGAGCTCTTTTAATTTTTTAAAAAATTTCTTATTATCAGACTCTAGTCAGGATAGACAATCAATATTTCTGGCTTTTGAACTTTGCCATAGGTAACCTCTTATGGGAAATTGGTAAGACTTTGTTTTGTTTTGTTTTGAGACAGAGTCTCACTCTGTTGCCCAGGCCTGTGTGCAGTGGTGCAATCTCAGCTCATTGCAACCTCCGCCTCCCAGGCTCAAGTGATTCTGCCTCAGCCTCCCGAGTAGCTGGGATTACAGGCATAAGCCATCACACCTGGCTAATTTTTGTATTTTTAGTAGAAATGGGGTTTCACTCTGTTGGTCAGGCTGGTCTCAAACTCCTGACCTTGTGATCCGCCCGTCTTGGCCTCCCAAAGTGCTGGGATTACAGGCGTGAGTCAGGGCACCTGGCCGAAATTAATAAGTTTTAAATAAGGTTATTACCTAACCAGGGACACATAAGGTCTCCCAAAGAAATAGTAAGCAGTTTGGTTTCTTTTCTTTTTTAAAATTAAAATCATTTTGAGAATCTTCCCAAAAGTAGTTCAGAGAAAGGAAAATTCAAGACAGGAAATCAAAAGCTTCCCATGACAGGAAAAGAATCAATAAATGGCAAAAAGTTACACAAATGACAAAACAGAAAGGACTCATTCTCTAAGCCAAGAACTGAATCTGAGCCACCTGTCAGAAGACAAAGCCTTGGCTACTGAGCTACAGAATTGAGTGGGGTTTGTTGTTCACTCCAGAAGGAGCCTAGAGGAGTCCATTTCAAGCTTGCAAAGGCTTTTAACTGTTCAAGATGATTTTTAGGGCTAACTATGACATTAACCCCAAAATTCCAGTCCTCTGGATGGCAGAGACTAAGGTACCCCATGTGGTCACATGGTTAAGCTCTGAAGGACATAAAACAAAGAGAAACTTCATCCAGTTTTGGTTTCAGGGACCCCCAGTAAAGTTTGTAACTGACCAGCCTGCCAGGCTGACTTGAAAAGCAGGCTTATAGGGGTTCTATGTTCACATTTTATCTTGTGATAACCCTCTCTCTATTACAGAACAACACAGAAAGGCAAGTTCATAGCACAAAGTATCCAGGTTTGTTATACCCCAAGACTAGTCTCACAAATCCTTTGTTTCTATTAATCAAATGTTTCCAGAGGAGACAAACAGTGATGTTTACCATTTACACTGAAATACACACACATACACATGCAGAGAGAGAGAGAGAAGGATACCAGAAATTGGCTGGTAAGACATTCTTACCCTTTTTGCCAGCATACTAGATTGCCAGGTTCCCTTTCTCTGCAGCTTCCGGAAGAACAAAGGGGCTTTTGATTACCTTGTTCCCTGTTTCTTAGTTCTGGGGGTCAAGGCACTTTACAAAAAAAAAAAAAATTCACCATTTTCTGTTTTATGGAACCTTAGGCAAAAGATTCTTAATTTTGCAAGATGCTGCCCAGCAGGCTATGGGGAACCAAATTAACATTTTCCATCCCAGTAAAAGACACATAACAAAATACACACAATAAATATAAATAATAAATACATTAAAATAAATACACTACACAAAATAGGCAAAATACACATAACAAAACAGACACTAGTCACCTCGTTCAGCACCCAATATCGACCTGGCAAGGCTTAAACGTTCTCCTGTTGGTCCTTGTCTGCAATTCACTCACAGGGAGGAGAGATAACCTCCAGCCAGGGACCCAGTGCCATCTTTAGGGAGCACAGAACGGACAGACAGCCTCCCTGAGTTAGGCCTGCTGGACGTCCATCAGCAATTCCTTCAGGGTTCTCCTCTGCACATAAAAACACACATAGGCACAGGGTAAGATGGCCTTCACGACACAGATTCTAGACTTAGTCTCAAACCAAGAGTATTCCTTCAAACAAGTCTCCTATTCTCCATCCAATTAGATGCCCCATAATGGGGCTACAGACAGACACCCTGAGAGGCTACCATGAGACAGCAGCACCTCCAGAGAGGCCAACAAAGCAGGAGAAGGAAGGGGCTGTTGGCAGCATCTAGAATGCTCACCCAATCAGACATCCCACCGTGAACTACAGACAGACACCCGCAGTGGGGCTACAGACAGACACCCTGTGACAGGCTACAGTTATGGGATGTTTCCCCAGAATTATTTTTCCGTTACAGTTAAATCCATGTTCATTGGGTCAGCAGTGCCCCACTGGTAGAGGCCGGTTCCAGAGTCAGCCTCCAGTTCAAGAGAACTAGGCACCTGCTTGGACCAGCCTCTGGATCCATCACCGGAGGGGGGGCTACAAAACCATGGGCAGCCACAGGGGCAATCCCAAATGAGCCCCCAAAATTGTAACTGCCAAATGAGTTCACCTTGCCCACTGCCCAGAACCGATGTATCAAAACAGGAGAAATGTAATGGAGAAGGTAATTCACACAGAGCCTGCTGTGCAGGAGACCAGAGTTTTATTGATATGCAAATCAGTCTCCCTGAGCATTCCAGGATGAGAGTTTTTAAAGATAATTTGGTGGGTAGGCGCTTAGGAAGTCGGGAGTGCTGATTGGTCAGGTTGCAGGTGGAATCACAAGGGGTCGAAGTGAGCTTTCCTTACTGTCTTCTGTTCCTGGGTGCAATGGCAGAGCTGGTTCAGATTACAGGTCTGACTGATGTTAGTTGATTCATCCAGTGTATAGTCTACAAAATATCTCAAGCAGTGATCTTAGATTTTACAATAATGATGTTATCCCCAAGAACAATTTGAGGAGGTTCGGACTCTTGGAGCCAGAGGTTACATGACCCCTAAACCGTAATTTCTCATCTTGTAACTAATTTGTTAGTCCTACAAAGACAGACTGGTCCCCAGACAAAAAGGGGGTCTTTTCAGGAAAAGGCCGTTATCTATTTTGTTTCAGAGTCAAGCCATGAACTGAATTCCTTCCCAAAGTTAGGCCTATGCCCCAGAATGAACAGGGACAGCTTAACGGTTATAAACAAGATGGAGTCAATTAGGTCTGATCACTTTCACTGTCATAATTTCCTTAGTTATAATTTTTGTAAAGGCTCTTTCAAGTGTGTCAGAGGAGACCTACTGCCTGTTGCATCAGCCTCCTGTGTGCAACCTTGACTGGGGGCAGCAGAACCCCCCAGATAGGTGGATATCCAAGCATGGGGAAAATAAGTGCCCCATGTCCATGGGGACCTCCCAGGGTTCCCTGAGCCACCAGGACCTGAGTAGGGGTGCCTGGGTGGGGGCCAGGCAGCAGGGATTAGGGCAGGTTTGTAGAGTTCGGGTGATCCTGGGAGGGCTCAGGGAGCAGCCAAATGCCTTCCCTGGTGACAGGAGTGAGCCCCTTCCTCTAATCAGAGGGACAAAGTCATACAGGCCAAGACATTAGCAGCCGTGTGTGAGAGCAGCCAGGATTTTTTCAGGGTACCTCCTCAGGGGTCTGTGGGGAAGAACTTCCCAAAGGACCGTGGGCATCAAAGGTGTGGCTTATCTAATTCAGATGGAGAAGCAAGGCTGAGGTTCAAGTTCAAAGAAGGATAGCCAGAAACGTGAAAGTCCTTGATATTTACAAAGGCTATTTCTTTCTTCTAGCCCTGATTCAAACTCCTTTCTGCCTATTATCAAAAGAAAGAACAAACTTGCATAATTTAAACAAATTTAAAAATAGGTTCCCTTTTGACTAAGAGAGATTAAAAAAAAAAAAAATTAGTTCCTCTCTGCCTGGAACAGATATGAGGGAAATGTCAGTGGATGGAAATTACAGTGAGCTCCTATGGAATTCTGGGAGATTGGACATGGACCCCGGAGCGATGCTGACATTTATTCATTATTCTGCATCATGGTTTTCTCATCCGTAAAGCAGGAAATGGGGACAGATGTTTCTCACGGCCCCTGCGTGGTTCTGTATGGGGAACTTTTTTCGTGGGTGTGGATTTTTTTTTTTTTTCTTTTTGAGACAGGGTCTTACTGTCACCCAGGCTGGAGGTCAGTGGCATAATCATGCCTCACTGTAGCCTCGACCTCCTGGTTCAAGTGATCCTCCTGTCTCAGCCTCCTGTGTAGCTGGGACCGCAGGCGTGCAACACCACGCCCAGCTAGTTTTTTTAATTTTTATTTTTGTAGAGATGGGGTCTCCCTATGCTGCCCAGGCTGGTCTCAAACTCTTGGGCTCAAGTGATCTTCCTGCCTTGGCCTCCCAAAGTACTGTGATTACAGGCTTGAGCTATGGCACCCGGCCCTGTGTGGGGAACTTTTTAATAAATATGCTCTAATACAGTCATTCTCCAGGTACATCACCTGGGAACTTAGAAAGGTAAATTCTCAGAATTCCCCCCGCCAACTTACTGAGTCAGAAACTCTATGATTTAACAAGCCCTCCGGGGAATTCTAGTGTATTCTAGTATATTCTGAAGTTTTATAGCCACTGCTTTAATAGAAACGAAGTTTGAGTCACAAAATTTGTGGAATAGGGCCTCACCACTTTACTACTAGGCAGATAATAAGGAGTAAATAATACTTATTTCCAAAAAAATCAAAGAATATTGGAAAGAATACATTAGACACATTAGCTTCAGTACCAGAATAAGTAAGTTTTCACAATTTATAAATGTGTAATATTTTCCATTTAAGTCAATAATAATAATTTTTAATTACATTTTATTTTGTAGAGGCAGACTCTCACTATGTTGCTCAGGCTGGTGTCAAACTCCTGGGCTCAGGCGATGCTCCTGCCTTGGCCTCGGAAAGTGCTGGGATTACAGCAGAGAGCCACTGAGTTTGACCAAATATTATTTTTTTAAAGAACCAGCAGCACGGTTAACCAGACACCCCTTTCTGGTTAAATGTGCAATACACAAAAAGTTTTCATAGTCACATAATAATTTACTTATAGAGCTCTATGCAAATTATTTTTCAAAGTTATATCACTGAGTTTTTTAGGGGGATAACTCATAAAACCAAATGGGTTAAGTACACGGGTTCTATAGTTAGTCACAACGTTGTGAGAGTAAACTATTTTTTTAAAGGCAACTAGATAATATGCAGCTGTGTACAGATGTGTTCCCAGACTAATTTTCTTTTTTTTCTTTTTTTGAGATGGAGTCTCACTCTGTCACTCAGGCTGAAGTGCAGTGGTGGGAGCTTGACTCACTGCAACCTCTGCCTCCCGGGTTCAAGCGATTCTCCTGCCCCAGCCTCCCAAGTAGCTGGATTTACAGGCGCCCACCACCATGCTTAGCTCATTTTTTTGTATGTTTAGTAGACACGGGGTTTCGCTACGTTGGCCAGGGCTGAAATTACAGGTGTGAGCCACTGCGCACGGCCAGTTCCCTATTTTTATCAGTGCACGTTAACATTTATCTACTCAATTCCTCACCGGTATGCAAGGCTGCCCTTTTCTGAAGGGTGCTAGTGGCGAATCCATTGAAAACTCCACTGATTGTGTTCCCCTTGGGCCTCTTCAAGATGGAAAGATGGAAGGATTCAGGTGGGGCACAGTGGCTCATGCCTGTAACCTCAGCACTTTGGGAGGCTGAGGTGGGCGGATCACCTGAGGTCAGGAGTTCAAGACCAGCCTGGCCAGCATGACGAAACCCCATCTCTACTTTTTTAGTATTTAGTATTTAGTAATAATTTTTGTATTTTTTACAAAAATTAGCTGGGGTGGTGGCTTGCGCCTGTAGTCCCAGCTACTCAGGAGGCTGAGGGAGGAGAATCGCTTGAACTCTGGAGGCAGAGGTTGCGGTGACCCGAGATCGCACCACTGTACTCCAGCCTGAGCGACAGAGTGAGACTATCTCAAAAAAAAAAAAAAAAAAAAAAAAAAAACAGAAAAGAAAGAAAAAAGATTCTACAGTGAGCACAAAGGTGAAAGTCACCTTGAATGCTTTTACCAATTGAGTGTGGATGAACTAATTCAGAGCATTGCAGGCCCCTGCAGGAAACTCAAAGTTCCCAAGCAGTGTTGAAAATGCTTAGGCTACTGGGAGGCAACTGCCTTGTCAGGGTGGCCAATGGTTTCCCTGTTGCCAATCGGACAGTTAACTCCAGTCCTTGTCTGACTGGACGTCTGCGGATCCCTACCTCCTCTGTAATGCTCTTTACCCTCGACCCAGGGATCCAGGACGCCCTACTCTAGGATCATTTCCTCTGCCTCATTCATCACTCAGACTCCTTCATTTATTCCTTCTCTTCTCTCTCCTCTGAGTGCTGCAGAGCCCGGGTTTCTATCCTCAGACCTCTGCCATGCCTGCTCTCTGTCCCAAAGCAGCACTGCCAGCATCCACAAATAAAAATCTAGCCCTCCTATTCATAGTAACATCGAATTTCAGATCAATGACAAAGAGTTTTATGGCGTAAGTATGTCCCAAATATTGCATGGCCCCAAATATTTACTTAGTTAACAAGTAAAAATTGCACAAGACATACTTATGCTAAAAAGCCTTCACTATTTGTCTGAGTCCAATGTCACTGGGCATGCTGGGTTTCATTGGCCAAGCCTATGATGATTTCACACAGTTTCATGGTGATATCATCTATGGTGACTCCTCCAAAAATGTTTATCTCTAGCCTAGATCTCTCTCCTGAACAGCAGACTCCTGCTGCCTCCGGCCCATCGCCACTTGGGTAATGAAAAGGTGTCTCAACCCGAACATGTCAAAAACAACACTCATCGTTCCCCCAATTCCTTGCCATACTCACAGGTAGTCTTGTCCCCCCAGCTGCGCACCCACAAGCCTTGCACTCAGCCTTGACTCTGTTCTTCTCACACCCCACGTCCAATCTGCCAGGAGGTCCTTGGTCCTCCTGGGCTACCCCAATAGTGCCTCTTGCTGGTCACTGCAACCACCTCCCATTCGTTTCCCTGCATTGTCCTGTGCCTTACATGGTTTTTTTTTCTCAACATGCCAGCCAGAGTGACTCTTTTAAAACATTTATCATGCCATGTCACTTTTCAGCCCATCGCCCTGCAGCAGGTCGCCATGTTACTCGGCATAAAAGCCCAAGGTCCTTGCTCTATCCTGCAAAGCTCCTGTGACCCTGTGGTCTCTGGAACCGTAACTCCTCCCCTCTTCCTCCAGACCACTCCATCTCCCGCAGCCTCCTGGGTGCTCCCACCAGCTAGCATGCTTCTACTGCAGAGCCGTGGCCCTGGCTGCTTCCTTCCTCCCAGAATGCTCTTGGCTCAGGTGTGCATCATGGAGATAGCTCCTGCCTGCCCCCAAATCGCTGCTCAAACCTCACCTCGGTGAGGCCGGCACTGACCTCATCACCGACCTATTCACATTCGAAACTGCTCACCTCCCAGGACTCCTCCCCAACTCTTCTTTATCATTCTTCCCAAAATATCCATGTCTAACTTATTAGGCAATTTTTAAATTATAATTGTCCTCTGTTTTCAGTCTCTTCTCAATAGAAAGGAAAGCTCCACAATGCCCAGAGTCTGCTGGGTTCCCTGAAGAATGCCAGGCTCCCAGAAGAGGGCCTGCCTCCCCGCAGGCACATGTGTGTGGAATGAATGAATGAATGAGTGAATGAATGAGGCTTGTGCAAACTAAGCTGCTTGCAGGAGACACCTGCTCCTTCTTGGGCACTGGCTGAAATCGTTTGTAGAACTTAACCTTTGACTCTTCTCCACACCTGCCTCCTCAGTGCCTCGCAGTCAAACGCAGGTGGAAGAGGGGTTGCCCTGTACCTCCAGCTAGGTGGGACTCCCCAGGAAAGAGTGACTTCTCACCACTAAGCCACCTCAGCCTTTTCCAGAGACAAGCCTTCTCTAGGCCAGTCATCAGTGTCACAGCTACTTCTTCTTGGGATTTGTGGCTCTATATTCACATGTAAGAGGCCAAGGCACCCACGGGGAGCCACATGCACCAACAGAATACACTGAAATCAATCTTGCTGCGACTGGGGCTACAAGCACGGTTACTTGGCTCACCACAGGTATTTTTGTTCTTTCTTTTTTGTTTATTTATTTTTTTGAGACAGGGTCTTGCTCTGTCCCCCAGGCTGGAGTGCAGTGCTGTGATCTCGGCTCACTGCAACCTCCTCCCAGGTTCAAGCAATTCCCCTGCCTCAGCCTCCCAGGTAGCTGGAACTACAGGTGCACACCACCGCGCCCTGCTAATTTTTTTGTATTTTTAGTAGAGATGGGGTTTTGCCATGTTGGCCAGGCTGGTCTCGAACTCCTGACCCCAAGTGATCCGCCCACCTCAGTAAAGTGCTGGGATTACAGGCATGAGCCCCTGTGCCTGACCATTACAGGTATTTTCTTAAGTTGCCAGTTTGAGTTCTAGAGGATCCTGGGAATGTCATGTTTTGGGGGACGAAATAAGAGAGGAAATTATCAAGATTGCTTGCTAAAATGACTTGTGCATCTGGACAAAAAAGAAAATGCAAGGGAGACAAACCCCTGAATCTACTTAGTGAGAAGGTGGAGTAGGGAAGGGGACGTGGTGCCCGAGGCAACAGGCTTTACAGTCTAACTTCCCCGGTGTTAGGTCCAGCTCTACTTACCCTTATGGGAATCCTTGGCCTCTCTGAGAACTTCTTAGGGTTAGGGCCTAACTGTCCTGGAGTTAGGTCCAGTTCTGCTTCCCCTTGAAGGAAGTTCTCAGCCCCTCTGAGCCTCAGTTTCCTCTTCCTTAAAACAGGAATGCTGTATCAAAGAATAGCTTTGTGAAACACAAAAACAAATGAAATACGCATGCAATGTACTTAGCATATGTTTTTATTTGTTCTTCCCAGAACAGAGTATACAATAAACTGCAGAGACTCTCATTCTTTGGGATTTAATTCTTTGGGATTTAAGCCAGCTGCTGGGTTTCTGTGTTGTTTTTCAGCTTTATTGAGGCATAATTGACAAATAAAAATGTGATATATGAATACATTGTAAAGTGCTTACGAAAACCAAGTTAACTAATATATCCATCACCTCATATAATTCCTATTTTTGTGGTGAGAATGCGTAAGATCTACTCTCAGCAAATTTCAAGCATAGAATGCATTATTAACTGTAGTCACCATGCTGTACATTAGGTCTTCAGAACTTATTTTTTAACTAAGTTTATACACTTAGACAAACATCTTCTCATTTCCTAGATGCTGGGTTCTAAGAAAACAATATAACAATTTTCCCAAGGAAAAAAAAAAAAAAAGAAATTCAGGCCAGGTGTGGTGGCTCATGCCTGTAATTCTAGCACTTTGGGAGGTAAAGGTGGGGGGATCGATTGAGCCCAGGAGTTTGAGACCAGCCTGGGAAAAATAGCAATATCTTGTCTCTACAAAACAAAACAACAACAACAACAAAAACTAGAAAAAGTAGCCAGGTGTGGTTAGCTGGGCATGGTGGCGTGTGCCTGTAGTCCCAACTACTTGGGAGGCTGAGGTGGGAGTATTGCTTGAACTCAGGAGTTTGAGACTGCAGTGAGCCTTCATCTCAAAAAAAAAAAAAAAAAAAAAAGACAAAGAAAGAAACTCATTTTCCTTAAGAGTTTGCTTTTGCCTTAATGAATGTTACTTAATGTTGTGAATGTTTAGAAATCAAGTAGCAGCTTCTGCATGAAACCTCTGCTCAGCCAAGATACTTTACTGTTCCCACAAAGATACTACAGGATCAGGCTGTAATCTCAAAGCAACGCTCCAGCCAGTGTTCCTTTTAGACAAGTTACATTCATGTAGGACGTGACCTCTTTCTAGAATCAAACTGAATTACGTAAGTAGTTCTTGGCAATATTTATCAAGCCGGTCTTCAAACGGTTAGTATCAAGTAGCAGAGGCTTGATAGAATATATGTTTTGCTGTTAAAAAGAATACTAAACTGTATGACATATTGTTATAATAAGGAAAAGTGTCAAAACAGACCCAGGTTAAAAACAAAACAAAACAAAAAAAAAAACACCAGAATAATGGCAAAGGTTGTCTCAACAAATGCAAACTATTATAGTGTATGCCAATCATATCACATAGGCCAGGCTTACCTATGATAGTGTTCCTGAAGCCCTTTTCAGAAACCAAAGCTAGAATCCATTTCATTCCTGGGTAACCCGAAAAAAGATATTTTAAAATTAGTATGGGACTAGGAGAGACTAAAATCTGTTGTTTTGGAGGGAGATCTAGAGTTTTCTCTTGGACAACAGATGGAGAAGTTGGAGTGAATACTTTTTAGCTTTTTTATTGAAATCACATGAATACAAAAAAGGGCACAGACCATAAGTGTACACATATCAATGAATTTCCCCAAAGTGCACACAGCCATGTAATGACAACCCCAAACAAGAAGGAGAATATTACCAGCACCTCCAAAGCCCCCTTCCTACCCTTCCCACTCCCCACCCCACCTGCATCTCCAAAAGTAACCACAAAGACTTGTAACATTATCTTGACACATAGACCCGTTGTCCCCAGTTTTAAACTTATCTTGGAATCATAAGTGGTAATTTTTGGTGTCTGGCTTCTTGGGGTCCAAATTATATTTGTGATATATTTTCATGTTGTTGCATTTAGTTGAGTTTTATTCATTTTCATTGCTGAGTGGTATCTTATAGCATAAGTATGCCACAATTTATTTACTTGTTCTAGTTTTTATGAATATCAGTTTGTTTGCAGTTGTTCGCACTCTGTCACCCAGGCTGGAGTGCAGTGGCATGATCTCAGCTTACCACAACCTCTGCCATCTGGGTTCAAGCGATTCTCCTGCCTCAGCCTCCCATGTGGCTGGGATTACAGGTGTGTGCCACGATACCCAGCTAATTTTTTTGTATTTTTAGTAGAGATGGGTTTTTGCCATGTTGACCAGGCTGGTCTTGTACTCTTGACCTCAAGTGATCTGCCCGCTTTGGCCTCCTAAAGTGCTGGGATGACAGGCGTCAGCCATAATGCCCGGTCCAGTGCTGTTTTTAATGGTGTGTTCTTAAATGTGGAAGTGCCAGGTCACAGGTATGCCTATCTTCACTTTAGGAGAACCTGTTCCATGTCTTTCCCATACAAGTTGCATTGCTTTACTTTGCTCCAGCAGTGTGAAAACTCCTGTTGCTTCACATTCCTGCCAACAGCAGGTGTATTTCATCTTTTGTATTTGAACATTTCTGATGGATGTGCTCAAGTGACGCTGACCATCTTTTCGAATGTTTGCTGGTGGCTGGGTGCTGTGGCTCATGTCTGTCATCCCAGCACTTTGGGAGGCCAAGGTGGGTGGATCACTTGAGGTCAGGAGTTCACGACCAGCCTGGCCAACATGGTGAAACCCCATCTCTACTCAAAATACAAAAATTAGCCGGATGTGGTGGCGAGCACCTGTAATCCCAGCTACTTGGGAGATTGAGGCAGGAGAATTGCTTGAAGCTAGGAGGTGGAGGTTGCAGTGAGCCGAGATCACACCACTGCACTCCAGCCTGGGTGACAGAGCAAGACTCCGTCTCCAAGAAAGAAGAAAAAGAAAGAAAGAAAGAAGGAAAGAAAGAAAAGGAAGGAAGGAAGGAATGGAGGGAGGGAGGGAGGGAAGGAAGGAAGGAAGGAATGGAGGGAGGGAGGGAAGGAAGGAAGGAAATAAGATAGATAAAGCTAACACTTAGAAAGTCCTTAAGCTTCACATGTAAGGTACAAAAATTAAAATTGGTATTAATCAAAATTGTAAAATTTTCAAAACTTTTTCAGGCATTAGCAAAGTGGTGACGAGTATTGGTACATTCAGTAGTGCATGTAATTGGTCACAAAACCCTCTTCTTCTGGGACTTCATCTTAGAAATGTAGCCAAAAGAAGAAAAGTGTGTGTGTTGTCGTGGTGGTATACTATAGAGGTAAAGTATATGATCTTCTGAGTTAGGCACACTGGACTTGAAATCCAGCCTCTGATATTTACTAGCTAACCTGGAGGAAGTGACAAAACAAAGCTAAGCTTCAGGTCCTCATTTATAAAATAGAAAAAAAATATATCTGACACAAAGTTCTTAGTGCCCATTACATAGAAGCAAGTGCCACTGAAGAATGAGCCACAGTAGGTGAAGACTGGCCATGTACAATATCCCACAGGAGGGCAATTAAGAAAAATACTACATGCTAAGTAGGTAGAATACTTGAAAAATATCAAGAAGATAATTAGGACAATTCTGATAAGTAAATGTGTTTAGGTTGTGCTAGGTAAAAATATGGTAACAGTTTTATATATCCACTATGGTTATAGCTAAATAAAGTATGCATGCATATAGAGAAAGACTAAAAAAGAATGTGATAAAGAAAAAGGAGAAAGTTGATTTTATGGAGACTTAAAACTTTTTCTTAAATGTATGTATAATATATAAAAACCAAGAATAAAAGTGATGTCTAAGAGAAACTCATTGGAGTTATAGGAGTGGAAACAGAATGTCCCAACTGCCCCTGGTAAAAGGTGACACAGCTGGGTGCAGTGGCTCACACCTATAATCCCAGCCTTTTGGGAGGCCAAGGCAGCAGGATCACTGCAGCCCAGGAGTTCGAGACATGACTGGACAACATGGTGATACTTCATCTCTACAAAACAAAATTTAAAAATTAGCCAGGTATGTTGGCTCATATTTGTAGTCCCACCTACTCAGGAGGCTGAGGAGGGACAATTGCTTGAGCCGAGGAAATTAAGGCGGCAGTGAGCCGTGATTGTGCCACTGCACTCTAGCCTGGGCAACAGAGAGAGGCCCTGTCTCAAAAAAAAAAAAGACTCAAGTGATAATGTTCACTCATTCAATTAGCATTTATTGGACTCTATTGTTCCAGATCTTTGAAAACAAGTATCTTGCCCTCACAAACTAGTAGGGAATAAACATAAAAATCAATTAAATTCCATTGTGTGAAATGCATTAAAAGAGATTAATACAAGGCAACCCTGTCTTTGACAGGAGCTGGGCTGATGGCTTCCTGGAGGGGATGGTAAGCTAGTCTTAAAGGCTATGGGAGGTTAGCCAGCTGATGAGGGCTGAGGTAAGGGTGGTCCTTGGAAAAGTATGTGCTGTGATTTGAATGTTCCCACAAAATTCATGTTGACATTTAACTGGCAACGTAACAGAACTAGAAGGTGAGACCTTGAAGAAGTGATTAGGTCATGAGAGCTATGGTCTCACAAATGGATTAATGCTGTTTTACGGGGAGTGGGTTTGCTATCACGGGAGTGGGATACTGATAAAAGGATAAGTTTGGTCCTCATTTTCTCTCTGTCTCTCGTGCATGCTTCCTCACAATGTGATGCCATCTGCCACGGGTTTACTCTCCCAGATGCAATGCCATGCTCTTGGATTTCTCAATCTCTAGAACTGTCAGCCAAGTAAACACCTGTTCTTTATAAATGATCCAGTCTGTAGTAACCGGTTATAGCAGTAGAAAACAGACTCAGACAGTATGGAAAGAGATAAGAGATAAAACTAGAGAGAGAGAGAGAGAGCTGGATCATGAAACATCTTGCATGTCACTCTAAGGAATTTGACTTTTTTGCTGAAATGAAAAGTAGAAGAGGTTTCTTTGAAGTCATTCAAGAGTAGAAGGGCCCCATACTAACCCAGGAGCAGTGGTGAGGAGAGGAGAGGACTGTGGAGAAATATCTTGGAGAAGAGAATTAACAGGATGCTTTGGGGGTTGTGAGGGAAGAGAATTAATAGGATGCTTTAAGGGTTGGTGGGGGGAAGAGAAGCAAGAGGAATAGGGAAGAATAGAAGATAACTTCAGAGTCATCAGTTGCACCCAAGTGTGGAACTAGAAAATTGGGAAATTAGACTCCAGAGAACTGGCCAAATTGGGACCAAAAAATTTGTTTTTGGACTTGCTCAATTTGAGCTTCCTTTAGGACAGATAAATGAAGCTATTTACCAGGTTATTGGATAACTGTCTGAGGTTTAGGAAAAACATGCCAACTGGAAATCTAGATCTGAAAGTTATCTGTATATTAACAGATGGGGTGGAGGGAGGAGGAAAGAATGGTCAGTTTTTGAGGTTCTACATTATTTCTGGTGCTTCACACCAGATGTTCTGTCTCATTTGAACATCACAACTAGACCCATGAATTTTGTGTATAAGGAAGGCGAGTCTCCAAAAGCTTAAGAATTAGGACTCTTTTTGCAAGTGACAAAGCTAGCTTAATGCTAGAATTTATTAAAAGAATACAGGGGACTCTCAGGGTACCCGAATTCAGAGAGGAGAGCAGCATGTTCTCATTTTTGTTTTGCAAAACTCACTTTTGCAAAGGCTGTGGGTGAAAAGCAGACTGGAGGGGGTAAGAGCAGAGACACGGAGGCCAGCTGGGATCCTTTTCTTTTCGGCTGCCTCTCTTGCAAATCAATCTTGAAGCTAAGTTTCATTGAACTAGACATAGCTTTGGCTTTAAACCAAGATAAAATGAGCGATCATGGAGAAAAGATCTCCTTTAACTTCTGCCAACTTTTGTCTGATAGTTGCCTAATTTCAGTGCTATTTTGGGGGGGGTAAAACGGACTCTCTCTGTATAAACTCAAAATGCATGTACTACAGATGGACTTTTAATGACACTTCGTAGAATGATCATGAGTTTAAGTAGAAATTCTCTTTTTAATCTTTCATGTTGATAGACTTTTGTTTTAGCCTTGCCTTTGGGTCTGAAATCCCAGGAAGTACAGTAGAAAGAATTCCGAGGTGAGAATCATTAAACACTGAGTCTGCTTCAGCGCTGCTTCCTGGTACTTGTGTCACCCTGGTCAAGCAAGCCCAGCCTCCCTGGCTCTGATCCATCCTCTGTTAAACGAGGGATTTGGATTGACACAAGTACTTCTCAAACTTTTAGTGAATCTTCTGCGGATGTTGTTAAAATGCAGTATGTGATTCACCAGGCCTGGGGTGGGGCCCGAGACTCTGCATTTCCAACAAACTTCCAGGTGATACTGATGCTGCTGGCTCAGGATCACACTCCAATTAGGCCACCCTCCAAGGTGCCATCATGCTGTAAGCTATAACAGCTACCAAATAAAGAAAAGCATCATGGCAACAATGGGTAACCATAAATATTTATTTTAGAAAACAAATACAGCTTTTTCTTTTTTTTGAAACAGGGTCTTCCTTTGTCACCTAGGCTGCAGTGCAGTGGCATGAACCCAGCTCACTGCAGCCTCGACCTCCAGGACTCAGATGATCCTCCTGCCTCAGTCCCCCAAGTAGCTGGGACTATAGGCATGTACCACCATGGTTGGCTAATTTTTGTGTTTTTTGTAAAGACAGAGTTTTGCCATGTTGCCCAGGCTGGTACAAATATAGCTTTACTTTTCTGTTTGTAAAAGTAATGCATGCTTATGAAAATTGTTCTTAAAAAATCACATACCATGCAATGACAGGAAGAATCATCCCAAGTTAAATACCGCTTGAACTAATGTGCTCTCTTGTCACTTGGCTATGAAGAATACCAGTGCTAGGTTTCAGTATTGGCATCTTATTACCTTGTCTTTTAAAATCGGATCGTGAAACTGGTATCCTTTTCAATTTGCTGCCAATCAATTATGCATTAATTGATTTGAATTCAGTTCCTTCTGTTGTGGTAGATTTGCTTCTGCATGGTATGATTTCAAGTCGCTCATTGCCTGCATTCAGGACAGGGTAGTTTTTGGGGTCATCTCAGCCAGGCTGAATTGACCTGAAGATGTCTATAAGAGTAAAAAGCTAAGTAAATATCAAGAACAATTTTTAGCATAAAATTCAGTGTTAAGATTCATTGAGATCTAATCAATAGAACAGAAGGTTCTGTAAATGCATCCATCTTATGGGAATAACTTAGGTCATAACCATTGTTGGTAAAGGAGGAAATTTTTCTTAGTTCCTCTGCACTTTCCCCAATCATATTAATGTTACACGTCTTTGATTGTACTTGAAGTGATTGTAAGAATAATAAGAGAGCCTTAAGAGTTTGTTGGTCATAAAAACATATGACATTTTAAAAACTTGATTGGATTTTTAATTGACATATATAACTATTAAATATAAGATTATAGATCCCAAATATCAAATTAACTTTAGCATTTACAATTTTCCTTTGTCTCCTCTAAGCAGCCACAATTTCCAATGTAGCACATAATGAGGTAGTCATAGTTGCAAATCTATATCTGTATATTTTATAACTTGAGAACATTTTTAAACTCAGTATATAGGTTTGTGTGGATATTGTATCAATGTTCACAAAACAAGGCAAATGGAAATAAAGCAAAAATATTGTTAATGTGTAATAACATTGTGCTAACAGAATGGGCAATTTGAAACAATGCCATTAGTGACTCCACTATCTAGCACAACAGTTATACATAGTGTGTAAGTTCACATTTCAGACAAGTGATATCCATCATTTTAAATACCAAAACTTAGGTTTAAAGAAGTTTCTGAGATATGCAGAATTCTGCCTCTCAGTAGGCTTTGAGAATATGTTACTCCTCAGGACTCAACGTGTCATAAGCATCACTGATTATTTTTTATGTCTGTCCTAAACTGCAGAAACAGTTTCAGAAATGCTGGGTTATTTGGTTTTGAGTCCTAATCTTATTACTGTAAAAGTCACACATGTTCATCCATCGTAGAAAGTTCTCCAAAGTGCAATCACATATAAAAAAGCAGATAAAAATCATCCTCAATCTCACTCTCCAGAAGTAATGATTATTAACAGTTTCATGATCTTTTGACACACTGCATTAAGTTTCCCAGAGCTGCCGTCACAAATTACCACAAACTGTGTGACTTAAAACAACAGAAATTTGTTCTTTTACAGTTCAGGAGGCCAGGAGTCTAAAATTAAGGCATCAGCAGGGTTGGGTCCTTCTGGAGGCTCTCAGGGAGTCTGTTCCATGTGTCTCTCCTGGTTTCTGGTGTTTGCCAGCAATCTTTGGCTTGTAGACACATCATTCCCGTCTCTGCCTCTGCCATCACATGGTCTTATTCTATGTGTGTGTCTTTCTCTATCCTCTCCTCTTTTTATAAGGACACCAGGTATTATCTATAGCCCATCCTAATCCAGAATGACTTCATCTCAGCTAATTAACATCTGCAAAGATTCTGTTTTCAAATAAATTCATATTGTGAGGTTCTGGGTGAACATGAATTTGTGGGGGACATTTATTCAACCCACTACACACACTGTAATATATACTTATAGAATCCAGAAAAGGGGAACATAATTTATATATAGCTTAGTTCCCTTTACACTTAGGATACCATGAATTTCCCTAGGTCTTTCAAAAATAGAATTTTAAATTTTTGTAGGGTGTTTCATCATATGAATATTACATCATTTCCATAGCTAACCTGCTACTTCAAACACTCAGATGGTTTCCAGACTTTACTATTATAAATGGCTCTGATGAATATACATGTTCCCAAATCTTTGAATTTATCTCTGCTTATGACCTTGGTATAAATTATTCTGAGTCGAATTATTGGATTAAGGGGTATGAACATTTTAAGGCTCATGAAAAATCTTGTTTAATTGAATTCCAGAGATTTTATCAATTTGACATCACCAGCAGAAGAACCCATGGCATTGCATTCTCTCCACTGCACGTTCTAGCTTTTTGAGTGTTGTACAAGTGACTAGGCAAAGAAATAACATCCTTACTTTGTGACTTCTATTTTTAATGTAAGGTTGCCTCTTTGTTTATTGACCATTTACGTATCTTTTTTAAGTTACCAGTTTATGATTTGTAACTCCTTCTCAATTTATTTCTTCTCTCTCCAACTGCCAGTATTTATTTCTTACCATCTCACTGATGAGTATACTGTCCACCCCCACCCCTTTTAGAGTCCACTGTTACCTAAGAAACTATGTAGATGTATCCTCCCTCTCCTTTTCCCATCCTCGAATCACCTCTGAACCTTGTACAAATGTCAATCGTTGCCTCCACTGGGTCTTAATTGTTTACATTTCGCTTTCCCTTCTAAGACTTTGAGCACTTTGGGGCAATGTCCATGTCTTATCTGTGTTTTTGTATCTTCAGCAACTAGCATAGGTGCTCAATAAACATTCATTGAACTGAGTTGTTAGGTTGTGACCTGGAAATATTCACGATTCCTTGTATAGATAGAAATAGCTAAATAAGGGTATATAAGGATAGACTCTAAATGGCACTCAATAGTGTGCATAGGGCTGGGCGTGGTGGCTCCCGCCTGTAATCACAGCACTTTGGGAGGCAGAAGCGGATCTCCTGAGGTCAGGAGTTAGAGACCAGCCTGGCCAACATGGTGAAACCTCGTCTCAACTAAAAATACAAAAAATTAGCTGGGTGTGCTGGTGCATGCCTGTAATCCCAGCTACTTGGGAGGTTGTGTCACGAGAATTGCTTGAACACAAGAGGTGGAGGTTGCAGTGAGCTGAGATCACATCATTGCACTCCAGCCTGGGCAACAGAGCAAGACTCTGTCTCCAAAAAAACAAAAAACAAACAAACAAAAAAAACAAAGCATAGGATTTAATCCATGAAATTTGTATTTCTATGCTAAATTTTTAGAAATAGTAAATTTTTTCTCCCATGTTTCTCAGCTGTATCTGAGATAATTGAGGCTGAGTAACACTGTCTAGATAGGCAAAGTGTTAGTGATAATAAGCATAATAATAATTGTAATAATGGAATGAGGATATTAAAGTACTCAGATCAGGATAAAAGTTACAATTGTCCAGATTTTAAATTTCCTATCGTTTCCACTGAAATCACTGACTGTGCTTATAATATTAGCAGGAATTTATGCAATTTGTAGGTTTTGAAATAAATTACCATTCAGAAGTCAACCGTCAAAAACAGTGTAACTGTACTTGAAAAAATCCTTTGAAAAACTCAAGTTTCCACTAAACCTAGAAGCACATGGGTGGTAAAACGTAGTTTGGAAAGTTATGAGAGATGATGACTACAAGGAACTTTTTATAAACATCTTTTATAAGCATTACTCTGTGGTCAAATTTATTTTCACATGGATATTAAAACAAGTTATTGCCACAAGTGGGTTTCTGTTCTGATCCTTTTTTTTTTTTTTTTTTTTTGCCTCACATGTCCTTTCTCTTCCACCCGGTTCTGCTTCACTCTCCTTCTCTCATCACAGACAAGAAAAATGCCACCTCCCCTAGGACCCACTCCAAACCCTGTTTCCTGAATGATCAATGTTTTCCCCCATTGCAATCAAAAAAGCACTTTCTCTTCTGTCTTCATGACACACTGGTTTTGACACTTGCATAGCTCTTAGTAATTCTGCAATGTGCTCGAGCTATTTGTGAGCACATGTATTTTTCCTTTATAGATTGTAAACATCTAAAGAACAGGGTTAACCCAGGAGCCAAGTAAATAGTTAAATATTATTTTGACAATGGCTGTAATACTGGACATTTGAAAGGAATACACCTTCAGTGTTTTGAAATTGAAATAATTTTCTAGAACCTAGCATTTCTGGACTCTCAAACAGCCCACCCTTTTTAAAACTGTGACGACACTATTTTACCATAAAGAGCTGCCCAGACCCTCTGTAATACACCTGCGTAAATGCCACGTGCATGTGAGCATGCGACGGTGTGTGTGTGCATGGCTGTGCACACCTGTGCAGTGGTAATCAACCATGGTGCCAGGGTTTGAAAGCAGAAAATCCATCAATCGACCTCCAAGCTTCTTTCATCCCAGTTCTTAACATCTCAATCTCTTGAGTGCTGAGGCTTATTTTGTTCAAGATGGTTTTAGACTCTTCTGAGTGCAACGCAATCTCCTTCCAGCACGGCGGAGCGAGGAGAGGTGAGGGGAGAGTTTTGAGGGTGGGCATATTGATCCAATGCTTGCTGAATTAAAAATGAGCCAACTGAGGACAATTTCCAGGTTGCAACACAGATGGAGCTAGAGTCTGGGTTGAGGTCGGAGGAGCCGTTAGGGCGCAGGGATGCAACAGGATTTGGGAGAAAGGGGAGAGAAAGCAAGGCCACTTCTAGGGGGCTTTGTTTTTTTTTTTTTTTTAATCCTGGCAGCTTCCCGAGCCAGATTTCAAAAGCGATTTCAAACGTGAGGCCAACTGAAGCACTGCCTTACACTAATTGGAAGGGGAAGGGAGTGACTCATATTACACCAGCTCGCTCTTCCCTCTCGGCAACTGCTAACTTGTAGCTTTAAAAGGAAGTGACATGGGTGGGGAGAGACGTCAGCTGAGGACCACTTTTTTTTTTTTTTTCTTCCTGAAGGGTCCACCCCATGGGTGGAGTCTCGCTTTTTCTTTCCAGTGTTGGCTGACTTACAGCTCTTATAAACTAGTGGCAATTTCTGAACCCAGCCGGCTCCGTCTCAGCTTCTGGTTTCTAAGTCCATGTGCCAAAGGCTGCCAGGAAGGAGGTAGGTGCTCCTGGTGCGGTTCGCAGGCACCTTTCCCGCTGGGTGTGGCTGATGTTTGCATTCCTCTTCCTATCATGTTTTCTCTCCTGGGCTGGATTTCCTTAGGACCTCTGGAAGGGGTAGGCTTCGGGGGAGGGGGAGTGCAAGGCGAGCGGGGGAAAGGTGCAGGGGGCGCCTGGAGGGAGGCAAAGAGAGGCTCTGCTGGTACAAAAGGAGCCTCGCTTTGTGCTGGGCCGGGTGAGCGTCCCTTTCTGGGCTGTGATTTCAAGCTGCTGTTCCTGGCTTCATTTACCCACCCACCCAGCCCCCTCCCGGGGCTAAAGCATTTTCTCTGCCATAGACGAAGCCGGGCGCGGGGTGGTGGTGGGGGGAATGTTCCTATTACATATTGCTCTCTTCTGTGTCATGCAACATGTTCTTCCGTCGCTGACGTTTCTATGGCAACCACAAAAATACTACACAATATGCAGCCCTGATATACATTGATTTATTTGTATTTCGTGTCTCATTTGCAGCTTTCTGCTCTGCTTCTTGCTTTGCTTTGCTAAAATCCAGCCTGGCTTGTGGCTACCCCTCCTCACTTTCATTTTGGTTTTTCCCTATCACAGGAGGGGTGGGGGAGGGGAGTTGTCAAGGAAACAGGCATTGGTAATTACCTCTCTATTTACCTAATTTTCGGCCTATGAATTTCTCCATCATATCGAGGAATTAAAAAAGGAATGCTTTGATGTTTATGTAAGTCTTCAGTGTCTGGTCTTTTTTTAGAAAACCTAAACACTTCTCAAGATATGATATTGATCCTGTGGTAAAGCTAAGGGGGAATTAATTCCTTACAGGAGGTGAGATCATTGAAATAAAGTTTTAGAGAGCGTTGGAGAATTCGCACTGATAAATGTGATATTGCCTGCCCAGGTTTGCCTAAAAGCCTAAATATTTAAAAGATGGGTCTTTGCTCTCGTCTGCACTTCTTTAGCTCCAAATCTTAAGTTCAACAAGTATGAGTAACAAATTAACTGCCCGACAGGATTCTCCGTTTTTCATTATCGTGCATTGTTCTCAGATGGATTAGCCACGCTATTCACGCTCTTCAAGGTGAGGGTTGCTAGACTTTTTCAAAACTGTGGAAGGATTAACTCATCTGTGATTAGTCAACCACTCTCAGTTGGAAAAAAAGTATCTTGAGAGAAGGGAGATGTGTGTTTGTGTGTGTTTGTGTGTGTGTGTGTGTGTGTGTGTGTGTGTGTGTGTTTAGGGACATGGGAGGCAGGCAAGGAGAACAGGCAGAGTTCTACGTTAAAAGGACTACATCTTCTGAATGTTCTCTCTGGGGAGAAAAATTGATATTGAGAAAAAATATGAAATGAGAAAATTATTATCTACTTAGTAATAAGCAAAGTTAATTATAATTAGAATCAAATAACACATCTCTTAGAAAGACGTAGTCCCAATAGGCCTCTTAACAGGTACCGGCTAAACTGATGCTTTTATTCAGTACGTCTAAGGAAGTGTTTGATAAGGGATACCATTCTTCTGACGGGCATCCCAAATAATTAGCCTTTATAAAACAGATAAGTAGTAATCCCATTCTTGACTCTTAAAATTATCTATAATTTAGGATAAACATGTGTGAAGGTCACTTAGCCCTCATCATACCTTCCGGCTGCTAAAGCCAAAATCATTACTTATAAACCTCGAGCAACCCTGCCATGTGGAAGCAGGAAGAACGGGTGGTTTCAATGAGGTTCTGTTTGCTGTGATCCTTATCTAAATATGCTATCATCTATGTCTTATAAAATCTGCTGTAAATCCAGAGGTCCTAAGTAATTCAGGTAGAAAAGTTACCTGAAAATGGGGCAAAATAGCATATGGCAGAAAACAAACTAGAGCTACATAGAGTTAAAGACGAGAACTATTTAAAGGGCATAAAACATAGAAAAGTATTACTAAAAAGAATATGACACTCATTTTGAAAAGCACATGTTAGTACACAGAGAAACGGTTGGATTGTGAGTGTTTGATGTTTGCAAAGAATTCTGAAAAGCAGCCAGGCTTAAATTACTGTTTTTCCTGCCTGAAAATGGTCCTCAAGGGCAGATTTGCCACATGACCTTCCAAAGCAGATTGACAGCATGTAAGTCAAAGTCTCCCATGTCGGTTCTCTTGAGTTTCCAGACTCAGCAATTTCACAGCAAAAAAGCCTAATGGAATAGAATTCGAAGGAAAAAGAGCAAGACTTCCTCGGAAGCATAGCCAAAACAGAAACAACAAAAAACCCAAACCCAATGCACAAACAAAACACTTTCTGATATTCAGACGCTGAGTAGAGGTTCAAACAGTTAGCAGCTTTGGCCTGGGGAAGCTAAGTGGAGCTATGAGTAGAAAGTAAATGTAGGGGTCCCATGGAAGAGGCCGACAGAGGTGACACCCAGAGGGTGAGTGAGTCGTCACTGTATTGGGATTTCACTGTCTGCGAGGCTCTGCTGTGGAATTGGTGAAGAAGGCAGCAGTTGTTGTCTGTGCTCTCAAGTTTAAAATCCACCAAACAGCGGTGGCGAAGAGATGAGCACACAGCTGGAAGGAAGGGGAAAGCAACAGCCAGTCAAGGAGATGCAGTTAGTATGAGAAGAACACTAGTGGGAGAGTCCTGATCCTGCTGCCGAAGCTTTATAGGAGAGGAGGCAGATGGTTCAAGGGAAGAAGGAGAGGATGTCCTAGATAGCAAAGATGGGTGGTAAGAAATGGATCATGGTTCAGGGTTCTTAACTCCAAGAAGGGAGAGGTCAGTCTTTAGTGTAGAAGTAGAGCAGGTATACTCTGTGCTGGTTGAAAGCGTAAGTAGATGTAGATTTGGGGACGAGTTTTTCTTAATCAGAAAAAGACTATTAGAAGAAAGACTGAACAGAAGGCAAAATTCTTCCTAATCCAATATTTTTTAGCTTCATCTTAACAACAAATGGCCAGACTTACACTAGACTGTAAACAGATACGAAACTGGGGAAGAGGGAACCAGGAACTTACCCAGAATGTCATCTTCATAATAACTGCTGTTGCCGTTGTTTTAAATTATTGGATACTCAAATGAGGGTTTGGTAAATCTCACACATGTTGTGCAGTCTCCCTTATTCTGGAAAGGAGGTCCAATGGTTATGGGACAAAGCTGCATTCACATTTCTTTGTTTTTTAAGATGAAGTCTTGCTCTGTCGCCCAGGCTGGAGTGCAATGGCGTGATCTTGGCTCACCACAACCTCCCCCTCCTGGGTTCAAGCGATTCTCCTGCCTCAGCCTCCCGAGTAGCTGGGATCACAGGCATGTGGTACCACGCCCAGCTGATTTATTTTTTATTTTATTGTATTTTTAGTAGAGATAGAATTTCACTATATTGGCCAGGCTGGTCTAAACTCCTGACCTCAGTTGATCCACCCACCTTGGCCTCCCAGAGTGCTGGGATTACAGGCGTGAGCTACCACGCCTGGCCCACATTCACATTTCTGAAAGGTGTTTGACATCTAAATCTTTGGAGAAACGCCTTTCATCACTCATATTTTGAAATACAATCATAATAATCATGTAACATTTCCTAGAGCTTGGGCAACTCAAATTCATTATTCTTTGTGTGTGAATCAGTTTGGAAAAGAAGCGCTGGAACTCTGAAATCTGGCTTCATGCATGGGCTTCGGTCTGCAATTGCTGCCTGGCTGTAGAAAAGAGGAAGCTTAAAGCATGAACTCTTTCTTTCAACAGATGTTTATTATGTGTTTAATATGTGTCAGGTCCCACAGATGCAACTGTGAGCAAAACAAGAAGCAGTTTAAATAGTTATAATTTTCAAATGTCTAAAGGGTTTCCAAGGGAAACCCCACGACTGGCTGATATCCATTTTCTTCTAATGACTGAATAAGAGGAAATACCTTAAAAGGAGTATAATTTTTTGTTAACATTATCATGGAACAATCCATCTAACCTGTCTTCTTTTCCTTGGCTCTCTCGCTTCACAAAGATTTCCCGTCGGTTTCATTATTTGTCTTAACTTGTTTCTCCAATCTAATTTGCTCTACTTCTTCCCTTGATCGTACGTCCTACCTTTCAGTCACTGTTCCTTCATCCATTCACACATACATTATACATCCATCTGTCCTCCATCCACCCATCCATCCCTTCATTTATTCAACAAATAGTGTTGACTATCATGTCTCAGGCACTATATATTATAGACATAGCAATAAATGGGAAACTGGTTCTTCCTTAAAGAAGCTTAGGATCTATCAGGAAGACAATGTGGAAACAGCCCCCTAAACCATGGGGGTATGACATTTTTGGGGGGTGGGCAGGGTCTCGCTCTGTCACCCAGGCTGGAGTGCAGTGGCGCCATCCTGGCTCACTGCAACCTCTAACTCTTAAGCTCAAGCAGTCCTCCTGCCTCAGCCCCCCTCCTCCAGCAGCTGGGACTACAGGCGTGAGCCACTGTGCCTGCCCTGGGGTATTCTAATAGAAGCATTTATTGGCTAATGAAACAGGATGCTTCTTTCATTGAACAGTTTTATAAATCGTTCACACACAGCATAAACTGTGCTGGGCAGGGAGGGATCAAGTGGTTAGCTGTTGACTTGTCCATTTTGTATATTTTTTGTATCTTCCACGCTGGTTGAGCGTAAGGATGGTAAACATTTGTTAGTTAACTAAATGGGAAGAGTGGAATTTCTAATACAGGAGACACAGAGGAAGAGAAGGCTTGTGTATTCTCTTTCTGAAAGAAGCTGAGAGAGAGAATCTCTCAAGATTCCCTTTCGTAGTGAATTACTCATAGATTTCCAGGTGACAATAGCTGCCCCCACATCGACTCAAAGTATAGCATTTTAAAAAAGAAAAACTACCTGTGTCAAATTACATACCCATTAGTTTACTGAATATCCTCATGTCCTTTGGAGCTGATTTCTCATAACACACTGCAAGTCTGTGTCTTGCTCTGATAAAAACAAGTGGGTTTCAACCCCCTACACCTTTCAGTCTTATATCGTAACAGCAGTGCATCCAGAAACTAGCAGAGGCTCTAGAGACCCAACACAAAGAGCGTTGAGACCTCGTTGCAGCACTTTCTTATGAAACTCTTCTTACTAGAATTGTTTCCCCCCACTTAAGTTCCACCGTCAGCCTGGAAATTCTATGGGCAACATGACAAAGTTCCTCTGGAAAACCACACCCCTCTGCTTGGCTGACCTTGGGAGAAAACATTTAGTGAGTTCTTCTTTTTCTTGGTTATTTTAAACTCAGATGATATCAGCATGATGCTGTTCCCAATAACTCTGGTTGGCACAGGCATCTCTGCTCAGGTTAAACATCAGAACTGCTTCATGGTCATTTCTGTGTAGGATCCTCCAAGATGAGAGGTGCATTTTGAACTTTATGGTACTTTGAAGCCAGACACTAAAATTCCTGTAAGGAGGGGACCAACACACACCAGGGTCTGTTGGAGGGTAGGGTGAGGGGAGGGAACTTAGAGGATGGGTCAGTAGGTGCAGCAAACCACCACGGCACACGCATACCTATGTAACAAACCTGCACATTCTGCACATGTATCCCATTGTGTTTTTGTTTGTTTGTTTGTTTGTTTGTTTGTTTTTTGAGACGGAGTCTTGCTCTGTTGCCCAGGCTGGAGTGCAGTGGCCAGATCTCAGCTCACTGCAAGCTCCGCCTCCCGGGTTCACTCCATTCTCCTGCCTCAGTCTCCCGAGTAGCTGGGACTGCAGGCGCCGCCACCACACCCGGCTAATTTTTTGTATTTTTAGTAGAGATGGGGTTTCACTGTGTTAGCCAGGATGGTCTCGATCTCCTGACCTCGTGACCCGCCCACCTCGGCCTCCCAAAGTGCTGGGATTACAGGCGTGAGCCACCGCGCCTGACCCCCATTGTGTTTTTTTATAGAAGAATAAAACATTCCTGTGGGAGATGATACCTCAGTCTAGGATATGCCAGGTAACCTGCAGAGGTCATTAGAGACACTGAGGTGACTGGCTGACCTACAGGATGTGCAAGAATGATAACAGCCTGCCTTGACTGAGGGCCTCCTATGTGCCAGTACATGGACTTCACATTTATTAACTCATTTTAGCCTCATAACAAAACTAGCATGTGAAAACATTCATCATGCTCCATTTTACAGAGAGAGAAAGTAAAGATGAGGGAGATTAAGCAACTCAGCTAGATCATAAGAAGGAGCAGAGCTGAGATGTGAACTCAGATCATGTGGGCTCTGCTTTCCCCTGCACATTCATACCTTGCCACGGCATATTGCACAGTCTATCTCCCATGCCCAGTGCAGACCCTGGCACGTAACAGATGTGTAGTAAGTTTATTTTTTAGTTTTGTTTAAAATGTTAAAAGTGAGACTGGTCTTTCTTTTAAGAGGCCAGTCTCATTTTGTTGCTCAAGCTGGCCTTGAATTCCGGGGCTCAAGCAATCCTCCTGCTTCAGTTTCCCATGTAGCTGGGACTACAGGTGTGTACTACCATGTCCAGCTAATATTTTTCTTTTCTTTTCTTTCTTTTTTTTTTTTTTTTGAGACAGAGTTTTGTTCTTGTTGCCCAGGCGGGAGTGCAATGGCGCAGTCTCAGGTCACTGCAACCTCTGCCTCCTGGATTCACGCCTGCCTCAGCTTCCTGAGTAGCTAGGACTATAGGGGTGTGCCACCACACCTGGCTATTTTTTTTTTTTTTTTGTATTTTTAGTAGAGACGGGGTTTCTCCATGTTGGCCAGTCTGGTCTCGAACTCCTGACCGCAAGCAATCTGCCCAGCTCGACCTCCCAAAGTGCTAGGATTACAGGTGTGAGCCACTGTGCCCGGCCCCCAGCTAATATTTTTCAAATAATGAACAAATCTCTACTGTGTAGACCTTTGCATGCCTTTCATCCTAGTTGTTAAGAGCAGCAAAATTACTGCAAGAAAAGGTAGTATTTTAGAACTTGGAGGAAAACTAACAGCAGTACTTTATACGACTATAGTTTTCAGGGAGTGTTGGTTTTATCGTGGTTTAGTCAGAGATGGTGGGAGAAGGGAGAGGGCCTTGTGATTAAAACCATCTGAGTGACAATGCAGTACATACATTTAATTAAAGATGAACTCTTCTTAAAACCAGTGTTTAACCAAGGATTGAACTTGACTGAGCAGCTACTCCCGAGGATACCTGTGGTGGCTGCTCTCAGAGTTCCCAAGGCGGTGGGTGGATGGAGTCAGAGGCTTTCTGTTCTTCAGTGGACTTTCCACAAATCCACCACTGAGTTTGAAGGAAGATTATTATCTGCAAAGATCCTGCGAGTGCTTATCTTAGATGAACTCTGAAATGAGAATGGGAGACGTGAATTGATCCTAGAGTGAAATCTGGTCTCTTGCCCATCTCCATGGGCTCCTCGTGAGCTGTCAGTCTTCTGTGGTAGAGGTTAACCGAGATGGATGAAATTTTAAAGAACTTATCTGTCCATGCAAGCACATCTTCTTCCCAGGATACTGCAGCCATCAGCAGACAATCAATGCAATCATCTCAGACTGTGTCCTGCCTCCCAGGAGTAAGTCATCGGGCTCATTTCTTTTCTTGTCTCTTTTCTGTTGGGGGAAGGGCAGGTTGCAAGGCGGATGGTGAGCAGATTCTTCGGCCTCTTGTGTGGGTAGCCTGCATAGGAACCATTTCTATGCCTGTGAGTCCATTTCTAGCATCTGCCTCCAGCCTCTGCTTTCCTGACGTTCTCCCATCACCCCATTCATCCTTCATAAAACAGTCACTTTTTCTAGATGATTACATTCCATGACAATGATTACAGTCCTCTCTTCATAACTGCACTGATGCTCATTGATGGCATGGAGGTGTAATCGCACCGTTTGTAGCACAGAGCAGAGTACCCAGCACTGAATGTGTGTTGTGGCCTAGAGAATAGATGGGCACAAGAAGTCAGGTGATCAGGGTTGCCTCATCGCTGGCCTCCTGGCCAGGGCCTCAAGGGTGACATTCCTTGAGGGCGAGGTGTTTCTCAATCTCCATGTTGAGATTTTGGGCCCAGTAATCCTTTGTTGTGGAAGAGGCCGACCTGTGCAGAATGGGATGCTTAGCCGCATTCCTGGCCTCTAACTGTTACATGCCAGGGGGAGTCATCCCACTCCTACTTGTGAGAGCCAAAAATCCCCTAGAGGAACAAACTTGCCCACAACTGAGACCCACTGCTTGAGGGGGAATTCCCAGCCCTGTCAGGTACACTCAGAATTCCGGTTGGTCCAATCAAAGCAAACCCATTTCTGAGGACTAATAGGGTCCCAACAAAAGTGGCAATTCATTAATTTAAATGAAGAAATACTTTACATGGGAATTGAAAAATAATCATAAACCAACTTAAAAGTAGACACATGGCCGTAATGTATTCAAATATTTAGTGCTTTCCGCCCTGATAAGTCTGTGTGGGGGTCATGCTGGCACCACGGCAGCCCGGTGCAGCGAGGAACTGGGCGAGGCTGGATGATCTGACAGGACCCCTTCCACACCCAGATCTGTGCAGACAGGCCCTCCTCATTCCCCTCTCCACCCACCAGTTTAGGGAGCCTCCTTTCCCAAACCTTCCTGGAGTGAACAGATTACCATATCTCAAGAAGAATCCAGAGAGGTACTCACAAACCTGCTCCCACCTGGGGATTTCATTGCTGTTTCCTTGACCATCACAGTGAGTGCTACGCCACTGCAGTCCAGCAGTGGGTAGTGATCCAGCACCCAGTCCAGCAGTGGGTACTGATCCAGCACCCAGTCCAGCAGTGAGTACTAATCCACCACCCAGTTCTCACTAGTATTAACTTGCCTCCTAGCATCCATCCCCACAGTTGCTGGTATTTCAAGCCTTTCCCTTTCCATCCCTGGTGCTTCTCACTTACAGGAGGGGCCACCTTTACTTCCTTCCCAGGACCAGCACCCTGCCCTGCCTGAAGTTAGGCTTCAGCTCCCCAGCCCTGGGGGACTCTAGGGGGTCCCATAACTAGTCCTGGGGGACCCTAAGGGTTCCATAACTGCTGTGTCCCTCCCTTTTGTCTTCCCATCTCCCTTCTGCCTTCTCGCTTTCAGGCTCTCAAAGGTCGACAGAAGTGGGGCCAGTTATTCCAGCTCCCCCCCCCAACTCCAGAATCTCCTTTCAGTGTTTCTTAGGGAACCCCTATATTCAGCCCATGGGAATACACGCAGGAAGCCGACCCTGCGAGTGCCTTTGAGGAGCCTGCTGCCCAGAGGGCGAGACAGAAACCTCAGTGAGGGGTTCCCACACAATGGATAAGACTCGCAGGGCGGGGATACGCGGGCACACCAGGGGAACGCCTCGCCACCCCTGCCCAGTCTGGGCTTCCTGAAATACTTCCTAGAGAAGAACAGCCCTCACGTTAGGTCTGGAAGCGGGGAGTATTGGTCCCAGTGTGCACGCTTCTCAGGGAGTGCCAGAGACCAGAGTGGGCCGGTGCTCGAGGCGGGACAGGGTGGGAGGCTGGACAACAGAGGAACGAGGTGGGCTGGCGCAGCAGGGAGCAGAGAGAGGCTGAGGGTCCTGCAGCTCTGGGAGGGGAGGCGCAGACAAGGCACAGGTCTGAAAGCCCGCAGGGTTTGGTAACTTGTTGTATGGACGGTGTCTTTGACGCCGCCCTGAGATAGTAAATACGGGGGAAAAAAGGTCACTTTCCAATGATATTCTTCCCAAATGGTCACTTATCAATTACACCTTATAATGGAATCATTTATGTACTTTGTAATCAACATGTGTTACGCAGCACTTACTGGAAGCTGTCTGCTTTGCATAGGATCTCATTTCAGCTTGCCCCCAGCCCTGGGGGTTGCCAATTATTTTCTCTAATCTAATTTGAAACTGAGGCACAGAGAGGTTAACTAACTCTCCCAAAGCCCCAGAGCTAGCAATACCTGAGCACAGCGTGATTTTACTCTCTAAATATTGTAATAGAATCACATGGACATGCGTTTCATATTCTTGCCTTTCCTGAAATTTTCCTGAATTTTCTTTTAGGGTGAAAAGACCTCCCATCTGAGTGAGACAGCTGGGTCCCTCCTATGCTCTGGACACCCCTTGTTCACCATAAAGCGGCCCCCAAATCATGTGGAAATCTGGAAGTTACTTAAGACCAAATGATATAATGAAAATGTTGTGGTGTCACTAAAATCCTCATTTGGCCTCCATCTCTAGAGGAATAATAGGGTTCAAATTTGAGAGGAGGTCGGGGGAGAGGACCAGAGAAATATTTAAAATGTGCCTAATTCTTTGAATTATTTATATTCATTCCGACTTTTGCCACATTAGGACTGATCTCCTGCTTTCCATTCCTTCTGTCTTCCCCAGTGGCTGAACTGTTGTCTTTTTCTTGTTTGGTTTTGTTTTTCGAGACAGAGTCTCGCTCTGTTGCCCAGGCCAGAGTACAGTGGCACGATCTTGGCTCACTGCAACCTCTGCCTCCCGGATTCAAGCAATTCTCCCGCCTGAGCCTCCCTAGTAGCTGGGATTACAGGTGCCCGCCACCACACCCAGCTAATTTTTTGTATTTTCAGTAGAGACAGTTTCACCATGTTGGCCAGGCTGGGATTACTGGTGTGAGCTACCATGCCCTGCCTGTTGTTTGTCTTTTTAAAGAGAGCCTGGTCTTCAGCAGCTCCCGTATAGCTTTCCTCACCAGGGAAAATGCACCTTCCTTAAGCAGGCGCTTGCAAGGTCACGACCTGGCTGTGCCCTATGACCGCCAGCCCGCCTCCAGCTGCCATTTCCTAAAAATGTTCAGTCTGTCTGGGTAGAGGGAGGATTTACAGCCTCCAGATGAGGGAACTTTCCATGCATGAGACCCTGGAGCTGGTTCCTGCCTCCTTCGGACCCTCCCTGTGAGCCACTAGACTGGGGGCTCTCGGGGGCTGTGCGGTGCAGCATTGGCCGAGCGGGGCTGGGACGCAGCTGGGCTTGGCCCCCAGCACGGCCCCCTCCATACTCTCCGTGGGACCTCGGACTCAGGGGCTGTGCAGTGCGCAGCGTTGGCAGAGCAGGGCTGGGATGCAGCTGGGCTTGGCCCCCAGCACGGCCCGCTCCGTACCCTCCGTACCTTCCGTGGGACCTCGGACTCAGGGGCTGTGCAGCGCGCAGCGTTGGCGGAGCGGGGCTGGGACGCAGCTGGGCTTGGCCCCCAGCACAGCCCCCTCCGTACCCTTCGTAGGACCTCGGACTCACCAAGACCAGGCCTCCTCCCTTTGGTGTGAGTTGGCCTGGCACATCCTCTGTCCATGTGAGTGCGGCCCTGTTTCCTGACCCGGCCAGTGAGGCGTCCAGGGTGGATGCAAAGGTCTTAGCCGAGGCGCCGTCTGCGGGGGCCGCTTTGTGGTGAACAAGGGGTGTCCAGAGCATAGGAGGGACCCAGCCGCCTCACTCAGTCATCTGTGTTGCCGAAACAGGCAAGGGAAAAGAATTTTTAAAAAATTAAACATGAGTATACCATGATATAATACACAACATTTATGTGAACTTTGGGATGAAGCAGACGACTTCCACAGTAGACTGCCTGGATACCTTGAGGACACAGCTCCAGACCCGCACAGGCTCCCTGCTGAAGGGAAACCCGTGGGGACTTTTGAGAAGGAAACAGAGCCGAGCGCTCCCTAAGGGAGCCTATCTGGGAAGGGCGGCAGTTTTAGAGTTCTGCCCGGTTCCTGCCCCTCCCCCATCCCCTCCCCTCCCCTCCCCTCCCCTCCCCTCCCCTCCCCTCCCCTCCCCTCCCCTCCCCTCCCCTCCCCTCCCCTCCCCTCCCCTCCCCTCCTCTCCCCTCCGCTCCCCTCCCCTCCCCTCCCCTCCCCTCCGCTCCCCTCCCCTCCCCTCTCCTCCCCTCCCCTCTCCCATCCCCCAGTGGTGGCTGGGAATCTTGGGGGTGGGGTGGGGCAGGCAGGTGTGAGTAACACCCCCCACCCCTGAGAATATGCCTGCCTTAGCTCTTTTTCCTTCTCTGTCTCTTCTGATGATCTGATTGGGGGATGGAGGGTGGCTTGGGTCTGTCTCTTCTGCCTCTGGTCACTCACCTTGTTGGGCCTTCCCTTGCTTTCTCTGGAATAGCCCAGGGCTTGCTCTGCTCCTTCTGGCCTCTCTTCCTCTGTCATTCCCTGGAGACAAGGATTGGCCACCTCAGCTCTCACGGCTTGCTGGCATCTTTCATCAGCACTGTTTATGATGTTATCCTCGTGTTCTCCTAGAGGTTTTTTTTCACTGGAGTTACCTTTTGAACTCGAAACAAAAGAGGCATGTGAAATTTGCCAGTTCAGATCCCAAGAGGCTACCCAAAGGGTGCCCCTCACTCTGAGGGTCTTACTCCCCCGTGGGACTGAAAAATAATCGGACCCAAACCTTCTGAGTGAAGGAAGAAGCGGGATAGAGCTTGCAGTGGGTCAGAAGAGGAGAACTCAGCCCCTAACAGCCCCAGTAAACCTGTGTCTTTACAGTAAGATGTGGAAGGAGGAACTCTGGGCTGCGGACTTTGCCCAGGGACAAGCAAACCAAGTTTTATTTGCTATGAGGGAATAATGAGGAGGGGGTAAAAAAAAAAAAAAAAAAAAAAGAATGAGGTAGTATAGAGCCAGTTGTGGAAGAATTTGGGGTTTGGGGAGCTGACACACAGCAGTGGGCAGCAGCCCCTGTGTGGCGGGGACAGACACAGCAGCTGGCCACCATGGCTGCAGCTCCATCACGCTTTTCAGGTCCTGGTGGCAGAATCTAACCCATGTTCTCAACATTGCCTGCACATGAGGATTACCTAGGAAGCATTTTTAAAAGGCCTCCCTGGGCCCTACCTTGGACCAACCAATTCAGGTTCATTTTTTTTTTTTTTTTTTAAGTTCTATAAATGATTCTGGGCTGAGAGGACTGGAACCTCAGGATAGAAGGAGGGTGACCAGCAAGAAGAGGGCGACTTTGACAAAAAGAAACCCAGAGCCAGGACCCACACCATGGTGATGGCACAATGACAATAATGATGACCACAGCGACATTTAAGATGATGTACCAGGCAAAGGTCTACGGATAATCCTCACCACAAGCCCTTGACTTGGAACTCTTCTTATCTCCATTTCACAGATGGGGAGCCTGGGGGTCAGCAGTCTTCAGGGCTGCACAGCTCATGCAGGCAAACTGGGTCTCTGGCCCAGGAGCCCCTACCCAGGGGTGAAGGTCGATGCCTGTTCACTCTCCAGCCTCTCTGGACACGCAGCATTCACAGCTCTGTGCCAGGAAAATGCAGTCAGAAGCCGGAGGTCCACTCATAAAGAAAGAGAAGAGGAATAAAGAGGGCAAAACCAGGCAGAGGAAACCCCCTTACAAACATGTATTCCTAGAAAAGAGGTAGAGCTCAATTACTGACTTGTCCCAGGTCAAATGTAGCTTACAAACACTACATGATGAGCTGGATTTGTGGAAGGTAAAATATCCCTCCTTTGGCTGTGTTAATGATGGTGCCTTACCCGGTCGCAGGGTAGCAGCTACAGCCCTCTGACAGGTCCCATCATGAGTTAGCTGTGACCTGGGCATTTCCCTGGAGCAGTGTGGTGGATGCGACTGACCGTTCAGTTCATTCATTCTGTGGATATGTATTAACCACCTCTTACGCCAGGTCCATGCTGGGAGCTGTGGATATGATGGCGAAAGGCACTTAGCTCCTCAGGGAGCCTGCTTCATGGGACAGCAGATATACACATGAAAGGAAATAGCACTTGTCAATGCCATGTGGCCCAGGACTGTGCCGGGTCTTTTCTGTCATTTGTCTCACGGACTCGTGCAGTGAGTAAGTGGCTACATTCTGTGACAGTGAGCTCCATGGCCAATAGAGAAGGGCCTGTGAGAACAGGGAAAGATGCACTTGACTGTTCAACGGGAGGCAGGGAGGAGAAGGAGCTGGCTTAAGCAGGGTTTGGAAGGATAAACATGTTTGGCAAGTCAACAGTGGGAGAAAAGGGGGAGGGAAGGGCATCAGGCAGGTGGAATGGAATACACGAACTTGGAGCACCAGAGTGAGCCCTGCTCAGGAGATTCTAGAAGGCAAAGACGTAGTTCAGTGTGCAGTGTGCACTTCTCTAAGGAGATTTCCTGACCTCCTCACGGCCTTGCCTGATGAAATCAGGTGTCCTAACACTGACTTTTTTTTTTTCTTTTTTTTTTTGAGACAAGCTCTCACTTTGTCACCCAGGCTAGAGTGCAGTGGCTCAAATACAGTTCACTTCAACCTTGACCTCCCTGGCTCAAGTGACCCTCCTGCCTCAGCCCTCCCCAAGTAGCTGGGACTACGGGTACACACCACCACACCCAGCTATGCTTGTATTTTGTGTAGAGAGGGGGTTTTGCCATGTTGCCCAGGCTGAATCCTGTTTTGTTTTGTTTTTCTTTTTTGAGATGTAGTCTCCTTTTGTGGCCCAGGCTGGAGTGCAGTGGCGTAATCTTGGCTCACTGCAACCTCCACCTCCCAGGTTCAAGCGATTCTCCTGCCTCAGCCTCCCGAGTAGCTAGGACTACAGGTGTGTGCCACCACACCCAGCTAATTTTCGTATTTTCAGTAGAGATAGGGTTTCACCATGTTGGCCAGGCTGACCTCAAACTCCTGACCTCAAGTGATCTGCCTGCCTCAGCCTCCCAAAGTGCTGGGATTACAGGTGTGAGCCACTGTGCTGGGCCTGGCTTTTTATTTTCAAACCATGCTGTACATTCCAGGAGAGTAGCAGTTAGTCTTGGACTCTACAATTTGAATTTCTTATCTTGCTTTCCTGCAGTTTGACAAGCTCCTTGGGACTGGTCAGTGTTCATTCCCCAGGCTGGTTCTTTCATAAACGCTGTCTGCAGGAATAAAGGCATCGCCTATGGAAAGGGCTAAGAAAAAGTGGAAACTCCCGTGTGCGGTGGGAGTAATGGCCCGTCTGTCATCCTAGCAGTTCACTGAAACCTGAAGCAGTCAGAGGCTGCTGGATCCCACTGTGTTTTTGTTAAAAGCCCTGTCCCCACATGCGGTTCTTGGCTTGCTACAGTGGCATGCAGTTCACTTCCAGAGACTCCCCAGCCCCAAACATTGATCGTGCCAGGCAAATGGAAGTTTCTTCCTGTGCGACTCCTGGATGGGTCTGAGAAGAGAGGCAAGAACCAGGGTGTGACTCAATGGTGAACTCACGACTTGGCCCTGGAGGTGCAGCCTGTGCATAGATACCATCGAGCTAGGTGCTGACGTTGTAAAAAGCGAACCCCTGACCAGGAGATTTTCATTAATTTCAGCAGTTCTTAACTCTCTTCCTGAGTTGGTCATCTTTGAGGAGTTGCCCTGTGGTAGGGTCAAGGTGCCACGGAGCCAGAGAGTCCTCCTGGGCATGCGAACTGTGCGGTGACCTGGGACCCCACACTTCCGGGTTAAGGCTCTGCTCTCTCTTGTTGAAATTCTTGATAGTTTTTGAAAAAGGAACCCCACATTCTCTTTTTGACCAGGCCTGGCAAATGATGTAACCTTTCCTGCATTGAGGATAGAGTTAGTGAGTTTTCACATGTGCTGGTAGTGTGGCACATGTGTGAAAACTCACTAACTCTAGACTCAACCAACTCCAGACTGCCCTGCAAAAGATCGGGTGGCTCTACAAAAGTCCATGATCCCCAGCAACTCAAAGCATACGCGCTACGGACAGCCAAGGTCATAATGGGACTATCTCAATATAGAAAGGATGGTTGGTGCTGTTAAAGCTTCAGGGGTGCAGAGATCTGTTATACAGCATTGCGACTATAACTAAGAATAATGTGTATTTAAACATGGCTAAAAGAAGAGATTTTAAACTTTCTCATCATAAGAAAAATAAGTATGGGAAGTGATTGATACGTTAGCCAGCTTCATTTAATCATTTCACAATGTAAACATATATCGTAACATTATGTTGTACACTATAAATATGTACAATTTTTTTTTGCCAATTGAAAAAATTTAAGGCCGGGTGCAGTGGCTCACGCCTGTAGTCCCAGCACTTTGGGAGGCCAAGGCTTGAGGATCACTTGAGGTCAGGAGTTTGAGACTAGCCTTGCCTACATGGTGAGTGAAACCCTGTATCTACTAAAAATATAAAAAATTAGCTGGGCCTGGTGGCGGGCGCCTGTAATCCCAGCTACTTGGGAGGCCGAGGCATGAGAATCGCTTGAACCTGGGAGGTGGAGGTTGCAGTGAGCCTAGATTGCGCCATTGCACTCCAGTCTGGGCGATAGAGTGAGACTCAGTCTCAAAAATAAAAAAAATAAAAAATTAAATGCCTGTGGTAAAATAGTCCCCAGGTCTTTCACATCTAGCCATGTGATTAAACTTTCAAACAAGTCTTGCTACAACCTAGCTTGAATAATGACTCTCTGTGGATGGTGTTTCTATGTTTTTTGCGGGGGAGTGGGGTGGGGAGGAGAAATAAAAACCATCTCCCAACGTATGTAGGTGGTGAAGTCCAAGGCTGAAGTTGCCCCAATTAAGAGAACGCTCCTGTTTTCCAGGACTGTGAGAGGTGATTGCTCTCTTGTGTCAATTTTCGTTGTGGTTTTTCTTTCTGTATTTTGCTTGTCTTATGATTCAAGACATGAACATAAATATACATTTGAAAATTTCCACCAAGAGGTGGAAAAGTTTATGGATCCAGAGAAGATAACTTCGTACAAAACAAGTCTAAAAATGCTTGTTGGATACTCTCAGATATTTGGAGAATCTGCCAACCCGTTTGTGGGAAATTTGTTTTCAAATGGGAAAGGACGGAACAACCTGAAGATGGGAGTGCAGTCGTTTTGAGTTATTTCAGTTACTGCAGCCAAGGGAAGTCACTTTTTAGGGACGAGAATGAACGTAGAGTTTTCCTCTCTGAACTGCCACTCTCAGGCTTTGGGGTCTCATGGGGGAAAAAAGTATCATAAGACCGAAGATAAGTAAAATTCCCTGTTTTCCAAAGTTGGGAAGTGTAAATACCAGAATTTCCCTTCTAGCATGCAGGAGTTTTTTCCTCCTAAGTGTTTTAACGTAGGAAGTAATAAATGATCCCATGGAGTCAGCATGTGTGCACCAAAACTAAATCATGTTGAGTTAACCTCACTGATTTCATTGGTACCATTACTGGGTGAGTTAGTTGAGAAAGTGCCAGAGCAAGGGTGATACTGTAAAGTAAACATTTGACAGACTACATCGCCACATCCTTGTGTATATGATGGTGACCTGGGGATTGGGACCAGGTGGGTTCATAGCTAATGGAACAACAGAATAAGCTTGTATTTACTTCCATATGAAATAGAAGGTGGGACTAACGCTGTCTTTTCCTTTTTTCTATTTCACATCTCTTTCTCCTTCTTGCCCACATTCCTTTTGAATTTCCATGAAGAAAATTAATTTAAATTGACTTCTTATATTTCAGGAACCCTTTGATCATTTTTTTGATGTTGGATTTCAGCAGTTTTAAAAATTTCTGTCTTTATTTAATTTTTTTAATGGCGTTACTGAGATATAATTTACATACCATAAATTCACCCATTTTAAATGTATAGTTCAATGAGTTTTGGTAAATTTGGTGTTGCGTAACCATCACCAAAATCCAGCTTAGAACACCTCTCTCATCCCAAAAGTCTCCTCATGCCCATGGGATCCATCCTCACATGTGTCTGTAGCCCAGACAGTCAGTGATCCAGTTTCTGTGCCTGTAATTTGGCCTTTGCTAGGTATTGCCTATCAGTGGGATGATTCACTGTGTATTGTTCTGTGTCTGGCTCTGTTCATTTAGCATAATGTTTGAGGTCCCCCCATGGCATGCCTGGAGCTGGGGTTGGTTCCTTCTTGTTAGTAGTCTTCCGTCCTGTGGCTGTACCATCTCTTATTTCTTCATTCACCGGGTGATGGATATTTGGAATATTTTAGCATTCATCTAATTTTAAGTTTACTACTTTTATCCTGATCCAAAGGTCACGTTAGAAACAAGTGCTGTTTTCATTGCCACTTTACCGCCATCTCCAACATCCCATTTAGGGCACAGGAAAATTCTTGGTGAGGACTTAGAGGAAAAGTGAAGACAGCCGCCTCCACGCCCATTGGTTAAGGTGGCTGTTCTGCAGGAAGAGCACAACAGGCGTCTCCATCATGATGCCAAAGGCTGACTTTTGGGAAAGCGGAAAGTCTCCCAGACCTAAAACTGGAGAAAAGGGCACATCCATTCTTGACGCCTGTCTTGTGGGCTTATTCGTCTCCTAGGCAGGATGCATGAAAATTTCAGTGTTGCCAAACTGATGAACCCATTTCTTTCCCTTCAATTATTTATCTCCCCACTGATTTCATTAATTAATGAAGCCTTTGGCAATCCACCAGATTTCTTTTGGGAACTCTCTTTGTCAGTGTCGACTGGGTACAGGCTGCAGGGACTGGGGGAGCCACCAGACGCCGTCTCTGCCTCCCACGCCTGCTCCAGGGAGGACGTGTCAGCTCTGCTCTGTGGCTATCAGAGGAAGCTGGTTTCATAGCGCGAGTGTCATGTCCGTCACGTATTTCAACCCTGAAACTTCTCCCCACATTTCACGTGAACGCAGCAAACATGTTCATCCATGACACACGGCAGAGAGCAGCGCTGGTGGTGAGGAACTTCAGTAGAGCGTTTAATCTCAGCTTTTCCAAGCAGCCTCACAGGAAGGAGAAGAAAATGTTTGATCCACTGAAGACTTTCCCCCGATCGTAAGCACAAAGCCTAATTCTTCTAGATGGTGGCGATCGCTGCCATCACCATGCGTGCTTGGGGTTGATTTCCTCTTGCCTGGGAAACTTAGGGTGCTAGCCAGGTCTTCGTATCCTTCCAGCTTTGCCCGTTGCCTATACTCAGGATCCAGGGTAAGGGCCAGTCCTACTTATGGACCAGTCTCAGAGATCATTCCAGTGGAGGGGAGTCTGTTTTACTTCTTGCAAGTGCTGCAGTGGGCAGTAACATCCTGCCAACGGACCTCGCCTGGACACCTTGCTCTGCCTGGGTGAGGGTGGAACAGCTTTTTCCTGCAGGCTGAAACTCCCTGATTACTTTCTGTGGCTCATTTCCTTCATCTAAACAGCATGTCACTCTATGTGTTGATGTGGCTGGGTGGACTGAAGGCTGACTGTGCTTATGTTTTGTCTTCTGTGGGGCCAGTGTTTTCTTCCTTTGTTTTTACATACAGCTTTATTGAGATATAATTTACATACCATAAAATTCACCTGCTGAAAGTGTGCAGTGCAATGGCTTTTTGTACATTCACGGCTGTGCAACCATCACCACTATCTACTTTGAGAGCATTTTTAGCACCTCAAGGAGAAACTGTACATATCAGCAGTCACTCCCCAGTCCTGCCCGCTCCAGCCCTAGACAATCGCAAGTTCACTCTCTGTCTCCATACATTGGCCTAGTCTGAACCTTTCATATAAACCGAATCGTATCGTATGTAGTGTGTTGTGACGGGTTTCTTTCATTTAACATGTTTTTGAGGTTCATCCATGTTGTAGCATGTGGCAGTAATTAATTCATTCTTGTGGCTGGAGAATATTCCATTTTATGGATATACTGTATTGTATTTATCCACGCATCGGTTGATGAACACTGGTGCTGTTTCGGCCTTTGGCTATCGAGAGCAATGCTGCCGTGAACGTGGGTGTACAAGATTTTGTGTGAATGTGTGTTTTCGTTTCTCCTTAGTAGATTCCTAGGAGTAGAGTTTCTGGGTCATATAGTAACTCTAACATCAGAGGAGCTACAGCTGGATGTGTTTCATTCACTTCCCAAAATCTTTTCTGAAGTGAAAGAAGCAATGGTATTTTGCAGAGCGGTCTCGGACTTTCAAATCCAAGTTCCTTTGCTCTTTGGACCTACGTCAAATTATTATCACAGAGCTAATGGAGAACTGGATGTGTGAGGTATTACAGGGAAAGATGAAGTATCTGGGAGCAGGGCCCTGTGGTGGTGATGATCTGGAGTTTATCACAGGGAACCAGGGCCTGTCTAGACTTAGTGTATCTTTGCTTCGGAAGGCTGGGTAACCGTATCTGGCTCTGCAATGGCCTCGGAATGATAAGAACAGCTTGCCGGGTATGTTCTGCAGTTTGAGGCTTTTTCCTAGTGAAGTCAGGGCTGGCTTTTGTGAGCCCAGGCACTGGATTTCTGGAGCTCTCCAGCCTTGCCAGGATTTGCTTTCTTAGAAACCAGGAAGTCCTGTGAAGACAATGATGTGAAACCCGAACGCAATGGCTTTTAGTATTGAATCCATTTTTGTTCTCTAAATTGAGTCAGTATTTACAGATCTTTGAATTAAATGAATGTTACAGCTTAGAACCAAGGATTAACAGAGGAAGTTGTGAGTAGCCTCAGTAAATCTAAGGATTTGCTAACGCATGCTGCTTTCCATGAGAAGGACTGAGTGGAAGGAAGCTGGAGGGCTTGTAAGAAGGCATTTTCTCCTCGATTTCCCAATACTTAGTTATTTCTTACTGTAAGCAGAGTAGTGAAAGGACATAAAGAACATGGCCATGAGAAAAGGTCACCAGGGCCATGCGGTAGATGCTTTATAGATATTAGCTGAGCGAGTTGCATCTAAATGTATATACGTATATGAATCACTTAATATTTTTTACTATTCCTAATTCATCATCTTATTTTATGCCCTCAATACTGTTATCAGTTAGGCTGATGTGAATGACAGGAAGAAGCTGAGGATCAGAGAAGGTAGGCACCTGAGCAGGTTAGTGACCAAAGAAAATAAGCCATATGACTTCCCTGAGCCTCTATTTTCTTAGCTGTACAATGGGTCCACTAGTAAGTCACAGAGCTTTTTCAGTATCAAGTGACATATGTTAACATACTCATGCGATCTTCAAAAATGCAGTAGAAAAGTTTTTCTTTTTTTAAAAAAAGTTAAATATATTAACCAAGTGGTTAATACTCTTGGTAGAATAATTAGAAAATACAGAGAAGCATAAAGAAGAAAATGAGTATTTCCTATTATCTCACTAACCCCAAACATCCACCTGAAGTGTTAATTGTCCAACCATTTTAAAAAGCAATTTAATATATAGTAAAATCAGGCCGGGTGCAGTGGCTCAAGCCTGTAATCCCAGCACTTTGTGAGGCCGAGACAGGCGGATCACGAGGTCAGGAGATCGAGACCATCTTGGCTAACCCAGTGAAAGCCCGTCTTTACTAAAAAAATACAAAAAACTAGCTGGGCAAGGTGGCGGGCGCCTGTAGTCCCAGCTACTCGGGGAGGCTGAGGCAGGAGAATGGCGTGAACCCGGGAGGGGAAGCTTGCAGTGAGCTGGGATATAAAGTATATATATAGTAAAATCAGAGGTGTGCATGTCAGAATGAGGCAGCAGTTCCAAGTCCAGTGTTCATTACTGCATTGTCTATAGCACTGAAAACGAATTGGGAGTAACCTGAATATCCGTCAGTATGGGAATAGATTAATTTTGGGGTAGTCATCCAAAAGAATACTCTTTTGCACTTAAAATAACTAAAACTAGATATGTAACATTTCAGAATCACGGTATTGAATGTAGAAAGGAGCTCACAAAAGGATTCAAACATCAATTACATATTGTTTATGAAAACATGTTAAATAATACAGTAAAAGAATAAAAACATAGAAGGAAACGCATTAATTTCAACCTTGGGGGGTGCAATATATTTATTTATATTGCAAATAAAATATTTGTTTTTTTTTTAATTTAAGTAGAGAGATACACAATTTTTTTGCCTTTTAAAAGTCGGATCATATCATATTCATTATTTTTTTTCTTTTTCTTGAGTCAGAGTCTCACTCTGTCACCCAGGCTGTAGTGCAGTGGCGTGATCTCAGTTCACTGTAACCTCTGCCTCCCAGGTTCAAGCAATTCTCCTGCCTCAGCCTCCCAAGTTGCTGGGATTACAGGTTCCTGCCACCACGCCCAGCTAATTTTTGTATTTTTAGTAGAGACGGGGTTTCACCATGTTGGTCAGGATGGTCTCGATCTTCTGACCTCGTGATCCGCCTGCCTTGGCCTCCCAAAATGCTGGGATTACAGATGTGAGCCACTGTGCCCGGACTCGTATACATTTTTGTTGACTCTGCATTGTAAACATCTTTGTGTCACTAAATACACTTCCTCATTGTTTTTCCTGACCCTCCTAAGTCGTTCTGTTCTGACTTAATTGTATTTTCTTTATTTTTGAAACAGAGTCTCACTGTGTTGCCCAGGCTGGAATGCAGTGGCATGATCTTGGCTCACTGCAGCCTCAACCTCCCAGGCTCAGGTGATCCTCCCACCTCAGCCTCCTGAGTGACTGGGACCACAGATGTGCACCACCACAACCAGCTGATTTTTGTATTTTTTGTAGAGACAGGGTTTCACCGTGTTGCCAAGGCCGATCTCCAACTCCTGGGCCCCAGTGATCCTCCTGCCTCGGCCTCCCAAAGTGCTGGGACTATAGGCGTGAGCCTCTGTGCCCGTCCAGTTGTATTTTCAAAGAATTTCTAGAAGAAGCAAAATTGCTGAATCTTCCTTTTCAGATTTTATAATTATTTTCTATTTACTCATTTATAATTGTTCACGTTTTTTCTAATGCATTTATAATATATTTGACCCTGATGGAGCGCGTAACCTAAAAGCAGAAGCAGAATTCAAGACACACAGAATTCATCTAGTTTATGAAGGAATTCCCCAAAGTTTGGGAATTCACAGCGTGAAACTTTTATTTACTTTTACCCAAAGTAACCATGAATCAAGCAAATGTCTGGGTTGGAGAGAGGACTATCCCATTACCACTGCAAGAAACGAGTCACTGACTGCCGCCCACAACCCCATGTCAGAGGCTGTAGTTTTGTCAAAGGAAAGTGGTCTCAGGGCCTCTAGAGGCCTCGTCACGCCCTCTACTGCTGCACACATTCCAGTTCTGGCACTTCAGTTATAACCATTAACCCACCTATGCCTAGTGTTCCATTACTGGAACGCTAAGCATGTGGGAATTATTTATATCCTACTGCTCAAGGTCATTGCCAAGGTCTGATTTTTCACTTGTGCAAAAAGTCAAAAAATTACAACCTCTGGCATAAATGGTTTAAGAAGATAATTACAATTCCCTACCGTAGTAGGCCTTCCATTCCCTAATCTCTAACAGGTGATGTATCCCTTTAAAAGAATCTAAACTGCTGCTCCCTGTCTCTGCTTTTGTTCCTCCTGCAGAAACCGCCCTATAGGTAGATTTGTAAAATATCAATGCCCTTATGTGTATCAAGAGCACGTCTCCCATGTTTGAATGGGAAAGGTAAGGCCTGGGAAGTGGGCGTGGCATCCACCTGGCTCCCCTCATTCCCACCTGGGAATACGTTGCCACAAATTAACTTGCAGGAGCTCTCAGGCACAGTTTCCATACTCCCTGCGGGTCTTTAACCAGTGGCTGGAATGGCTGGTCTGTAATACAGGGTAACCTTGTGCAGCCTCTGGGAGAGGAAGGAGGAGATCAGGTGGAGAGGCCAAGAGAGTAACGCCAAGGAAAGAGCTGGGGGCACACAAGCTTGGTGGAGCCCTCCTTTGTCTCAACTGGCTGAGTGACAGGCAGGTCACTTAATACTCTAGCTGTCAGCTTTCTCATCTATAAAAGGAACAGTTAGAGAATTGGCCCCTTTAGTTCATTTCATCTCTGTTTATTGGTATTCAATGTTGGAGAGACTGCATATGAATCAATGAGGTAGGGAAGGATCTTCCAACGAATGTCTTGGATACAACTGGTTAGCTATTTGGAAATAAATCCATTTAAATCTTCACAGAGGACTGTAACCAAGAATAAATGTAAGGTGGATCGAGTAGCTAAAAACAAAATTAACTATAGCAAAACTAGACAAAATGAGTGAACATTTATCAGTTTTCTGCAGGATAAGAAATAAGGGTAGAAGGAAGTCCTAAGTTTAAACATTATGAAAGAAATTACAGTTCTTACTTCATCATTATTTAAACCTCCAATAAGCTAAAAATAAAAGTAAACAAACTGAAAAGATTGGTCACTCTAAATGGAATAGGCGAGATGTTATTCTATTTAAGAAAGCAATATGCGAGGGATAAAAGTGCAATAAATAAAAAAGTCATGAAGGGGAAACAACATTTAATAAATATTTTAAAACATGCAGCTTCATGGCCATTCAGAAATGCAGGTTAATGTAAGACTGTATAAAGATTTAATTTTGTTTCTCATTGTTTTTAAATGAGAATTCTTATTGCTGACAAACATGTAGCGAAATGGGTATTTATATATATTGCTAGTAAGAATATAAACAGCTACAAATATTTTGGCAATATTTGGCAACACAAGCAGTTTGTCAGTATTCACTAGGTACCTTAAAATGTTTGTTTCTGGAATGCAGAAATGTTGTTTCTGGGAATATATTGCGAAGAAATAAACCAAAATTCAGAAAAAAAAGGTTGCACCCAGAGTTGTTAAACATTACACTATTTATTCTTGAAAAAACACAAAGAAGCCTAAATATAATAATGAGGCATTTAGGTAATAATTATGATACGTCTAGTATAACTGCAAGAAGATATTTATATTCTAATATGGCAACTCAATATGATCTCATATTAAAGGCTAGACAAGAACATATAAAACAGATTTAAAATAAAATCTGGACTACTGTATATTTATTTTTAACTTTTATTTTAAGTTCAGGGGTATAGGTGCAGATTTGTTATATAGGTAAACTTGTGTCCTGGGGGCTTCTTGTACAGACTGTTATGTCCCCAGGTATTAAACCTAATACTTCTTAGTTATTTTTCCTGATCCTCTCCCTACTCCCACCCTCCACCCTCTGATAGGCCTCAGTGTGTGTTATTCCCCTCAATGTGTCCATGTGTTCTCATCATTTAGTTCCCACTTGTAAGTGAAAACATGCGATGTTTGGTTTTCTGTTTCTGTGTTAGTTTGCTAAGGATTATGGTCCCCAGCTCCATCCATGTTGCTGCAAAGGCCATAATCTCATTTTTTATAGCTGCATAATATTCCACGGTATCTATGTACCACATTTCCTTTATTCAGTCTACTATTGATGGGCATTGAGGTTGATTTCATGTCTTTGCTGTTGTGAATAGCTGCAATAGTGAATAGCTGTGAATAGCTGCAATAGTATTGCAGTGAACATAAGCATGCATGTGTCTTTATGAGAGAACGATTTATATTCCTTTTGGGTGTATAACCAGTAATGGGATTGCTGGGTCGAATGGTATTTCTGTTTTTAGGTCTTTGAGGAATTGCCACACTGTTTTCCACAGTGCTTGAACTAACTTACACTCCCACCAATGGTGTATGTGTTCCTTTTTCTCCGCAACCTCACCAGCATCTGTTATTTTTTGACTTAAATAATAGCCATCTGACTGGTGTGAGATGCTATCTCACTGTGGTTTTGATTTGCATTTCTCTAATGATCATGATGTTGAGCTTGTTTTCATATGTTTGTTGGCCTCATGTATGTCTTCTCAAAAGTGTCTGTTCATGTCCTTTGCCCACTTTTTAATAGTTTTGTGTGTTTTTTCTTGTAAATTTAAGTTCCTTAGGGATGCTGGATTTTAGGCCTTTGTCAGATGCATAGTTTGCAAATATATCCTCCCATTCTGTAGGTTGTCTGTTCACTCAGTTGATAGTTTCCTTTACTGTGTAGAAGCTCTTTAGTTTAATTACATCCCATTTGTCAATTTTTGCTTTCATTGCAATTGCTTTTGGTGTGTTCGTCTGAAATCTTTGCTCATTCCTATGTCCAGAATGGTATTGATTAGGTCATCTTCCAGGGTTTTTATTTTATTATTTTTATTTTTTTTTAATTTTTTGAGATGGAGTCTTGCTCTGTTACCCAAGCTGGAGTGCAATGGCACATTCTCGGCTCAATGCAACCTCCGTTTCCTGGGTTCAAGCAATTCTCCTGCCTCAGCCTCCTGAGTAGCTGGGATTACAGGCATGCACCACCAACCCTGGCTAACTTTTTGTATTTTTAGTAGAGATGGGGTTTCACCATGTTGGCCAGGCTGGTCTCGAACTCCTGACCTTATGATCCACCCACCTCGGCCTCCCAAAGTGTTGGGATTATAGGCGTGAGCCACTGCTCCCAGACTCTTTCAGGGCTTTTGTAGTTTTGGATTTTACGCTTAAGTCTTCAGTCCATCTCGGGTTAATTTTTGTATATGGCATAAGGAAGGTGTCCAGTTTCAAATCTTCTGCATATGGCTAGCCAGTTATCCCAGCACTATTTTTTGAATAGGGAGTCCTTTCCCCATTGCTTGTTTTTGCCAGCTTTGTTGAAGATCTGATAGTTGTAGGTGTGTGACCTTATTTCTGGGCTCTCTATTCTGTTCCATTGGTCTATGTGTCTGTTTTTGTTCCAGTACCATGCTTGTTTGGTTACTGTAGCCCTGTAGTATAGTTTGAAATCAGATAGTGTGATGCTTCCAGCTTTGTTCTGTTTGCTTACGACTGCCTTGGCTATTCAGGCTCTTTTTTGGTTCCATATGAATTTTAAAATAGTTTTTTTCCTATTAATAGCACTGTGAAGAATGTCATTGGTGGTTTAATAGGAATAACATTGAATCTGTAAATTACTTTGGGCAGTATGCACACTTTAACGACATTGATTCTTCCTGTCCACAAGTGTGGAATGTTTCATCATTTGTTTGTGTCATCTCTGATTTCTTTGAGCAGTGTTTTGTAGTTCTCCTTGTAGCGATCTTTCACCTCCCTGGTTAGCTGTATTCCTAGGTATTTTATTCCTTTTTTGTGGTAGTTGTGAATGGGAGTTTGTTGCTGATTTTGTCCTTGGCTTGTCTATTGTTGGCGTATAGGAATGCTACTGAATTTTGTACATTGATTTTGTGTCCTGAGACTTTGCTAAAGTTGTTTATCAGCTTGAGGAGCTTTTGGGCTGAGACTGGGGTTTTCTAGCTATAGGATCCTGTCATCTACAAACAGGGATGGTTTGACTTCCACTCTTCCTATTTGGATTCCCTTTATTTCTTTCTCTTGCCTAATTTCTGTGGCCAGGACTTTTTTTTTTTTTTTTTTGAGACGGAGTCTTACTATGTTGCTCAGAGTGGAGTGCAATGGCACGATCTCGGTTCACTGCAGCCTCCGCCTCCTGGGTTCAAGTGATTCTCCTGCCTCAGCCTCCTGAGTAGCTGGGATTACAGGCATGTGCCACCACACCTGACTAATTTTTGTGTTTTAGTAGAGATGGGGTTTCACCCTGTTGGCCAGGCTGGTCTCGAACTCCTGACATCAAGTGATTCACCTGCCTCAGCCTCCCAAAGTTTGTTATTACAAGTGTGAGCCACCATGCCCAGCCGGGACTTCTAATACTATGTTGAATAGGAGTGGTGAGAGAGGGCATCCTTGTTTTGTGCCAGTTTTCAAGGGGAATGCTTCCAGCTTTTGCCCAGTCAGTATGATGTGTTGTTTGTCATAGATGGCTCTTATTGTTTTAAGTAATGTTCCTTCAATACCTACTTTATTGAGAGTTTTTTTTTTTTTTTTTTGAGACGGAGTCTGGCTCTGTCGCCCAGGCTGGAGTGCAGTGGCCGGATCTCAGCTCACTGCAAGCTTCGCCTCCCGGGTTTACGCCATTCTCCTGCCTCAGCCTCCCGAGTAGCTGAGACTACAGGCGCCCGCCGCCTCGCCCGGCTAGTTTTTTGTATTTTTTAGTAGAGATGGGGTTTCACCGTGTTAGCCAGGATGGTCTCGATCTCCAGACCTCGTGATCCGCCCGTCTCGGCCTCCCAAAGTGCTGGGATTACAGGCGTTATTGAGAGTTTTTAACATGAAGGAGTTCAACTACTGTGTATTTAAAACTAAAAAAAGCTTCTGAAATGGTTTTATCTAGAAAAGGGGAGGGGAAAGCTTTGTGCATTCACCAAAGAATAGAAGAAAATAAACCAAAATGTTGTCAATAGTTGTTCTAGGTGGTAAAATGTCTACATTTTAGAGTTGTACACATTTTGTATAATGAATTACTGTTATAATGGAGTGACTTTACCTTTCCAGAAATTCCTGGCTTTGCCTAAGTGATTGACACAGCAAGTATAATTTCCTTTAGTTTCACTGGATTTGTGTTTTAACAGAAGATTCTTTGTTTAAAAAAAAGTCAACTCTGTTTTCCTCAACCGACATCTGAGTTCCTCCTCTACAGGGGATTCCACAGATAATTTGCTTTTATTTGAGTAATTTCATGTCAGTTTAACATATTGCCTCATGCAGTTTCAGTGCTGGTAGGAAGCTTACAGCATGTAATGGTATGGAGAGCAATCTTGTGGGTTCATCTACGTGGATTTTGCAGGGAGAATAACTTGGTGTGTCATCTGCCCTGTGCTTCATGTAATGGGAAAGAAACCCTGGACTTTATCCATTTATGCTCTTACTTTTGCGTTGTCTTTGACAGTTCAGTGTTACCACTACGGAAATTAAATTATGTTAGGTCATCTAGAGACTCAGACGGAATCAGTATTTATTGAGCATCTGTTCTGTAAGAAGTGGAAGGGGTGGAAGTCATCCAGAACCAGGATGTATTACTCAGTAAGCACTTTAGTTTATTGGGCATGGTACTTACCACTCAAAACCTAGCAAGGGGCTCTGTAAGAATCCCCTGTGCTAGAACGGTGTGGTGGCTCACGCCTGTAATCCCAGCACTTTGGGAGGCCAAGGCGTGTGGATCACCTGAGGTCGGGAGTTCGAGACCAGCCTGACCAACATGGAGAAACCCCGTCTCTACTGAAAATACAAAATTAGCTGGGTGTGGTGGTGCACGCCTGTAATCCCAGCTACTAGGGAGGCTGAGGCAGGAGAATCGCTTGAACCCGGCAGGCGGAGGTTGCGGTGCGCCGAGATTGTGCCATTGCACTCCTGCCTAGGCAACAAAAGCGAAACTGCATCTCAAAAAAAAAAAAAAAAATCCCTGTACCTGTGCTCAGAAGTCTAATGCAATGTTAGTATACAGCTAGAACTTAAATATGAATCAATGAATTTTAAACTGAATGAACGAACGGGTAGCTCCTTGGGTGGGAACCTAATGAATGAATAGACTTTTCAATGGATGAATGAATGTATGCATGAATTAAACAACTCTGTCCTGGATTCTGCTTAAAAATTGGACAGAACCTCACCACTTCTCCAAGCATCTTTTCCTCCTGAGCTTGATGACTGAAGTAAGAAAAGAGAGAGAAGGCCCTGAGACATGTTTGATCACTGCTGCTGCTAGTTAAACTTTTCGAGGAATAGCCAGTCTGTAATGTCCTCAAAAGCATCCTTCATATCCAAGTACTTCAATATTCTTGTGGCCATTTTTCAGAGCTATCTAGAAACAAGGATACGGCAAGTCAACTTATTTTGGGCACTCGAAGCCAGCAATTCTGTCTTCAATAAATGATTCATGTCAGAAAAGCATTTAAGTGCATTTGTTTTCTAATAACTCTCTCTTCAGGTCCATTATGCATGAATCAAGTTGGGGAAGGTGCCTGGGTTCATTTGGCATCCTTTATGAAAATCAAAGAAATGAGAGATTTAAAATCTAGCCATATTGATTGTCCTGCTTTCATCGCACTCCTTACGAGAAACTAGGATTGGCAATGACAGGATCTCCAAGAACTCAAGGATCAAGGGCACTTCACAGACAGTGAGGAGAGGGAAGGGCCCACCGAAGAGAAAAGAGCCTGCTTTCTGGTATCTGAAATGCAGAAGAAAATGCACGGCCCCTTGTTTATATCCCCCTAAACTGCTCCCCTGAGCGGTCCCTCGCTGAACCACCCCACTAAAAGTGAGCTCCTGTGGCCACAATAGAGGCAGCCGAGTGCCTCCTCTGAGCTCTACTCCTGGTAAGCCCTCTAGGGTGCTTAAGGCCATGTTAGTTTCCATTTATCGGAAGCACTGTGGTTAAAGACACATGCACAGGTGGCTCCATTTCCCATTTTTCTCAACCATAAAATTGGGACTGATATCCGATGCCTAAGCATCTGCCCTGCAGAAGGCTTCCACGTCCATCACCTCCTGCAATCTCCCACCACCCCTGTGGGGCCGGCGTGTATGTCAGTATGACCTATTGACAAAGGAGGAAGCTGAGCACGGCAGAGGTGACGTGATGAGGATCGATGATCGAGAATCACACTCAGGTCCCCTGACTCTAAATACTGGGTACCTCCCCTGCTGCATTTATTCCACCATGAATACAGTCACAATTTCTAGGTTCCCAAGGAGGTTTCTACCCTGGTTGGCATAGGCCAGTGCAAAATGAGTTGCCAGTTGGTGCACCGCTTGCTAGTAGGCATGTGTGTGAAATTAAGTTAGCATTTGCAGGAGAGTTCTCATGCCCATGTGCTTTTGCTACGTGGCCTTTGGCTCTGGTTGCTATCACTTCGCATCTCCTTGGTTTTCTGAGATATCCTGTCTCTGACACTGGGACTCCCCAGGCCTGGGGTTTTGGCCCATCTGTCTGTGGTTGGTGACCTTCACTGATTAGGAGCTTTGCTCAGGGGGCCAAAGACAGTGTTTCATCCTAGGCTAAGTGCTGGAAGGCGTCACTCTTACTGGAGCAGTTGACCCAGACAGAGTAGGTGGGCTAGGCCAGACCAAAGGGAGAGATGTGTGCAACCTTATCGGCTTTACTGGATCGGAGATGTCAGAGAACGCAGTTCGCTATCTCTGTTCGGTGGTTCAGTATTATTATCCCCATCGTTTCCTAGCCTGTCTACTCACACAGCATCAAAATGTGAGTTTGGAGCCAACTTAAAGGCTGTAGAGTGCTGAAATACTGAAAAGATGATGCTTGTAACCCTTTTCCCAATGGTTATTAAACATGAAAATACTAAATGATAAAATAAGCTTAAGGAAACTGCCAACGTTGTAAATTTCACCATAAGTCTTAGGTTGAAAGGCTTTTTATTATTGTTTTTGTTGTATTTTGAAATATTAAATATCAGATTTTATTAAAAAGTCTTCTTTGGTGCCATGATTTGCTGGTGACACAGGAACGTGCTGTCTGCACTGGTGTCAGCCCCATCCTCACCTCTGCCCGGAAGAGCTCCTGCTTCTTTGCAGGAGGCAGAAGCACTGTTACCTACCTGTTCTTTGCGTTTTCTGTATTTGTTAGAATCGTGTCCTCAGCTCCTCGCTGTAAGTCTGTTTGAGATCAGGAAAACACAGGTACATTCGAAGAGCACCAAAGTGATGAGGGTCTTGGTCTTCTCAATACCAGTTTTTATTTCCCTTCCACACGGTGGAAACAAGGCCTATATCAAATATGCAACTCATTTCTTCAGTGAGATTTATGTAGGGAATTGACAGTTAACCTGTTATTAGGAAGACAGCTTCAAAACCAATGACTTTGAACTCTCTTCCTCTGGGCTGGGAATAAGGACATAATCATTTCATTAAAACTTGTGAGTGGGCTTTGAGGGTCTTAGGAGTCACTTCAGCTCAGGGTCACCCTGGAGATGAGTGGATGTCAGGATAAAAATGTCCACCTGAGGAAAATCTTACTGAAATAAACAAATGGATCGTGAGAGCCACAGTGGAGAAGTGAGTAAGAAAAGCTGGTGATGTTTGGGGGCCAGGGAGAAGGGGTCAAGGGAGGAGGAGACTGGTCAGCCCAGGAGGGAGGCAGGGACTTCGACGGAGAGTTCTTCATGCAGCCATTGTGCTGGGTGCTTTCTGTGCATTCCTGTGTGTAATTGTCACAGCACGGTGGGAGGCAGGGAATTTTACCTCCGTTAGCAGATGCAGACCTGGAGGCTCAGAGAGCATAAGCTACTGACCCAAGATTGCACAGCTAGGAAACAGGGCCTCTCCTGCAGGCTCTGGCCACCCAGCCTTGTGGTGGGCCATGTGCGCAGGATGGCCGAGGCTCTGATGTGAGCTGCCAGTCCTGACCACGTTGCCTTGGTGACGGTGGGGGTAGAGTGGGAGGTGGTTTAGGTGCTGAATAAAGCTCTCTCTTTTTGTTTTTAGTGCCGGCTGGAGATGCCAGCCACCTCACGCCTGCTTCTGCTGGTCCAGGGCCGGGTCTTGGGCCATTTCCCCACTTTGGTAACCCCAAGGGGAGAGCAGCCCCTTCAGTGTCCCCAGCTCCTGTGTCGTTCCAGCCCTCACAGGCTTAGTATTGAGCTGACAGCCACAGCCACGTGGCAGCAATGACGATGATGAAATTGACAATTTCAACATGCATCCTGCCTTCTTTCCATGTTTGAAAAGGTTTCATTATTTTTTTTTTAATTAAAAAAAATTTTTTTGAGACAGAGTCTGGCTCTGTCGCCCAGGCTGGAGTGCAGTGGTGCAATCTTCACTTACTGCAACCTCCACCTCCTGGGTTCAATCAATTCTCCTGCCTCAGCCTCCCGAGTAGCTGGGATTACAGGCACGTGCCCCCACACCCGGCAAATTTTTGTGTTCTTAGTAGAGATGGAGTTTCACCATGTTGTCCAGGCTGGCCTCGATCTCCTAACCTCAGGTGATCCACCCACCTCGGCCTTCCAAAGTGCTGGGATGACAGGTGTGAGCCACTGCGCCCGGCCAAGGTTTCCTTATTAACCAGAATATAATTTTGTGGATGTTTTCTCTGTTTGGAAGATTAATTTTTCTCATTTCATTTCAGCTTGGGGTTTTATCACATTGGATTTTTCATTAGGAATTGATAGAATTTTTTGGAGACTTTCACAGACTGAGCATAATTTTAAAATATGCCTCTGCTGAGCGTTGTTGAAAATAGCTCACACACCCTCAGTTGTTGGAAATGCATCTAGCCAGCTGGCACCTTCAGAATGTGTACCTACTCTGAGGTCTGTGCCCTCCAGCCCCCCGAGGCTGTGGGTGAGCTGGATGGGGTTTGGAGGTTGTGGCCTTCTATTTGGAGAACAGGTGCCACTGAGGCTCCCCAGGCTGACTGTGAAAGGGAAGTCGCTTAAATACTCACGACCACTCCAACAGTCAGAAACAAGACCATGGACTGAAATCCCAGGCGTCCCGGAAGGCTGAAGTTCATGAAGTCTAGCACGTTGGGCTTCTTGTCTTATAAGAAGCATTAAGAGTGGTTAAAAGCATGAGATTGGCCCAGGCTGGATCCCCACAGTTACTCACCATTAGCCCTTTACACTTCACCTCCTCTAACTAAACCGTGGTTTTTGCATCTATAATATAGAATGGCAACACCTTCCATAGTGGGTTTTGGTGAGAACTAATGGGATAATATATGCTAAACATTTTTATACTGATGCTGCAGCACTGGTTATAATTCAGAAGCCCTGTGAGGTTTAACTGTAAACATTTTTGGCCAGGTGCTGTGACTCACACCTGTAATCCCAGCACTTTGGGAGGCCGAGGCAGGCAGATCACTTGAGGTTAGGAGCTCAAGACCAGCCTGGCCAACATGGTGAAGCCCCATCTCTACCAAAATTACAAAAATTAGTCAAGCATGATAGTGTGTGCCTGTAGTCCCAGCTACTTGGGAGACTGAGGCAGGAGAATTGCTTGAACCCAGGAGGCGGAGGTTGCAGTGAGCCAAGAGCGCGCCACTGCACTCCAGCCTGGGCGACAGAGGGAGACTCCATCTCAAAAACAAACTAACAAAAACAAAAACATTTTCTTTTTTTTTTTTTTTTTTTTTTGAGACGGAATCTCGCTCTGTCGCCCAGGCTGGAGTGCAGTGGCCGGATCTCAGCTCACTGCAAGCTCCGCCTCCCAGGTTCACGCCATTCTCCTGCCTCAGCCTCCTGAATAGCTGGGACTACAGGTGCCCGCCACCTCGCCCGGCTAGTTTTTTGTATTTTTTAGTAGAGACGGGGTTTCATCGTGTTAGCTAGGATGGTCTCGATCTCCTGACCTGGTGATCCGCCCGTCTCGGCCTCCCAGAGTGCTGGGATTACAGGCTTGAGCCACTGCGCCCGGCCAACATTTTCATCTCATAGCAGTTAAAGCTACAGAAAGCCTTAGAGAATACTTAGTTTAATTTCCTTCTGCCTTATTTCTTCTCATGACAGAGTAAGTTCCTGAGGTTTTCCATCTGTGTTTGCTTAAGTTTAGCTTTCTGTGAACTAGGTATAAGAGCTCTTGCCAATTTGTTTTTCTCTCACAAGCTACTCAGAACCAACTATTAAATATAAACTTAGAAGCATCACTTTTCCATAGACCTGAGTTTTTATCATGTAACAGTGGGGCTTTGAAGAGGGACTAAAGGTTATTTATTAGAGGACATAATGTGATTTACAGTTTCTTCAGAGTTTGGTTTGTTTTAACAGACATCATGTACTGGACAAAGGACTATTCTATGAAATTTTAAAATACGTGAATTTTGTATAGGCTTCTGCCATACCACCAGATGATGATAATTTTTTTTTTTTTTTTGAGACAGAGTTTTGCTCTTGTTGCCCAGGCTGGAGTCCAATGGCGTGATCTTGGCTCAGTGCAACCTCCACCTCCCGGGTTCAAGCAATTCTCCTGCCGCAGCCTCCTAAGTAGCTGGGATTTCGGGTGCCCGCCACCACACCCAGCTAAGTTTTGTATTTTTAGTAGAGACAGGAATTTCACCATGTTGGCCAGGCTGTTCTTGAACTCCTGACCTCATGATCCACCCACCTTGGCCTCCCAAAGTGCTGGGATTACAAGTGTGAGCCACCTCACCTGGCCAATGATGATTATTTTTTAATTGAGGACTATTTTCCTTAGAGCTCGTCCCAAAGACAGTTAAATCCAGTCTAGAATACTTTCTCTCCTGTTTTGTTTTAGGAATTAGGCCAACCGAACTCCAAGGGAGTCAAAACTGAACCCAGCCTTGTTTGCCAGGAGTGAGAACTGAGCACCTTCCTCAGGCCTGCACAAGTTAGTTGCCACCGTTGTAGAGACTTTGGCCACATTCATCTGACCTGAAGGAGTGCTGGCGATCTGAATGTAGTGTGTGCTGGACACCAGCTCCCTCATTTCTCCTGGGATTGTAGCCACTCCCCTCTCCTCTGTGGGCACCGCAGTCCGTGGGGATTCTGTGTCCTGGAGACCAAAATATTGGTTCAGAAACAGAATCTGCCAGATGTCCCCACTTCTTTAGCTGTGCTGCTGTCTTTGCCAATCCCTGAGGTTTTTATTTTCTTTTATTCATCTGGTTAACCTGGGCCACTTGGGAATCTTCTCTGTAGATGGGAGTTGGAGAAGAGCGGCAGAGCTGGATCCCTTAATCACTGTTGAGGAAGACTGCACTGGCGTAGAGGGAAAAGTTGCCTTGGGAGGGCGTCCATGTGTTTGGCTTGGAAGGGATATTGGAGTGTACCTTGTCAGTTTCTTCCTAAGGATCAAGATGCTGAAGCTGTAGTTTTGAACCCAGCCCAGGCTTCCAGGTGGACAGACTTGTGTGTGTGTGCGTGTGTGTGTGTGAGTGTGTACACAAAGATAACTGCTGTTAGTGTTTTGGTAAGGCTTTCTTTTCTTCCGTCTTTTTTTAGAGTTGTGATTATTTTTTCCACATGATTTTGTATCCTGTCACTTAATATCATAGTGAAAATGTATTCATTTTACTACAAACCTATTTTAGTGACACTTCACCTATTCCATTTGGTGGGTCTTCCATAATTCAGTTTTTTATTTCCTTATGTTGTAAATACAAATTGTTTCTAATTTTTGGTGTTGGAAATGGTAGTGGTTGAGTATCTTTATACGTAGGGAATTTTCTGAAAGTTAATTTTGTCCTTAAGATAGTCGGAAATTGTTTACTATTAAGTGGTATGAAGCTGTTTAAGGTCCTTATATGTGTGTGAAATTGCTTACTAAAAAGATGGATTTGTACTCACACTGAGGCTAGGCGTCCCATTCTACCTCATCTCTGTAGAATGGAGTATTATCATTAAAAACAAAAAGCTTAGTTTGGAATGTAAAAAGTAGTATAAAAGAATTTGCATTCATTTCTTTGATCTCTTTTTGTATGTTCTGGATTTTGAGGTCAAAAGAGCTTCAATAAGGTGTTTAGATTTTAATGATGATGCTAAATTGGGCAGGAGCATTATTTCAGCAGTTCTTCTTGGACTGATGTCTTTGGAAGAAAGAAAGTTTTGCCTTTTCTACAACCCTCACCTGGTTGAGTGCTGCAATGTGAATATATATTAAGAACAAACACATAAACACCTTTTAAGTCCAGATTGTGGCAGAGTTAATCCCATTTCAGGTTTAGCCTGTCTTCCTGAGTTTGACTGAGGTTCATGCTTATTTCATAGCTTCCGAATTTTGAATAAGACAGAATATGAAGTCTTAACTAAGGTTATCCTGTTGCCTAATGTAATGCATTAAACTGACAGCTCTCTGTGTTTAGAGAAGGATGCGGTTTGGATTCTTTCATGGGGAAATTCTGAGTTTTCTTTCATTTGCTTATGTTTTCACCAACATAGGCTGAGCAGCATATGGTACCATCTGCCTTACACCATACATAACTCACTTCAGGAGTCCCGTCGACCAAACGCTATGCTGGAGTGTATGTGCCTGGCTGTCTGTGTCTGTAGAACTTCATGGTAGAAATTGTACCTGAGAAATTCGGTGCTAGAGTGAGCGAGTTTGTCTCGTTTGCACTTTAACATATTTTTATGTGTATTGATTAGTCCATTCTCACACAGCTAATAAAGACATACTCGAGACTGGGTAATTGATAAACGAAAGAGGTTTAATTGACTCACAGTTCTGCAGGGCTGGAGAGGCCTCAGGAAACTTACAATCATGGCAGAAGGGGAAGCAAACACAACCTCCTTCACATGATGACAGGAAGGAGAAGTGCCAAGCAAAAGGGTAAAAAGCCCCTTACAAAACCATCAGATCTTATGAGAACTCACTATCACGAGAACAGCATCAGGGTAACCACTCCCGTGATTAAGTTACCTCCCACTGGGTCCCTCCCACAACACGTGGAGATTATGGGAACTACAATTCAAGGTAAGATTTGGGTGGAGACACAGCCAAACCCTATCATCTCATCTCCATCCCACGCTTTGGGAAGATTACATAGTTAAGGAAGGTGAAGTACACGTGAGTGTTTGTGACTACATTATTTCCCATTTCTGAGTCACTAGCAAAAAAGTATAGGTTAGAATGAAAACATCTGGGGAAGGATGCTTTAACACATTACAGGTAAATTAAAGACAATGTCTTGATCTAGATATGTAGAGAAGGAAAACTGAGTTGATGACCATCTCATTGGCTTTCCCAGGAGAGACGAAGTCATCTATCTTAGATGCTCCTTCTTTGTCTTCTTGCAAATGATAGAAAAATCCCCCATTACTTGGGTGCTCCCTGTTGCAGGCATCCTGGCAAGTGTTTCAAATGCTTTACTATACTTGATCCTTACAACCACCTCATGCTGAAGTTTATTGTTCTGATTTTACACATGAGGAAAGTGAGGGCCAAGTAAGTTAATCAACTTCCATAGCTGTAAAGTGGCCAAGCCTGGATTTGTAGCCAGACTGCCTGACTCTCAGTGCCCTCTCCACAGCGGAAGCTCCAACAACTATGCTGCATTGCCCCCCCGACCCCTGTCTCTCTCTCTCTCTCTCTCTCTCTCTCTCTCTCTCACACACACACACACACACAAACACACACACACACACACACACACACACACACACACACACACACACAGAGCAGTGCTTGGTTTCCAGGTGGTCTCGCGTTGCCTGCACATTTCAGAATTTCTCTTGTCTGGTGCTTTGGATGATCACCTTTCTGCTCACTTTAATAGAGCATGTCAACCCTGTGGTCCTTCCTCAAGTTGGCAAGCAGTGTACCTTTTCTCCCTCAGAGACTTGCAAGTATCTCACCTTTGTGGCATATGCCCATTATCCGCCCACACCTAACCTTCACGGGGGCTGGGAAATGGAATCTGTCCAGTTCTGTGCCCAGAATGGGGTGGATTTCATTCTCATCATAAAAAAGAATGATAAAACACAGAGAAGAAAAGGAAATCAGCCATAATCCTTCTGCCAACATTTAGCCACTATTAATAGATAGTTATAGATATAGTAACAGAGGTAGGTATGAATGACATATATGCACACATTATTATTTTACAGTTAAGAATTATACTTCTTTGTGAACTTTTCTCACTCAGTGTATTCTAATATTCTCTAAAGGTCTATACCAGCTGACTTACCCGCTTTAGTACACTGTTGGCTTATAGTCAACATCCCCTGTGTATTTAACCCCCTTTGTCTCTCCCATCCTTATATGAATGACTCAGTTTTTACGTCCAAGTGGTGCTGAAGGAGACTCCTTCTGGTATTTAGTAAGAAGCCGTGCTAATGTTAATGACGGTTACCTACTTTCTCAAACAGCCATGAGCTCCTTTCACACAGACTCATAGCCAACACTTTTTCAATATGTGCCCTTGAGGACTGCCAGAGACTTTGCCAAATGATTGGCTAAATTCAGTATCTACTAATCTACCAGTGGCCTGGGAAATAAAGGTAATTTGGATTAGATTATGTCTCCTGGAATCTGTTATGATTCCTAGTGACAGCTGCTTTTTGTCTATGTTTTAAATGCTGGTGCCGTCATTTTCAGGTGATGTATATTGAGCTCATGGGTCAGGTGCCGCCTTCTGGAAAATTCCGATAATGTATCCAGATAGGGTTTCCTGGCATTTTTCCTATTCTCTATGATTTAAAAATGTCTTTGTGTTTCCACAATCCCTTTTGCATGTTGCCTTAGTTCACTAGGTTGTAGTTTGTCTGGGACTCGTTATCTCGAGAGAAGCCTCCCCCTGCCTTTTATTTATTTTTGTTTGAGATGGAGTCTTACTCTGTCGCCCAAGCTGGAGTTGCAGTGGCACTATTTTGGCTCAGTGCAACCTCTGCCTCCCAGGGTTTGTTTTTTTTTTTTTTATTTTGAGACGGAGTCTCGCTCTGTCGCCCAGGCTGGAGTGCAGTGGCACGATCTAGGCTCACTGCAAGCTCCACCTCCCAGGTTCACGCCATTCTCCTGCCTCAGCCTCCTGAGTAGCTGGGACTACAGGCACCCGCCACCACGCCCAGCTAATTTTTTGTATTTTTAGTAGAGACGGGGTTTCACCATGTTAGCCAGGATGGTCTCGATCTCCTGACCTTGTGATCCGCCCACCTCGGCCTCCCAAAATGCTGGGATTACAGGCGTAAGCCACCGCGCCCTGCCAGCCTCCCAGGTTTAAGTGATTCTCCTGCCTCAGCCTCCCGAGTAGCTGGGATTACAGGTACCCACCACCACGTCCACCAATTTTTTTTTTTTTTTTTTTTTTTTTGTATTTTTAGTGGAGATGGGGTTTTACCATGTTGGCCAGGCTCATTTTGAACTCCTGACCTCAAGTGATCTGCCTACCTTGTCCTCCCAAAGTGCTAGGATTACAGGTGTGAGCCCCTGCTCCTGGCCTCCTGCTGACTTTTAACGCATGCTTTAAGCCCTCATCGGGTCATTTGTCTGCCCCCAGAGGTAACTGTGCCGGCTTCTGTAGCCAGATTTCATTGTGTGAACTTGTTGAAAGGGAATTCCCAGTAGGATTTGGCCTCCTGCACTCCCATCCCTAGGGTCTTTCAAGGTCATGGGGTGAATCTCAGGAAAAAGTAAAGCTTAAACGCTGCTTCTGAGCTCACTGATGGGAAAACACCTGCTGTTTCATTTCGTAAGTACCAAAACCCAGAAAAAGGCAATACATCATCTTTGCTCTGTCAAGCACATGAGTTCATCATTTTTGGCCTTGATAGTAAGAAGCATCTTCTTTTTTTTTCCCAGAAATATGGCACAGCAGCAGTTTCCTAATTCTCTGTTGATTCAGAAACTCCATGAGTACCGCTCTGATATGCTCAGAAACAGCATAAGTTCTTTGTCATATCCTCGCGTCATATAATAAGCTACTGAAGTGGATTTGCTGGAAAGGCTCTTTCTGTCACATTGTAGGTACTTGCAAAGCTAAAAGGGAAATAGGCAAAGTATTTTTGAAATGTTTCTCTCCAGCTATTTTCATCGCTGGCCAGATATTTATACCATCTTTCTTCAGCATGACATGAAATTGGCTAATTGCCACATTAGAAGAGAAAGTGCTGTTTTATTCAGGATGGGAAAGACGCTGGTATGGTTTGTATCTGTGTCCCTGCCCAAATCTCACGGTGAATTTGTAATCCCCAGCGCTGGAGGTGGGACCTGGTGGGAGGTGATTGGATCACGGGGGTGGAGTTCTCACGAATGGTTTAGCATCGCCCCGCCTTGGTACTGTATAATGAGTGAGTTCTCTTGAGATCTGGGTGTTTAAAAGTGTGTGGCACCTCCCCCATCTCTCTGTCTCGCTCTTCCTCCTGCCATGTAAGATGTCCACTCCCCCTTTGCCTTCCACCATGAGTAAACGCTTCCTGAGGCCTCCCCAGAAGCAGAAGCTGCTGTGCTTCCTGTACAGCCTGCAGAACCATAAGCCAATGAAACCTCTTTTCTTTACAAATTGTCCAGTCTCAGGTATTTCTTCATAGCAGTGGGAGAATGGACTAATCCAGATGGGTCCTCAAAACGTCTATCTGGAATGAACTTAAGACCTATGTCACACGTTTGTCCTCCAGACACGCCCCGACATAATTCAGCTGTGTTTCTTTTAATACTCAGCCCTCATTCTAAAGTCAGTTAAATTATTTAACACCTCACAACACTTCTGGTTCTTCTTCAGAGGACGCCTTGACTAATTCTTGTTTTGGCGTTTGCATATAAATTTGAGAATCTGCGTAAGTTTCACAAAATCAAAAAGCAATAGCCTCCCTGGGATTTTGATTAGACTCTGTTGTCCTTTTTTTTTTATTTTTTATTTTTATTTTTATTTTGAGACGGAGTCTCGCTCTGTCACCCAGGCTGGAGTGCAGTGGCGCGATCTCAGCTCACTGCAAGCTCCGCCTCCCGGGTTCAGGCCATTCTCCTGCCTCAGCCTCCCGAGTAGCTGGCACTACAGGCGCCTGCCACCAAGCCCGGCTAATTTTTTTTGTATTTTTAGTAGAGACGGGGTTTCACCATGTTAGCCAGGATGGTCTCGATCTCCTGACCTCGTGATCTGCCCGCCTCGGCCTCCCAAAGTGCTGAGATTACAGGTGTGAGCCACTGCGCCCGGCCAGGCTCTGTTGTCCCTTTTTACTGATAGAAAAACTGAGGTGCAGAATAGTTAATGTGCCCAAAACAGGGTTCCAATACACAACCAAGAAGAGAGAGAGCAGAGCCGCAAACTCGGGCAATGGAGCTCTCAAGCCCACATGCAACCACCACACACCAGGCCAGGAAACGGGCCTTGAGGACAGAAGTGGAGCTGCAACTTAAGACCCCAAACACACCAAGCCTTGTCTGATTTCTCTTTAGGCTCCTCTGCTTGGGTTCCTCTTCACCAGTTGCCATGTGAGACTCTGGTTCATGCATTACTAGTGAGGGTTTTACCGGAGGGCATATGGTAAAATTTCAATTTACCCTGAAATCTTACAAGGAAAAAAAGAATTCTTTATTTTTCTTCCTAATGCCCTAATATTAAACTGGACACTGAGGAAGGCAGTGTTTAATCCCCTGCATTTCCGATGTCAGCTGGCTTCCTTTTCATAGTGTAGAATTGGCAAAACAAAGGATTTGTCAAGTAATTTACAAACGCTAGGCCCCAGAAACCTAGTGAAAACTGGAGCTTGGCCTGACCAGATTGTCTTGACGCCATTAGTGGCTAATCCGGGGGAAAATGGGCAAATTGCATGAATATTCAACATCAAACTGTTACTGCTGCCAAACTGCAAACCCATGTAAACCCCTCCTATTTACGTGGCTCCCAAAGTCAAGTGCACTGAGCGGGGGCTGCCAGCTTAACGCCTATTCCTCAGTGGGAGCCTGGGAGTGTTGAAACTCAGTACGGAGCTTTCCAGCCTGGAAATGTCTGTGGAAGTGCTGTCTGCGAAGGCCAGAGATGTGATGATTCAGACCCTGCAGGGCCTGGATTTGTGCCAGAGAGTGGAGCTTCTGGGGCCTAGAGAATGGGATGTCTCAGTGGAGTAAAGATGATTTCAGAGAACTCAGGCCAAAAGCTTCTTCCCATTTCCTTTCTATCAGAAATGTATAGGAATCTTGCAGGAATGCAGCCTGCCTTCCAGATAGTTCCAGTAAATGCAAACATGCCTCCCTGTGATCTCCGTATGCCTGAAACCGTCCTCAGAGCCAACCTGCATGGCCCAGGAGTGACTGCACTAAAAGCTGTGCTGTCTTCTGCCCTTGGGGTAATTTCTGGGCTGCTCTGCAAAAGGGAGTTCTGAGCCCAAAATACTCCTGACACATGCAGGAGAAAGAGCTCAGAGTTAAAACTGACCCCCAAGATCAGCTACCGATTGTGGCAAGTGTAGGCAGTTGCCCAACCTCACCATTGCCTCAGTTTCTTATTCTGAAAAATGGGATGATAAGAATACTCATCTTGTGGGATTCATAGGAGCCTTAAAATGAGATCATATGTGTGAAACTCTTACAGAAGCCCCTCAATTTATGATGGGATTACATCCCGATAAATCCATTGTAAATTGAAAATATTGTAGGTCAAAAAGGCATTGCATCACCTGTCAAACATCATTGTCTAGCCTAGCTTGCCTTAAATGTGCTCAGCACATGTACGTCAGCCTACGGTTAGGCCAAATCATCTTACACAAAGCCTAATTTATAAGTGCTGAATAGCCCCTGTAATTTACTGAATACTGTACTGAAAGTGAAAAACAGAAGAGTTGTATGACCTTGAATTAAAATTTCTCTGAATGGATATTGCTTTTACACCATCGTAAAGCTGGGAATTTTCAGTGGAAGCGTAAGTCGAGGACCATCTGTATACAGATTGTTCATTATTAATAAAGATTGTAACCATTTTAGGGCCTCTCCACTATTATTATTAGAAAGTTGTAACATTAGACGTCTTCCTGGGGTTGTCTGCAAGGCTCTTCTGCTTCCAGGACAAGCGAGTCCACTGCTCTCAGCTTTCCTTTTCATCAGAGTATTTGAAACTCCTGCCCTTTTCCTCAAAGGAAACCGTTTATTTCCCAAACTGTAAAGTCATTTCATTATTCTGTTTTGAGCTGGAGACTGATTAGAGGACTTGTGAGTCTAACTGTGTGTGTGTGTTGAGTTTCTTTCTGATTTCAGAATGCTTAAGGATGTGTGTGTGTGTGTGTGTCTGTGTGTGTGTGTGTGTCTGTGTGTGTGTGTGTGTGTGGTGTGTGTGTGTGTCTGTGTGTGTGTGTGGTGTGTGTGTGTGTCTGTGTGTGTGTGTGTCTGTGTGTGTGTGTGGTGTGTGTGTGTGTCTGTGTGTGTGTGTGTGTCTGTGTGTGTGTGACCAGGGTGTGGTGGGGGTAGTTTTCGTACCTTCATAGTTATTTGTATTTACTGATATCCTCAAAATTGAGCCCTTGTCTACCTTCGCTAAATCATTCTACAAATATTTTTTAAAATTAAGCTCCCACCCTGTGCCAATGATGGCCCTCATGTGCTGGAGAAACAGTGGTGGTTTTCAAGTAAATGCCTCCCTAGTCCTGGGTGCTTGAGGGGTGGCACCCACTCTGGGTGTGTCCTCGTCCTTGTCCAGGGCAGGCTTGACTTCAGGGCAGTCCTGCTGGAAGTGAGGGGTGAGCGGGGATCTGGAGGAGGTGAATGAGAGAAGGGAGATGGCATGGGGCTGGGGGTGAGAGAATGGGGCTCAGGCCGCGATGGCAGCAGGAGGGGAAGCCGGATTTGTGGCCTGTCCTGTGGGCAGCCATCACTCAAGTGGGACCCAGGGCCCCGTGGCTGGCTCAGCTACTGCCCAGCTGGGAAGCGGTGAATCCTGGCCGAGTGGCTCCACCTTCCAGGCCTCAATTTCCTCATCTGTAATCAAAGTACCAACCTCAGAGGATATTGGGAGAATGAAAGGAAGGATTATTGTTAAAGGGCTTAGACTATGCTCGACAGGAAGTAAGCACTACATCAGTGTTGGCAAAATAAAGATAAATCAACTAACGCACAATGAGTTTAACCTCAAGTGTATATTTTTCTTTTCAGAGCACTTTTTTTTCTGACTCTAAAAGCACATTGTGTTTTTGCTAACATTTCCTATTTGTTTGTGTTTTAGACGCCTTCCTGAGTCCTGGATCTTTCTTCCTTCTGGAAATCTTTGACTGTGGGTATTGATTTATTTCTGAATAAGAGCGTCCACACATCATGGACCTCGCGGGACTGCTGAAGTCTCAGTTCCTGTGCCACCTGGTCTTCTGCTACGTCTTCATTGCCTCGGGGCTAATCATCAACACCGTTCAGCTCTTCACTCTCCTCCTCTGGCCAATTAACAAGCAGCTTTTCCGGAAGATCAACTGCAGACTGTCCTATTGCATCTCAAGCCGTAAGATACTTAAGATTCTATATTTTCGTCTTTATTGTGGATGTGTGTATCAGAATTATGGCTCTTGATATGGATTCACTAGGCTTTCATTGTGTGCTGAGCTGTTTTTTTGTTTTGCTTTTGTTTGTTTTAGGTTTGAAATGGCTATTTTGTTCTCAATCCCCCAAAATTATTTTTTGAATGAATAATGCCAGTAGCTCAAAATTCAACAGCCACAGACAGGTATATGACGAAAAGTAAATACGCATTCTATTAGTTTCTTTAGTTATCCTCAGAACCAATCAGTATTAATGCTTTCTTAGTTATCCTTATAGGAATAGCATACATACAGCTCTTATACTTGTAAATGCATGTGCATCTTTCTGTGTGTATGTCTATATAGATAGATACATATACATACATATATTTTTTAAAAAACGAGTGGCAGTGTACTATATTGTTTTCTTCCTTGCCTTTTTTCTTCAGCTTTTTATTTTAAGATAATGGATTCACATGAAGCTGTAACAAATAGTACTGAGAAATCCTGTACACTCCTTGACCAGTTTCTCCCTATGGTAGCACCTTGCACAACTGAAATAGCATATTCCAACCAGAAAATTGACATTGATACAATTCACAACCCTACTCCTATTTCTCCACTTTTAAGTACACTCACTTGTGTGTGTGTATGTGTCTGTATGTTTGATTATGCTAGGCCATTTCAAACATGACTAATTTGACTGGCCTGAGTTTCAACAATTGAAAAGATGAATGAGTATATTGGGACATCGAGAAATGCATTTTGCTGTTGGTATTGATTAGCCTTAAGCCTATACCTATTCTCAAAAGTAGAGAATGCAGTGTGATATTAATAATGATATATGTAGGTGTGAATATATTTCAAAATATGAGCTTTTTAAAAATTTGGCTATTAAATATCATCTATCTAAGATTATGCCAAGAGTTCAAAATTATTGATATATTTTTGATACCATTTAAATAAAATGATCAAATTTGAATTTGAATCAAAACAATTCAAGCTATGTATAATTATCCAAGTGGATTACCACTGATCCAGTCTTAGTTGTTAAACTTCAGAATACTAACTCGTAAGGAAAAAAAGTCATAGACATATCCTTATTTATGACTTTTTTCACCAGCTCAGAACTTACAGATATGCCTGATACTATTTCAGATATAGTTTGAGTGCAAGACCTTCCATGTCTCGTATTATAATGCTTTACAGAAATATGTCTTGAAAGTCTTCATAAGATCCTAAGATTGAGTTATCATTGTAAAACAGCAACTTTAGTCTATTTGTCTGTGGCCCGTTGGGTACAACCACCAATTCAATCCAATACGATGCAGTGTACTTTTCCTTGTCATAGACGTCACTTAACAATGGTCTCCTAGTATGTACGCTTCTACGGTGGTATATAAAAAGGAAAAACTTGTCCAAACAGCGCAGAGACAGTAGGAGATGATTTGGACAGGAACTGTAGCTGTTTGAAGAGAGATGAGCTTTTGTAATCAAGGGAAAGGAGATAGTCGACTGAGATTTAAAAGATGTTTATAATTTTAAATGTCTTTTTACCCTCTAGCAGTTGGTCTCTATTTAAGCAGAATTTAAACTTAACAAAGCAATACTGATTACGCTTTTCATTGAAACCTGCATTTATGTGACTCGCATGCACCTATGGAGATTTCAAAATCTGTTAGTTTGCAATGTGAAATCCTGTATGTTTGTACTGCCATAACCCCTACCCAAATTTCAAGTGGATGGTTAAGAATTGCATTTCTCGTTTGGAATTAAGAAATAAGAAAGAGGATTTGGAATCAGAGTCCACAAGAGTACCATATTTTTCTTTTGATTGATGGTAAAGACATGCTAAGTTTATGGTAGGATTGTGGAGATATTTTTCCCAGGATGTGTTAGCATATCTGTTTCTGGTGGAAATTAAGATAGGCAACAAATTCAGAAAGCAAGCAGATTTGTATCCATCACAAATTAATTATTTAGAACAAACTCCAAATGAAACTCAAGAATTAACCATCTGAGACAACTGGCATCTCAATGTGGGTGCAATGAAGGGTGGGCAGTCTAATTTCACTGAAGGACCTAGAAGCACCTCCATCCAGGTATACCCAGTGATGCTCTGTGCCTTCTTCCCCAGAGGAAGCACTTCCATCCAGGTGCACCCCAGCAATGACCTTTGCCTACGTTCCCAGAGGAAGGCTTCCTAGGGCTTTGGGCCAAGCAATAGTAGAAGCATTTTTAAACAATCTGAAATGGGAAGGGAAGATTTCTCCCTCTAGAGGAGCAGTCCTGGCTGCTGGGAAAAGAGAATACGGTAGAAAGTGAGGGTGATGATCCTGGGTGGCTCATGGGCACATTATGGTGATAAGCCCGTGCAAACTATCCCCAGGTTTGAGAGAATCCTCGCCAGGATTCTCTGTTTCTGGTATCCCTCTAGGTGCTAGCAGGGCTGTTCTCTTCCTGCTTCCTTTTCCTTGCTCTAGATAATTGACAGACTTCCTCTGTCAATTATTTCACAGTAACCAAGGCCATGTAAGAAGAGTGTTTAGGAAACCTTGCTGGGCCACTGATCAGCCAGAGGAGGAGACAGTTCGCGGCGAATTCAGCAGCTTCACTAGGAGATGACTCTGCAGCGTCTGTGCTGTAACTCTCCTCTGCTTTCCTGTGACTTAAGATAGAAACTGTTCATGCCTTTAATTGTGTCTTCTGGCGTATGAGTCACTCTGAGCTTAGACAGTCATGAGCATTCATCATTTGCAGCTGATTTTCTAAGGAAAAGGCAGAAAAAAACGTTTCCTTGAGACACGGAGCCCTTCCATCTCTGTGTTCGCTTTCGTCTAGCAGAGCTATGTCTTTGCCTCTTATCTCATTAAATATTTGTTAAGAGCTTGGTGTGTTAACAAGTAAGTTCAAAGCGGTTACCAGCCCTGGTATGGTAAAGCTCTCATGCAAAAGGCCATGCTGATATAAAAGACAAGTAGAGACAAAACAAGCAGTAAAGACAGCCTGGGTAACAGCAGGACACACCGAGACACCGAGCAGAGAATTTTATTCTACTGGCAGCAACCAACCTCATGAATAACAAGTTCAAAGTAATATAATCTCAATGGATGATTTTTAGAGGGTTGCTTTGTCTTATTTTTGCATAGATTTGTAGAAAGGAAAGGCCAAGTCAGGCTGGCTTGGCATGCTGAAGGAGGAAGGGAGGATGGAGCCAGCTTCTTTAAGGTAAAAAGAAGGAAGAAAGTTAGAAGAAGAGGGGTGAAGAGTAGAATTTCATTGCCTTTCCACTAAGCAGGATGTGCCATTTAATCTCTAGGGAAAGGTGGCCAAGACTGGCTTTTTTTCCTTTCTGACATTGTGGATTTCAAAACAAAACAGAAAGATTAGGAGAATCTATTAATGTCAGGGTTAAAAAAAAAAAAAGGCGGGGGTGGGAAGGATTGCCGATGACCTAATTGTCCTGGAAAGGGCCAGTGAAATGAAACACAGTGGGCACTAGCCCCATTCTACAGCCCCCAGCCCTGGTGCTGTGCTTCCAAATTCAGTGTTGACCGTCCCCACCCCGCACCCCCAGCCCCGGTGCCTTGCTTCCAAATTCAGTGTTGCTGTGAACAGGCTTTATGAGCTGGAGCCTGCCACTGAATATTCCTGGACTATGACGCTTATGGTTTTAAACGGCTGTTGGATGCACAGCTACACATCTTCCTTTAATGGGCAAGGCCACATGGTGGCAAGAAGGGAGTGAGAATTTGGAGTGCCAGCCTGCAAAATTACACATTCTGCCTCCCCTGCTACAGGCTCCATCCATTGCCTTTGGTGAGCCACATAAACTCTCTGAGTCCAAATAACAGGGCCAATTACAATGGCTGCTTCAAAATGCAGAATGAGATGCTGTGTCTGAAAGTGCTTTAGAAATTCCTTAAAGTACATCACATTTAGGATGGAAATTGGAATTTGTGTCCATGGAAGGAGGAAGAGTGGGGGCGTTGGCAAGGGGGTCTTGATCTTTCTTCCCATTGGTTCGTTACTTGGACAGGTAACTTCAAAACACTCAGCGACATTTGAAGTAAAGGGGATGGAAGAGTTGACCGGGCTTCTGATCGTGTTCTAATAAAGGGTTTAGAATTTTTGATTTTCCTCTTGGGAAGTTGTTTACTTCCTTTTCACCACCCCCACCACGCCTCACACTTGATGAGTGTTTGCCGCTGTATTTGTAGAAGGTTCGCAAAAGGAGAGTAAGCTCTATGTTGTCTCTTACAACACTACTGCGTGTAGTGGTGACAGTGATATCTGTGTCTCCCTGGCATAATAATAAACATTTGTAACATACTTCAGGATGTCCAGGTCACTTCAGATTTGCTACTCGAGAAGGGATTTGGCAGTGACGAGGCGGCCTGGCAGAAGTTGGTCTGCTCCTATCTGGAAGGTGGGATCAGGGCCTGGTGACAAGTCAGGAACAGTGGCAGCAAGGGCTGTGCATGCAAGAGGACTGGGAGCTCCTTGTTGCCGGAGAAAGTGCAGAGCAAGTCATGTAGTTACTGGAACCTGTCTAAAATTGACGACCACGGAGAATGGGAGATCTCAACTCTGCTTTCCTGAGAGGAAGCAGATATTCCACCCAGCCAGAGCCTTGGGGCGAAAAGGCAGTCCATCTGGGTTGGGGACTTGTGCTGAGTCTGTTCATGTGCTTACTGACCAAGGTGTCACCAGGTAGGTTTGAAAACCTAACAAGACAAGCTAGTGGAACAGAGCAGTCTTTGGCACATGAGTCATAACATGAGACCTACTAGAGGCTGGTGTTTCTGAATCTCTGCCCTGAAAGGTGTGCGAGCTGTTGGTTTTGTGTGCTTTCCTGTGTATGCCATTCTAATCCCAGACACTAGCAGACTGATAGGCTTTTCTGCCAGCACTGGAAACTGTCTCCAGGTGTGTGACTGCCAGGCGACCTGCTAGGTGAGGCCTGAATTTGGATTTCCTCCTCCTTATGGACAAAGTACTTTTTGCACATTGGATTATCAAGTTGTAAAACAAAACAAGCTTTCTGTCTTCTCTTCCTTCTTCCTTCTTCTTCCCTGCTTTGCCTAGGAGCTCCCCCGAGGGAAGTCATCTGTCATTCTGATGGCCTCAGGATGATGCTGTGGGTGCTGGGCCAGCACTTTCATTTTGCTGTCATTGCTATATATTAACCCACCATCAGCAGGCTGGGGACACTCCTACCACCTGCAGACCCTCCTGGCCGGCAGCACAGGGAAGGCAAGGTGACCTCTCAGGAGCCTCCGCTATGGTAACTGAGGGCAATCCTGGCCGCATCCATGTGCGATCATCTGCTTTCATTCTATGTGTTAAAAGTTTATACCAAGTGAACCTAGCTCTCCGGCGCTGCCTGGCTGCCTTTCTGACTCTCCGAGAAGTGAGAAAAGACGGAGGGTGGCAGCTTCCTGACGTTTGTCAACTTGGCCAGGCAACAATTGGGTGTGGGCCACCCCCCCGACCCCACAAATGAAAATACAAGGGAAGTCTGCGGTGTCGTCGCTAAGAAAGCTGTTGATCCCCCAAAGAGAGCATCGCTGTGGCTTTTCCAACCACTGCATGACCTTGAGAGAAGCAGTTTGTTCTGCTAACTCTGCAGCCGGCTTCCTCTGCGCCTCTCCTCCCCGCCTGATTAATGACAGGGCTGCTTTTTCTCATTTCAATCTAAGTGGAGTTTTCACTCTTTGAGTTCCAAACAGGTTTTGACTCCTTCACTTGTCCCAGTAGTTAGTTACTCATCTCTAAGATGTCAGAAAGGGAGTGTCCTTGAGTGGCCCCTGTCCTAACCCTTCATATCACTGCCTTCGAGCCTGTCAAAATGTAGGGTTGGGCAGGACCTCCTGACCACCTCTGCCGGGAGGCCACAGCCTCAAATTTGGGTCCCCTTTTGGAAGGTCCAAAGAGTCATCCGTATCAGTTCCCAGATGGTGATCACTTTCCCAGGTAACTGGCGGTGGGTGGACTAGATCCTAAAACAGGTGATCTCGCCCTTCAAAGTAGCTGCACAACCGTGGCTTTGGTGAGTCAAGTCACATGGAAAGGCATTTAAAAGACCCATGACCCATGACAAAGGGAATTTAAAGCCTCTCAGACCCGCCCAGGCCTCCTTCTGCCTGCGGGTGTAAGATTCTAACCCAAAGGCAAAACCCTGCCCCCTGGAATGAGCAAGGGTTCCAGGAGTTTTATCTGCTGGGACAGCCTTGTCCTCTTTTGACCCTGTCACCTGCGGGTACCTTTTACTTCTGACGTGTGTCCACGCTGCACAGCTGAAACGGGCAAACACAGCCGGCCTTCACCCGGAGTCGCACACCCTGACGGCTCGGCATCACAAGGTCCCTCCGCCTCCAGCAGTGACGGGCTAGTGGGGATGCTTCCAGAAGCTGACGAAGAGCAACCTTCCTTGTTTTCTTTTCTAGTTCTAAGGGGTGTAACTCCTGGGAGACCTCGGGAAGTGACAGGGAATTGTTATAAATAAAGTTTCAGTGCTGCAAAAGAAAAAGCACTCGAATATAAAATTTTCTTTTTAATTCTCAGCAAGGCAAGTTACTTCTATAGAAGGGTGCGCCCTTATAGATGGAGCAATGGTGAAGGCACACTTGGACCAGGGAGGGGAAGGGGTTCTCATCTCTGACGCACGTGGCCCCTGCTTCTGTGTCCTTCCCCTATTGGCTAGGGTTAGACTGCACAGGCTAAACCGATTCCTATTGGCTAATTTAAAGAGAGTGACGGGGTGAGTGCTTTGGTGGGAAAAAATGGTTATGACAGAGTAGGTAATCCGAATGAGTCAGGGTGGAGTAGGTAATCCAAATGAGTCAGGGTGGAGTAGGTAATTGGAAGGAGTCAGGGTGGAGCAGGTAATCCAAATGAATCAGGGTGGAGCAGGTAATCGGAAGGAGTCAGGGTGGAGGAGGTAATCGGAAAGAGTCAGGGTGGATAACCGTGCCCAGCTAATTTTTATATTTTTAGTAGGCAGGGTTTCACCATGTTGCCCTGGCTGGTCTTGAACCCCTGACCTCAAGTGGTCCTCCCACCTCGACCTTCCAAAGTGCTGGGATTACAGGAGTGAGCCACCACACCCGGCTGCAGTCTGGTTGTCTAAAGATCTTATAATCTCTTACAAAACGAGTGCTACCTGCCACATGTTATACTGATCAGCATTAACAGGACAGAACCATCCATCCATCCCGTGTTTGGGCATAAATGGACCTTGTTCTGTTTTCTCCTCTCTTAGTAAAGCTTTATGGATAGTACAACAAGCAAACAAACAACCACAGAAGACCATTCTTTATCAAGTTAAAGAATTTAAGTATCTGAATGTACATGATACTGGAATGATAGACAGGAGAAAAATGAAAGAATCACGATCTGTGCAAGCTAAGAGGAAAAACACTTCCTGATTCTGCCTTTTTATTAGCCAGCTAGTATTTATTGAGCACTTGCTGTTCCAGGAACTGTTTTGAGTAGTTAGGCACAGAGAGTTTAAGTGACTTGCCCAGGGCCACACAGGAAGTGGTGGGGCAGAGACTGGGACCAGGAAGTCTTTGAGTGGAGAGCCTTTCACTTTAGCACAACCCAGCCCTGCCCTGCATTCGAGGAGCCAAGCTCTGGAGGTGAGGCCATGTGTCCAGCTGGTCAGTGTAGTGAGTGATGTACTCTCAAACCTGTGACTTCTGAGGTGCCACTCCACGGGGCTATGGAATAAAAAGAGAAGCACAGTCATTAATGGGCAGCTATTTTCAGCAGCAGTCATTACACTTGCTACATTTGTCATGTGGTGACTATGTATTAAGCATTGTGCTAAACTTTTCCTAGCCATTACCTCATTTACTTAACACCACCACTCTGCGAACAGGCAATTCCCCTGTTAACTGAGGTCTAGCAGTTGGATGACTTGCCTAAGGCTGGACAGTGAGGAGGAGAGCTGAGATTCCAAAATCCATTTTTTCTAACACACTTTGAAATAAGCAAATGTCAAATGCTATGCAAGTTTTTATTTTAACACCCAAGGATGATGTTAAGCAGACATCTGCTAGGATCAAACCTGTGCGTGCTAATTCACTGCAGAATGCCTGTCGCCGCCCAGCAGGCATTCTTTAACAAACATGCACCCAAGCTCAGCCCAGGGGGCCAGGCACTGGGGTCAGCAGCTGGAGAACAGAGGTGAGAGGGGTGCAGCTGCTGTCCTCGGTAGGGACCCAGTCTAGTGGAGGAGGCTCGTAGACCCAGCATGGTAGAGCAGTGAGTTGACGGCTAGACTGGAGGTACACAGCGAGTACAGGGAACAGGACAGCCCAGCCATCCTGTGCAGAGCACAGCGACGTCCCTGTGAAGCAGCATCACGAGCCAGGTGCTGAGGAATGAGGGGAATTATGAGATATTGGCAAGACGAAAGGTGGTTCAGTAGGTGGAAGGAGCATATGCTGGCATCACCAAGTGGCTCAATGGGTTTATTCAGGCAGCCAGGCACCCAAAGGAGATGAACCTATCAAATGTCATCATGACCTTGCTGTGTCATGAGGCTGTGCAAATGAATGAGGTCAGAGGAAGCATCCACAGACACCTGCAGGACAGTGGGCATGCATACAGTGGCGCCTAGCAGCAACTTGCAGCCATTGACCCTCTGTCAGTAGATGGGCTCCGAGTATCCATCCCTCAGAAATTTCAATAATTGTGACCATCGGTTTACTTCAAGATTTATTTTTTTCTTGACCTGAACAGTTGTTCAGAATGTGCCTTGAGAAACTATTAATTTGAATTTGAAAAAAAAAAATCTGTCCATGCATAATCTTTTATAGAAAGATGCCCAGCTGGGTCATTATTCCCTTGAACCATTTACTAAATATTATTAAGTAATAACATTTACTTACTTTTTTATTACTAAGTACATACTACTTAGTAATAACATTTACTAAATATTATTAAGTAAAAATAGCGTAATACAAAACTGTTGGTACATTCGAATGCCAATTTTATAAATATAGACTGGAAGTAAACTTGTCAGAGTGCTGTTTTTAGGAAGTAGAGATGATTTTAGAAAATTGTCTTATTATCTGGATGTCTTATGTTTTACACAATGATCTTGTATTTTATAAACCGGAAAAAATACAAAATGAAACCCAAACACCAAAAAAGGACAAAATAAGGAACAGCTTCTGGAATGAGTAGAAAAGGAAAATATAAAGTGAGCCCACTGTGAAATCAAGTGTGGTGAAATTCATCAGCACCTTTTATTGATTGATGGATGGATTGGCTGCCTCTTCCAGGCCGCGTGTGGCAGAGGACCCGGGACCAGGGATGATGAGGAAGGTGTTTCAGGCTGTGCCTTACAGGACCTGAGCAGAGCATGGTCAACCCTCATTCCAAATACTGTAGTCATTCATGGAAAGGAACTGAGAGGAAAGAGCTGGATGCTTGGTGTCACGGCTGAATCATATCCCTCCAAGATGTTCAAAGCCCAGTGCTTGTGAATGTGAACTTGTTTGGAAACAGTCTTCATAGGTGATCAAGTTAAGATGAGGCCATTAAGGTAGGCCCTAATCCCACAAGCCTGTGTCTTTATAAAAAGGAGAAATGTGGACACAGACAAAGACATGCAGAGAGGAAGACGATGTGAAGATACGAGGACAATGTCCCCTGTAAGCCAAGGAACACCTGGCTCCCAGCAGGTGGGAGAGAGCCGTGACACAGATCCTCCCTCACATGCTCGGAAGGAACCAACCCTGCTAACACCCCGATCTGAGGTTCCTGGAATCCAAACCTCGGACAATCAATTTCTGTTACTTAAATTCCCCAGTCTGTGGTCCTTTGGCAGCCCCAGGAAATGAATCCAGTATGTGTTCTAAGTCTTTTCTTCTACTGTGGCGGTGAAGTCCAATTTCCTGGTAAATGACACATTAATATGGTCTCTATTTCTCTCTCCTCTCCCTTTTCCTCCTTTCTATGTCTCTCACCCCTACCTTTATTTTATTGAAAAGATAGGAAATGAGAGATTATGCAATGAAATACCTTGCTTTTATCCATGGACCAGGCCAAGAAATCCTTTTTCCCACCTCTTAAATCCAGGAACTCAAAGGAGTAAAGTGGGGCTGGTGACATTGGACATGGAGGAAAGTGACAAACTGTATATAAACTGTGTAGGAACCTTACCTGGGGGCAGCTGCCCCCCTCAGGTCCAGCCAGTGGTTGCCATGCTGGAAACCCAGCCCCAAGGGGTGGATTTTCTGCTGACCGGAGGGAAAGCCTCACACGTTTCCTTCCCATGTGTTCCTTGCTCAGCATGTTCATCTGGCGTTTGTGTCATCTCTTTAAATACGCTGTTCGGGGCCAGGTGCGGTGGCTCATGCGTGTAATCCAGCACTTTGGGAGGCCAAGGCTGGTAGATCACCTGAGGTCTAGAGTTTGAGACCAGCCTGACCAACATGGTAAACCCCATCTCTACTAAAAATTAAAAAAAAATTAGCTGGGCGTGGTGGCGGGCGCCTGTAGTCCCAGCTACTCGGGAGACTGAGGCAGGAGAATCGCTTGAACCCGGGAGGCAGAGATTGCAGTGAGCTGAGATCGCACCACTGCACTCCAGCCTGGGTGACGGAGCAAGACTCTGTCTCAAAAATAAAAATAAAATAAGAAATATAAATACGCCGTCTGAGTCTTCAGAATGGCTTTGCACAACCACTGGGAAAGTCTGCGTAGGAAAGATAGGATGAAACTCTGTCTTTCAAACGTAGAGAAAGGCAGAAGGGTGATAGGAGAGGGACACCCGTCACAAATCACGTGGGGGCATTGCCTACCCATTTTGCAATATTCGGTTCTGTCTTACTGGCAGCCTCTCTGGCCAAAAAAGACAACAAATCTTTGGTACCTCCACTTGCTCTGCATGAGGAACTGTAAAATGAAGTCGTCTCGCCAAGGTCATCCATTCTGTTGTATCATGCGCTTCTAGGGTTTTTAATCTGAAAGATCAAGGAAGCTGTCTGTCTGCCTCTCCAGCTCAGTTTAGACGTAATGTTTTCTCCTCATAGTCACTGTTACACTCTGGCCCAATTCCTAGTCAAATGATTTTATTTAGAATTGGGCTTTTACTTGGCTAAACATTTCCATATGATGCTTATTGCAAAATTAACCCTTCATGCCAACACATTTTCGTTTATTTAGGAGAAAGAAGGAGGTATTGGGAGTGAGGTCTAATGATGACATTAGTGTGTTATTAGCTCAGGTCATCTGGTAATAGTGAAGGCTGTGTGGCTGGCATACCTGGTGATTGGAAGCATATTAAATATCCAAATGAAACAGTCTCATGAAGCTGATTCAATGCAGAGTGATAAGTAAGGACACTGGATTTCTAAGTGTTTAACAGGAATAATGTAACGGTGATAGCATACCTCACATATTTTGAGTAACAATCCATTTCTTTTTTAAATGTATCTATCTGCCTCTCTCTCTCTCTCTCTCTCTCTCTCTCTCTCTGTCTCTCTCTCTCTCTGTCTCTGTCTCTGTCTCTGTCTCTATCTTTTTTACTGTGAATCTGTGTCCCTGGTACAAGAAATGACCTTATATTTTAAATAGGGAATTTAGTCACTTTAAATTTCAAACAGGTGGCCCTAAAGAAACAGCAAGTTTAGGAATACACATGTGATACTGAATTGTATGAGTGGATGCTTGGCTTAAGTCAAGTTGTCTTAGCTATTCATATGGTTTATAAATAAATTAATTCTCAGACAAGGTGCCCATTTGTTTTTAGAAGCATTAAATTTCACTTGTGACTTAAGTTACGGCTTTCAAATTAGGTTATAAGTTTGACTTCGGTGTCTTGTAACTTTATAAGGCGATCGTGTGTGGTCTTCACGGCACAGTCGGTATTTCCAGGAGGTTAACACGGCAAGCCATTGGGGTATAGAAAAAACAAACCTGAGAGCTTCTATTTATGTTCCTTTTATCTCATCTCATATCACACCATCATATTGTATCATATCATAGATGTCCAGATAGGACATTTTATATATTTTAAAAATTATATAAAATACAAATTTTACACGTATAAGAGTTGTATATGCTAATGGTGCATGTTTAATTTTTTTTTTTTTTAAGGAATCAAAAACATTGGAAGACTACTGCCTTAGCCTATGGGTTTTGGTTTCACCATACTGGAGATAGAATTTAAATAGCACGGCCGGGCGCGGTGGCTCAAGCCTGTAATCTCAGCACTTTGGGAGGCCGAGACGGGCGAATCATGAGGTCAGGAGATCAAGACCATCCTGGTTAACCCAGTGAAACCCCGTCTCTACTAAAAAATACAAAAAACTAGCCGGGCGAGGTGGCGGGCACCTGTAGTCCCAGCTACTCGGGGGGCTGAGGCAGGAGAATGGCGTAAACCCAGGAGGCGGAGCTTGCAGTGAGCTGAGATCCGGCCATCGCACTCCAGCCTGGGCGAGAGAGAGAGACTACATCTCAAAAAAAAAAAAAAAAAATTTAAATAGCATCCTTAAAGTAAGGGGGAAATAGGTTTTATGAAAACGAGCTCTAAAGCAAGGGAATCCTAATGGCAAAAAGTATTTTTATATTTTTCTCTATTTCAGTTTATCTTGGGCCCAGATGGGATCTAAGGCATTGTCAAGCATTTTGAGACCTCCCTTCTCTGGTCCTATTCTGGTTCTCCTGAAAGGAGGGGAAATATTACATTAAAAGTATTCTCCAATTCCATGGTCTGTTTTGAAGGAAAAATCCTAGAAACTCTTTGGTAGATACAGTGTTTTATCATACTGTTCATGATACGGAAAGTGTTGAGGAGAGCAGTTATTTTCTAGCATCCTTATGGCTGCCTTCGTAGCTTTCATGTGGCTGTTTTTGGGTATATTTGATGTGGACATACTGTGCTAGGGCCGTGGAGCAGAGGATCCTGCCCCGGTGCTACGGCAACACACACTTGGAGCCTGGAGTCTTGGCTTCTGAACAGTGGCCTAACCACCTTGGTGACTCAGTCAACTTACCTGGACTTGGTTTTTTTTATTGTAAGATGAGGGAAATAAATTGTAAAGTGCTAGACAAACGTAAAGTGAAGGTATTCTTGCTGTGATTTCCCCACTTAGTCAGACCATCATGCCGGCAGATGGAGTTGTGCGTGTTTTAAAAGGGATTTCTGGTAACTTGGTAATCTCTTCCTAACTTCTTCATTGATTTCATATAGATGGCTTGACATTGACCTTTGTGGGAATATTTGCACCATAGAAATCAGCAGAACTGTAAATCAGGGCTTTTCTTCCTCCCACCTGCTTCCTCCCCTGCCACACAAGAGCTGGTTGTTAAACATTTTCCAGCACAGCACCATTGGCACCGTCACTGTGAACGGAGGTAGAGATCTACAGTCATCTTGTGCAGGTTGCATGCCCACCCCAGGGCATGTGATTCTCTTGCCAGAAGAACAAGGCACCAACTCATCAGACACAGACACCAGCCATCACACGGCATTCCAGGTGAATGCGTGCATGTTCAGTTGGTCTTTGCAGGCATCACATATTACATGCTCTATGCTACGAGGTGAGTTGGGAGATGAGGAAGAGACCCTGTCCTTCAACCCAATCACAGTCTAGTGACGGTGAGCTCTGAGTGTTATCCAAACAAGAACAAACCCAGAGCTGGTATGCGCAGGGCCCCACAGGAGAAGAGGCACCAGCTGTGCTGCCTGTGACGCCTGTCCCAGGGCAGTGGCCTGGGTAGGCGGGGTTAGGGGAGGAGGTTTCTGGCTGGACTCCCTGATCCAAATCCTTTGAGGATTTCTGAATATGCCATGCCCCTCCCAGCCAGTCCTTTCACCAGGGTAATTATGGTGTTCATAAATTGAGATTGTTCATGTACAATTTCTACATCAGTAGCCAACTTCTTTAAATGGAAAGGAACAGATTATATATACCTATGTCTCCAACTAGAGCTGAACACGATTAGCGAGAGAAAACGTAGGCATAATGCCAATGCCTTCCTACTGGATTACCATGCACCTGATGGACTCCCCCAGAGACACACAGGGAGAAGCATCTCTTTTGGACTTGGATATCGCCTGTAACATTGTGACAGTCTGTTAACACAGGTCTCCACCACAGCCTCTCCCAATGCGTCCTCCATCTGACACACCATAAGGCTTTTTAAAGCATGCTCAAACAGTGAGATGCCCTTTGATTCAACTTGGTAGACATCTATTGAGCACCTTCTGTTACCACGTACCAGGCATTGACGGGAGCCCAGTTCTGACCCGAGGCTAGGTTTTCCAGCTCAGCCCCTCCCTGGCTCCCAAGCGGATGACCGAGTTCTCCGGTGTTCCCCTGTCCTTTCGCGTCCCCATGCCTGTGCTCACTCCGCCCCTCCCCTGGCTTGCCTTCTCCACTGTCCGCTCATCTTTCATTGCTGAAATGCTGAGTCAGGCCCTAATGATAAAACACCTAAAAGGAAATTGTGACAAGGACAGGAAAGCCTGAAGGTGAAGAACACGTGCAACATGAGAACCGCATCAGCAGGTGGGCAAAGGTGAATCAAAGCCACGTGTGAGAGGAAAGTCAAATTAAGGCAGAAGCTGGCATCACTGGGTGATATGGTTTGGCTGTGTCCCCACCGAAATCTCAACTTGAATCGTATCTCCCATAATTCCCATGTGTTGTGGGAGGGACCTAAGAGGAGGTCATTGAATCATGGGGGCCAGTCTTTCTCGTGCTATTCTCGCGATAGTAAGTCTCACGAGATCTGATGGGTTTATCAGGGGTTTCCGCTTTTGTTTCTTCCTCATTTTCTCTTGCCGTCGCTACCTAAGAAGAGCCTTTCACGTCCCGCGATGATTCTGAGAACTCCCCAGCCACGTGGAACTGTAAGTCCAGTTAAACCTTTTGAACTTTTCTTTGTTTCCAGTTCTGAGTATGTCTTTATCAGCAGTGTGAAAACGGACCAACACACTGGGGAAAATCATCTGAATTAAGAGAGTGCTGGGGTGGGACCCGGAGTATCGGGGCTGATGCTGCCCCAGCATTTTGGCTTTCACAGTGGAGCACAGGGAGGAAGTTGGGAAACAAGAAGGAAAGAACGATTGCCCGGAAGCGTTTCACTGTCCTAAGGAGAGTGAGCCTGAAGATTGAAGAAGGCAGTTGCAGAGGTTGTCTGCCATCCTGGACAAAAGACACACTTGTTGCAGACATTTGCTTGAGGACAGAAGAGACTGGGGCTGCTGTTGCCTCTTCTGTTTCATGGCTTTACTCTGAGAGTCCTGAAAGCACTGACCCTTTGCTTCAGTCATCCATTGAGTTATTCCCACCCAGCCCAATGTGGGTTCAGAACCCGTTTTGAAACAGAGACATCTCCAACTTGTATTTGTGTCTAAGAGTGTTAGTCTCCTTTGTCAGACTATGAAGAAGCCTTGTCAAGGCAGGAGGGAAGCGTGCTCTTGGCAGCCTCGCAAATCTGGCTTTAGCTGAATGGTATTTTGTGTTTGTTTTCTTTAATCCTAGTCAACTGGACATGGAGCAGTTGAGAGAGGCAAGTATCTGTGAGCCTGGACAGCTTTCCAGGTCTGGGGGCAGAGGAGGGTTGATAGCTCTTCATGGCAGGGTGCATGCAAAAAGTTTTGCTTGTAGACGTAGATGAACTTGACTGTCTACTCAATTTGATGTATAGTTGGAAAGGTAATGCTGTATTCAGAATAAAAGAATGTGTGTATCTACCTAAAAAGCAGAAATTATAATGGGTTGGTGGCTGGTGGGACTTTTAGAGTTTGAGCTATCAACAGGAGACTTGGATCTTGTGTTTTTGTGTTTTCTGGTTTTTTTTTTTTTCTTTTTTTTATGTAGGGGAGGTTATTCTACTGTGTGGTCCAAGGGGGCATACCCCTTAGCTATTGCACGGATCTCAGTGTTTCAGGCACGTGCTAGGCTTTGGAATGTAAGTACTAGAATGTTTTAGGTTCAAAAATTTCTTGTTATGAATTTAGAATATGAGTTTTGCCTGTAACATGTGCCAGAGAGACAGACCTGAGAACCACACTCATGCTGAAGGACCAAGGTATCTGAACCTGATCACTGAACACGAGATCAGGGTGAGTCACTGCAGTCTATGTTTGCTGGGTACCTGCGTATGTTTTGCAAATCCAAGAGCATGGGAAATGGCAGAAAAGGAATGAGCCATGGCTTCAAAAACCTTAACATTCAGCACAAATATGTCCGCTGGGATGTGTAAACATTTTCAGCCCACAGATATGTGGAAGCCTAATTCTACAGAGACATCTGCTAACTAGGCAGCAGATTACAACACATGCTGTGTATGAGTTATGGAAGAGTAGGATCATAAGTTAAATGGGGTCATTAATGTAGCTTGCCAAATTGTGAAGACTCTTGTAGTAGTATTAAAATTGTACTCAAGCCTATAGAAATGTGAAGCATCTAAACAGTCTCTATGGGGTCTTTAAATAAGTATTTAAAATGTCACTTAAAAAACGTAGCTGGTAGTCTTACCAAAGAAAAAACTTAGTACGAAGCTGGATCTGCTCTGATTTTTTGAAACTGCAGATGGGCCTGTTGCCTTTGTCTCAGTCTTATCTAAGAAAGGCCAGCAGAACAGGTCTGGAGGTCAACATAGATAGTTTTGAAATACAGTCACGTGCCCCATAATGACTTTTCAGGCAGTAGACCACATTTACAACGGTGTCTGCTAAGATTGTAATACGGCATTTTTGCTGTACCTTTTCTATGTTTGTTTGTTTGTTTATTTATTTATTTAGAGATGGAGTCTTCCTCTGTCGCCCAGGCTGGAGTGCAGTGGCCCAATCTCGGCTTACTGCAACCTTCGCCCCCTGGGTTCAAGGGATTCTCCTGCCTCAGCCTCCCTAGTAGCTGGGACTACAGGTGTGTGCCACCATGCCCAGCTAATTTTTTTGTATCTTTTAGTAGAGACAGAGTTTCACCGTGTTGGCCAGGCTGGTCTCGAACTCCTGACCTCAAGTGATCCGCCTGCCTTGGCCTCCCAAAGGGCTGGGATTACAGGCATGAGCCACCGCGCCCAGCCCTATGTTTATTTTAGATACACAAATACTTACCATTGTGTTATAGTGCCCTACAGTATTCAGTACAGTCACATGCTATACAGGTGAGCAGCCTAGGAGCAATAGGCTTCTGAAACCCCCAAAATTTGAGACAGGCCTCAGTAAATTTAGAAAGCTTATTTTGCCAAGGTTGAGGATGTGTGCCTGTGACACAGCCTCAGGAGGTCCTGACAACATGTGCCTAGGTGGTCAAAGCACAGCTTGGTTTTATACATTTTAGGGAGACACGAGACATCAATCAACGTATGTAACAAGAACATTGGTTTGGTCTGGAAAGGCAGGACAACTCAAAGGAAGGAGAGGGCTTCCAGGTCACAGGTAGGTGAGAGATAAATGGTTGCATTCTTTTGAGTTTCTAATTAGCCTCTCCAAAGGAGTCAGTCAGACAGGCATTTATCTCAGTGGGCAGAGGGATGACTTTGAATAGAATGGGTGGCAGGTTTGCCCTAAGCAGTTCCCAGCTTGAGTTTTCTTTTTAAGTGTTTTTGGGGGCCTAAAATATTTTCCTTTCACGTTCCCCAAAATTTTTAAAATTTTTTTGGAGAAAGCATTTTAGAAGAAGATGAGTCTTTGATCCCAGGTTTTGTCTGATCTCTCATGACTAGGATGACTTATTCCTAGACAGATAGTTTCTGAGTTATTAGGAAAGCTCATTTTTATAAAGTTGTTCTATGAAGAGAAAATAGAGGAAGGAAGAAAAACAACAAGCAAAAGAACAATCCTGGAAAAATCAATATAGGCCACATTACTCTGAAGCCCATACATCAGTAGGCAGGTATGAAAGTGGCTTATGTGTGTAAATAGGTTGCTGTTACTTTCTTCTGAAGTTTAAGTTATCTGGCTTCAGTTCACAGGGCTTTACAAAAGCACAGCTTAGTTTTCAGTGATTCCAAATTCAGAAAAATTGGGAAAAAAAGGAAGGAACAAAAAATTGAAAACATTATTTTTAAGACTTGTAGCCCAGAAAACTTAGAATTCAGTCCAAACTGTAGAAAATAATAAAAATTGAAAAACATTAGATAAGACTAGAATCTAACAACAGGTGTACTACAGTTTTGAAACATAATTATTCTCTCTTCAGTTTCCCATTTTTACTAAAGAGAAATCATGGTAGGACTGGTTTGCTTTATTATACTTGGCCTAATGATTTGTATACGGTGCAGCAAGAATAATTATTTTTACATAGGCTTTTAAATTGGCTTTGATGGAACTGTGTTCCATAGGACGAATCTCAGATAAGACTTTTTTAAAGCCGAGCCCAGCCATGGATTTGTGCCATCAAATACCTATGAGTTGGGTGATCCTCTCCTCTTGAGGTTCCAAGATAAACTTGAGGCTCCTGGACCTATCAGAAAGTGACATTGTTTACCTACCACAGGTCAGGAACCCTGTGCAGGGCCTGTGTAGACAAAGGTATGAGGCCACTTTTCTTCCAAGGGGTTTTTATTGGCTTCATAAGTCAAGTTTGATTCCTTAAAGGAAAGCACACCATTCCAGTCAAAGTCTTGGTAAAATAAACAGTTTCTCTGACTGTGGCCTGTTGCAAGTGAAAATTGATTCTTACTACACTTATGCAAATAACTGTATTGTTATAAGTTGGTTATCAGAAACCTGCATTTAAGAACACCTGTTAGAGTTCTATAGCTGATTATAAAACCGCCTTCTAAGGAGGACCAAAACAAGACAATTGTCCATGGATGACAAAAGGTTTTAGGTAGCCATAGGGAAAGACACAATTGACAAGGAAATTTGTTACCTTGTGGCACACCACAATTTAACATAAAAATTATAATTATTACTGATAATGTACATTAAGTTATATTAGAATTACAGGAGTTTACCCTAATTTTGGAACACATACCAATAACATTTATACAAATACAACCTAAAGAAAACCAAACACCATTTCATATTTGACAATGTTTCCTGTATAATTTTTATACCAAATAAGCCAAATTATGTCACTTTTGGACTCTAGGGAATCTAATGTCTTAAAGGATTAATTAGGTAAGAAAAAGACATAATTTATAATTTGATTTTGGAAAGTTTGTCAAATATCAAAAGTTTAATACTTTTGATATCATAAAATAGGGTCATTCATTTAACCAAAGTGATAACTCAAGGATTTCAAAGAAGGCAAACATCTTCATTCTTTAAGAGAGGAGACTTAATGTTCCAAACAATAAGCCCTAATAAAAATAGCACAAAGTCAATTAAATTTGTTTTCAAAATTTTTTAAGCAATCTATAAAATTTTAATCTTGACCATAAGATACAGCTTCCATAAGCCTTTTATAACCTTTATAATGTTTATTGAGGAGTCAGTTAATGCTTCAAGGAAACTTTGTTAATTTGACACAGGGGCCTATATTCTAGTCTTGCATCAGCGTGCCCTGCAACATTAATGATTAGTTTATGGAGAAACTGAACTTATTTTATCTTTCAAAATCGGCCTTTACAATCTCTTCCACGATAGTCTCTGGGCCTTGAGTTGAAATGGCTTTAATTTCTGGCCCTGTGTCTCAGGAATGTAGTTTATTTTGATTGGCATCTTCTATGGGACCTGAAGATGGGGCTTTAATTGCTGTCAGTGTTTAAAATTTAGTAGGATTTGGTGTCCTTTTTAGACCCAGGACTCAAAGCTCCATAACTCAGTGTCACAAGTACTTTAAAAATACATATAGAGAGATACACAGATATAATAACTTTTATTGAAAAAAAATTAATTTCAGTTTTTTCCTAAGTAAACCAAACTTAATATGACAACTTGATCATATAAAAGTTTTTTTTTTTTAGTAAATCCTCTTTTTGTGACTCACACAGACTGTTCATGACATGCTTGGACTTTCTAGTTTGTCCTGAACATCCCTCTTTCTTAAATAACCAGTCATTTTACTCTAGCTCTAAATTTACCATACAATATTTTTTTCTCATATGAAATTATTTCTTTTTAAGCTTTCTTGCCAAAGAAACCTCTTTATTTTTATAACTTTCTTTATATCTATTTTATTTCCTTGTTCCTTTTACCTTGTTTTATACATGACATTTAAATAAGCTTTGAATTAGACACAAATTGTTCATCTTTTTTAAAAGGACACACTGTTTTTAGAGATAATGTTTTCCTACAAATACATTTTTATTGGTAAATACCCAAATAATGAAATACCTATTATTTAATTTAGTATAACTTTAGATTCTAAATTATGATGAGTTTGTCTACAAGTATTTATCCTGTTACATTTACCTAAATATTTTATTTTCTTTACCTAGATTATTTATGGAAACTGTGATAGTCATCATTTAAAGTTATGGAACCACTGTTGCAAAATTATAACTGAGACAGTGAAAAAGATTTGACCTAACTGACTGCATCTTGCTTTTTACCTCCAAGCTGTCCTTGCTCATTCCTGGGCATAGGCCAAATTAAGTTTTGGAGGAACTAGTTTATAGTTTAGTTTTGAAACAAAGATGATAATAAATTTTACTGCCTGTGGGCTAGACTGCCTAAAGCCACAATATTATAAGTTATGGTAATCTTACTAAATTTAAGATGTAGCTATTTCTGTTTAACCAATATTAATGTTTTATTTATTAAAGATTACACGAGGAAAGATCATTCTGATTTGGGTTGGGTTTATAGTTTTGTAACCCCTATGCCAAATTTTTGACACCTTATAGTATTTGGCAGGGATAAGTATGAAATTGCTTGATTAATAAATGTAAACAAAAATATGTGCTGGCAATTTTTAAGGCATTTCTAATACTACTTTACCAATAATTTTAAAGCTAGCTTATTTATTAAATATTACTTAAGTTATATAAACTTGAAAAAGCATTTGACTAGTCTCTTCCTTTTTCCTGATAAAGTATTTGATTCAAGTTCTTTAATTTTCTTAAACTAATTAATTGGAGCTCTTTATATATTTTCAGTAGTGAAACATTGTATACACAACACATAAATACATAGACATATTAGGCACGCCAATAGGAGTACATCTTATAGATTCATAAAAACCATTTTCGTTTTTTCCTGTCTTAGACTTTCAGATTCTTGATAACCTGTTTCACAATCCTAGGCAGTGGTCACCTAAATAGCCTTAAATTTGCATGTTAAAGGAAACAACTAAGCTGAAAATCAAATAGCAAAATTTACATTATAAAGTACAGAGAGAAAAAGTCTGGTGGTACTAGAGGGAAATTAAAGATGGATGCCAAATCAAACATAAAATTATAGAAATCTATCATAGGATTGTACAAGGAGACCAGTTTTATTTAGATAGGGACTTCCTATCTTTTAACTGGATCTCTGAGCTCTGGGCAGAACCCACACTGAATCCTGGGTCTCCAAAAAGGGAGAATTGTTATGAGGTTAGACGCTTTTACAGTGCACTTAAAAAAAATTTTTTTTTAAACAAAGACATTCTTAAGTGTCTAAACCATACTCTTCATTAAAAACCCAAGAGTAAACTCTGTTGCAACTGTTTTAGTCAAAACAAAACAAAACACAGGGGTCTTGGCTATCTGTGTTGCTGGGGTGTGAACATACCACGTGCCCTGTTTCACCTCCTGATATTTCTGTTCTTCATCACATCCTGCCTGGTCTCTGACCAATCATCTATTTATGCCTTGATTGACTTCATTTATTCAATAAACATTGGCTGAACACCTGCTTAAGGTGCATACTGTTCCGAAAGCTGGACAGACAAATGAGGACCCATTCCCTGCTCTTTTGGGGTTTATATCTCTATGGGAAAATCCAAGGCTTTGCCTCTCTGACCCTCAAGGAGCCCATTAGGGTCTGACATGGAGTCTTACTATGAACATGCTATGAACATGCTCAGTTTGGGTCTCTCCTGGTCTGTGCTTTCAGAGTCTCCCTGTTCTACTGGTCCCAACTCCTCATTATGCCCAAGGCTGTGGAGCAGAGTATCAAATTCAGCAACAAAGGGAACAGAAAAGTTCCCTTCTCTTTCTGTCTTTGTTAGAACCATCAACCTATTTTACAGCTAAATTTGCAAAAAATTTTCTAGTGGCTTGGCAAGGCTTTCCTCATAGAGGAGTGGTAATGAAGCCCTTTTATCCAGCCCCATGGTACGTACAGTGTCACAGCTGTTGGTGAAATTGATAGGTGCCCATGGATTAATTCAAGCCAGTAGAGAAGAAAGCAGCCATCACCTCTGGGCAAGCCTTTGGGATTCCTGATTGTGGCTTTCTGCTCAGCTCTTCTCCAGAGGGTGCTGGAGTGGGGGAACTCATGTCATTCATCAAAGCTCCACTTTGATGAGGAATGCCTCATTCTGGCACCAAAGTGATATCTGCCCACTTATCACCAGGTTTCAAGCTGATTTATGGGCAACCCAACTTCTTTGATTTGGTTTACACTTTTGTTTCCTTGAAAGCCAGCCTTTCCTGTTTGATGTGCGTTTTTTTTTCCCCCGGTAATTAACACAAGGTCATGATTACCATTCTGGGGACTCTTTCTGGTGTGGGTTTGCTTGTGTTCCCCAATGGTAGTTCTGGTTACATTGTTTCACCAGATTATTAATGATTTTTTTCCTGTGAGGCAGCTGTGCATTTCATCCTGGCCTTCTGCTTGAATTGTTACAAATTATGAATTGATAGACTTCAAATCAAATTTTATTGTGCCTTATGTAAATACTTGGGAAAGAATTTTTTATTTAAATAAATCAGCACCAAAGAGTTTTCTTTTGAACGCATAGAATTCTTTTGCATTTCTTTTTTCTTAATTGTTTTTCTGTTGCTGTGAATCTTGAAGATCTGAGTAATGAATAATAGTTACCTTTTTTTAACCAAGTTGTTCATTGCAAGTATTTTTTTGTTATTGTTGTTTTAAGTGAATTCAAATTTGACCTAAGGAGATAGTGGTTATCTTATGCTTTATTGGGTTTTGTTTTAAACTTTGTGAACATCATGGACAAAAAAAAAAAAGCCCTTAAACCTGCAGATGTTGGGGTGTGTGTGTGTGTCTGTGCATTTGTATACATAAGTGTGTACGTGAATTTCATTGAGCTGTTAAGAACAAGAAGCCCTCAAGGTGGGAACAAAAGGGAGGTCTTGCCAAAGCCAGAAAGATGATAAATGTACAAGAGCCCCTTGTTAGGGAAGTTCCACAGAGGGCACATCTGGAGAGAGTCTCGGAATACGGAGTAGCTCACTTTTAGTAACACAGTGCTTGTCTTGGTAGCTAACGTTCCTATAAAAAAGGAGACCAAAATGTAAAATATGTACTTGCATTTCAGAAAATCTCTTTTTCTGACAGTTCAGTATTTTTCTTGTTAGAATTGGAACTCAGCCTAGCCTTGTTTTGAACAAGACTAACAGGATTGTGAGGTGGGGGAAATATTAATAATAAAGCCTAGGAAAGGGTTATTACCATCTCTCTCAGCTCTCATCATTCTACCTTTCATAGGAATATCCAAGATAAAGGTCTTCAGGGCATGCCTTGAATGATCCGCATCCATCTTGCTAAGCCTTGGGCTCCTACTCAAGCTTCAGGCTGTTTTCCACTCCTGGCTGGGACCACACTCCTGTCCCCACCCACTCAACCTGCTGCTCAGAATCCCTCTCTCCCTTGCAATTCCTCCTCTAGGACTTCCCTTTCCCCAACACTGGGTCACTGTATCTTGCTCTCAGTGAATTCATCTTCCTTGCCCCATATTCAACCTCCACTCCATCCCCATTTCCCTTCTACTATTCTACCTTTCCATCTGTTATCAAAGGAATATCACTTTCTAACATACTAACTCATTTACTTTTTATGATGGTTGTTTACTGTCATCTCTCTCTGCCTCCGCAGGTCGCTACTTCATTGGAAGTGGAGCCTATTGGAGGGATCTCAGTCTAGGGCTCCAACTGTACAGAGCAGTGATTTGGACTTGGCAGGCGCTGATCGGTATTTGTTGAAAGCATGCATTCCTTGCTCTACAGTTGTTTTATCTTCTTACTGAATGTGTTCACCCAGCTTTATAGCATCTTCACAGCATGGCCCAGTGCACTGCATGGCAATTGGTACCCAAAAAAGCCTGGAGTCTGATCACGTAACCCAGAGGTTTTGTTTTCTCGTGGCTCCTGCGTTTGTGTTAGGCAGGGCGCTGGCACTCACTGGAGAGAAGACGGATTCAAAAAGAGCAGTTAGGAGTGAGAGGAGCTCTTGTATCTTCAATGGCTGATTTCATTACTACTTTTAAGCAGATAAAGACATTTAGCAATTTTACTTCCAGAGGATTGTCTGGAATCACTTCTTTGCAAAAGAGAGAGAACACTGTCTACAAAGATTTGGTAGAAACACAAGACTCTTAAATTCCTATCTGCATTGGAAAAAGGCCCTAGCCAGTAGCTTTATACTTTCAAGGAAACCAGGAATTCCGTGGAATATTCCATTAGATAACTGAAAGGACTTTTTTTCAGCCTATTTTCTCTGTTGTCCAGATGGGCTAATTTCTATTGTTCTGCCTGTGAGTTCACTGGTTCTTTCCTCGGTCTCCTTCACTCTTCTGCTGAGCTCATCCATTGAGTTTCTTAGTTTGACCAATTACTTTTTCCGTTTGGTTCTTTTTTCAAAAACCTTTTTTTGTCTGTCAAGATTTTTTTTTTAAATTTGTTTCAAGTGTGTTTATAATTACTTATTGAAACAATTTTATGATGGCCATTTGAAAATTCTTCTTAAATGTCTTCCATATCTGTGTCATCCCAGGGTTGGCATGTGTCAATTGCCTTTTTTTCTTTCAAGTTGTGATTTTCCTGATCCTTGGCATGTCAAGTGATTTTTCAATTGTATCTTGGACATTTGGGGAATTATGTTATTAGACTGTGGGTCTTACTTAAACTTGTTTTAACAGATTTTTTCTGACACTGTGTCACTGGGTCAAGGGATGCCACCTTGTTATTGCCAGGTAAGAGTAGAAGTCCAGGTTCTCCACTCTGCCTCCAGTGACACCTGGATCGGAGAAGGGCATCTCATTACTGCTGGGCAAAGGTGGGAGTTCAGATTTCCCACCAGGTCCTCCAGGACGCTGTGCTGGCTGGGAGGGGATGGAGTGCTTTGTTACATTGAGGAAAGGGTGGTCTCATTATAACTGGAGGATGATGGAGGTTCCAACTCCCCACTTAGCCTTCTCTGACATCAGTCACCCAGCCGGTAGAGGATGTGAGATTACAGCCCCTACCCCAGTCTTTGCTGATGGGGGTTGGGGTAGGGCCACAGTTTTTCCATGAGTTCAGTTGGTGTAGGGCAGTTACTGTCTAGAGGTTTTCGGTCTTGCTAGGCTGCCACTTTGCTGATCCTTTAGCCACAGAGAGTAGGCTTTTCTTGGGGCTTTTTTTGGTCTACATCCCACTGGCATGAAAAAACATACGAGTACAAAGAGTTCACCACCATGATGTTCCTCAGATCCCGAGGTGTTCCCTAGCTGGTCTGTCTTCTCTCCACCTTTCAGAGTCTCTTATGTTTATTTTACATGTAGTGTCCAGGGTTTTTAGCTGGGCTTTTTGCAATAGGAAGAAGTGTGCCTACTCAATCTTATCCCAGAACTGGAAATCTAGAAGAACTATTTTAATTTCCTGTTTTAGAAGAAACAACTCTGAAAAGAAGATCAAAAAAGAATAAAAGGTTTTATGTTGGCATGTTTGTTGTTATTATTATTATTATTGTAATTTCAAGAACCCTTTCTGTGGCTTTTTTCTTCTGATCTGTTTCTTAGAATTGATTTATCTTCAACTTGGTGTTTTGATATTTTGTGATCTTCCAGTGGGAAATTGTATACCGCTTCCCCCCACCCCACCCGAAAGTGCAATTGCTTCTTGCTTTAAAACTAGGTATTTATCTAGTTGATGTTCCATGGTAATTGGCGACATCTTGAGTAGAAACCAAGTAAGTGGATTTTAAGTTTCCCCATGAGATGTGCTGTAAATGTGCCTCTGCTGTCTCTGGCTGGGGAGAGCTGCTCTTTCAGGCTTTTGACCTTTGAGTGTCCCTCTTGGTCATTCTTGATAGTGCCTGAGTGATTGTTCAGCAGCAGTGCAGGAAAGGAACACTCTAACTTCCACCACCGGATATAGAGGAGAAAGGAGCCTTACGACTGCCCCATGTCCTCTTTGGGTTGGTTCTCACCATTTGGCTCCCCTGCTTGAGTTTCTTTGACCATGCCTGGAGAGTGGCTTGGCACAAGGCCCTCTGGTCAGTAGGATGTGCCTGCCCACTGTCTGGTGGGGCAGCCAGGAGGGAGATCAGGTGGACAAGAGGTAGAAGATATGCATTTTAGGTTCAGTCGTGCCAGGGAATCGTGATGTGTTTTGACTCTGAGCAAACCGGCGGGCGTTGCTATGCTTCCCAGACGTCCCTTCCAGCACATAGTGCCCGCAGATCGACACTCAGACTCTTCTGCCCAGTCCCCAGTGGTGAGGGCTGAGGCCAGCTTCCTTCCTGGTTTCTGTCCAGTGCCTTTTCATCAACACCGTCATGTCGTCGTTCATACCCGGTTTATTGTAAAAATTGCTGATCATTCTAATTTGGAGGTGACTCTTTTTTCTTAACCACAGTTGAAATTATTCTTATAGCTGACTCTGTAATCATTACAAAAGGGAATAAAGAACTATTCAAAGCTTTGCTTCACTGAATATATGTGTTTCATTCTGGGGAAAAAGCTCCTGCCTCTTTGATCAGCCCCGTCGTGGTCTGTATCCTCTCTGCTTGACACTGTAGCACTCATATTCTGTGAATTTGGGGGACTTTTTTTTTTTTTAACAGCTGCTGATGGCAAACAACCGTACATCAATTTTGACAGACATTTTGTTTGCCTTTTAAGATTTAATTAACATTTGTAAAATTTGGGAGAGTTAAACTTCATCATGAGATAATAAGAATCCAGTGCTGTTTCTAGATAATTGTCTTCAGCTGAAGGATAAATATAGCTGGAAAGGGAGAATTTTGGAAGGGGGCTAACTAGTAACTGAAGTATTTACCTTTAAGGTTGGAGCTGGTGATAAAATTGGTTATGTGAGTATTAAATTGGAGACATGCATACTGTTAAATCCAGTAAAATAATAAGGCACTGCTTCAGTTTGAAAGACATTTTCAGAATGCAGTGATTGAAAATGTATTCAGACCAACTTAGAGATCATCTCTTCAAATTTCAGACATGTTTAACCTATACTCTACCTTTATATAGAAAGACAGACAAAATTATTAATAAACACACAAATCCCTTTTATGTACGTTTACTGATGAGAAGTTTAGATGCATTCATCTTCTCCAAATGCAACTGAGAAAAATTTAAGTTTTTTAAAACACACATTCCTGAGTTTGTGTTTAGTCTTGAGAAGGTAAAGTCAACTCAAGAGTCTGAAATTGTTTTTAAACATTTAACAACCTAGAATCAGCATTAATGATGAGTGTCTTCGGCTTCAAGGTCACAACCATTTTTGTGATTATTACTACTGTTTATTTATGTTAATGGTATGCAAGTCTTTGTGTAGCATCATAAAGAGTCCCTGATTGAATGCTTTCAATGTGAATTTAGAAGGTCAAACACAGGGTGGGGGAAACTAAAACCAGCCAACAAACAGAAACTCTACAAGGGGTGGAGACATGGCATGTAATACTGATCTGGACAGGTAGATGGTGGTAACTCAGCTGGAGGACTTCAAACCAGTGGGGTCTCATAAATTCCAGACAAAGAAAACTCTCCCAGCTGGGTGCTATGGCTCACGCCTGTAATCCCAGCACTTTGGGAGGTTGAGGCGGGTGGATCACTTGAGGTCAGGAGTTTGAGACCAGCCTGGTCAACGTGGTGAAACCCCCGTCTCTACTAAAAATACAAAAATACAAAAATTAGCTGGGCTTGGTGGCAGGCGCCTGTAATTCCAGCTTCTCGAGAGGCTGAGGCAGGAAAATAGCTTGAACCCAGGAGGTGGAGGTTGCAGTGAACTGAGATCACGCCATTGCACTCCAGCCTGAGTGACAAGAGACCCCCCACAAAAAAAAGAAAAGAAAAAGAAAACTCCCGCAAAATTCCAAGCACTTTTATTGATTCATTATTCATTTAATGAACACTTGTTGAGCACGGGTTACATACTAAGCGTTATGCTGGGTGCTGGCTTTATAGCAATGAGTAAGACATAGCCCTAGGCCCTAGAAGACTTACAATCCGACAACCTAATGGGAGAGAGAGACTACAACAGACAATGATAATGCAGGATATATTCCAGTTATTAAATGCTGAGTAACAAATGACCCCATGACTTACAGGCTTAAAATAACCATTTCATTGTGCCAGTGGATTCATTGGGTCAGGATTCTGAACAGAGCCCAGTGGGAACAGCTAGACTCTTCTCCAGGATGCCTGGTTCCCAGTGGGGAGACTCCAGAGTAGGGGATAGAAATCAAGGGCTGGTGTCTTTACTCACAAACCTGGGGGTTGATGTTGGCTGTTGGCTGGGACCTCAACTGGAGCTGTCAACTGGAGCAGCCTGTCCATGTAGCCCAGGCTTCCCCCTGGCAGACAGCTTCAAGGGAGTAGCATTTCTTAGCTGGTAGTTTAGGGCTCCAAAAGTCAGTGTCCCCATTCACGCGTCATAAGGTTATGACCTGGCCTTGAGAGTCATGCATTTTTTCTGCCACATTATCCTGGTTACAAGCAAGTTAGTAGCCCTCTTAGATCAAGAAAGGGGAAATTCCATTTCACCTCTTGATGGGGGAATGACTTACGTTCTAGAAGAGCCTGGGGGATAAACAATATTGTTGTAGCCATCTTTGGAATATACAGTCTGCTGTAGATGATAATTTTTAAATATGTCTTTGACAATCTTCCCTGAAAAAAGTGAAACCCCATTTCCCTAACTCTTAAGTGCAGGCTAGTGACTCTCTTCTCTTCAACTAAGTGACATAAATGGTGCTTTGTAACTTTCGAGGTGAGGCCATAGCTTCTGCCTGGTTTCCTCTCTCTTTTTCTCTGTCCTCTGTCATCCCAGAGGAAGCCAACCACCATGACATTCAAGCATCCCTCAGATGGGCCCATGAGAAGAGGAAGTGAGATCTACAGCCAATAACACAGCACCACCTTGCCAGCCTCAGGCAAGCCCAGCTGACATCTTGACTGCAACATTCCAAGAGACCCCAAGCCAGAACCGCTCAGCCATGTCAGTCCTGAATTCTCCAGCTTCAGAAACTGTTGGAGATAATAAGTGTTTTTGTTATTTTGAGCCATCATATTTTGGTTATGAGAATAGATAACCAGTACCTACAGCCTGACATATAGGCATGCAGGCGTGTGTATTGGGTGTATGTATGAGAGCCACCTTGTCCAGGTTCCTGGGTCAGATAGACTTTCTGGAGGAGGAACACTTTGATAAGTCTAAAATGGCTTATCCTGGCATTTAGTAAGCATCTTTCTTACTGGCATCCTACTTGGCATATCAAAGTTCACATATCTAATGTGAACATTGGCATATCCAAGAACATTGGAAATGGGAAAAGAATTACAGGTGAATTGTTGTCAAAGTAGAGTTAATTGTCTGTGAAATGGGACTTCCTCTTGCACTGGTTAGAGAATGAAGAGAGCCAATGTATCTAAAGAGCTGAGAGCAGGACCTGGCCCTAGTTGGGCCACAGTAATTTACCTACCCCTATCTTTTGAAGTCAGCCTCAGCGTCACCCTGGAGTTGCTACAAATGGGGAATCGCAGGCCCCTCCTTCAGATCTAGGAATCTGCATTGTAACAAGTTGCAGCGATGCAAATGCACATTAGAGTTGAGAAGCCGCGTTGCAGAAGACAGAGGCTCTGTATGGCGGTGGAGTTCCTGGTACATCGCAGGTAGAGTTCGTGGTGGGGAAATCTGGATGACAGCCTTGAAAACCAGAAGTAACTAATTAAAGAAACAGAAAACCATTTCTCCTGGTTTTTACAAATGGCTTTCTTCCTTCTAGGTTCTATTTTTAACCTGAAGTGCTCTTTGAATAAAAATAAGACTGAAAAAAAAGGTAAATTGGTTCCTGTAATTTCCTTTTTTTCTGGTACTTTAACCTCTCTCTTGGGACTGTAGAGCTCATTAATCCAGTCCCAAAGAAAATTGTCATTTTTCATTAATGGCTTCTTAACCTTCACCTTATCTGAGTACGTGCAGAATTAAGTCTCTCTTGAACAGCCTCCAATCCCCACTCCCCGGCCAGCTCATTTTCTCCAGAAAGGACCTAGAGGATCAATATTGCAGAGGAACCTGAGTTGATCAATGGGACAAGGTTTCCTTTGCAACACTGTGTGGCTCATGATGACTTCCTTGGCTGAGCTGTAATTGTGATGGTAGGCGAGAGAGCAAAAGGATGCATTTGCAGGAAGCTGCCGTTCTCCCTGTTGTTCTGATGGAAAGGATCACAGGCTGGCCTAGCTTTGCAGTGACCCCAGGCTGAAGTGTGTTGTTTTAGCTCCAGCCAAAATGCAAAGTGTGATTGGGATCTGCCATTCTAAAACGAGGCAATAGAAGGCCTCTGTGTTTGTGAGTTTGGATGGATCAGAAATTGTGGCCAAATAGAATAACCTTCTCAGAGACAAGAGCCATCCTGCGAGGGCAGTGTAACACATGGACTGTATGGCTCCAGGAACAGATGGAGCCTCATTTGAATTCCAATATGTCACTTGTTTGTCCCCGGTTCTTTACAAAGAGCAGAGGAGGGACCTATGGTGTCCCTAGTCAACATAGTAAACATGATTATTGAAGAAAAGAAGAGGTGCTGATAATTCTCTCCAGCGTAATCCTGAGCAATCAAAAAATGAGATTACGCTGTCCCTGGTTATGCCCGAGCACACACACTGTTTTTCCCCTGGCCCAGACCAGCTCTGGTTAGATACTGGGTGGAAATGGAAGGAGCCAAAGAGAGTGCAGGCCTTCTCATAGATAATTAAGATTGTACTGTGGTTATTTGGAGATAAAATGGCATATGATTTAAGATAAAACTCTGCTGTAATCCCAGCACTTTGGGAGGCCGAGACGGGGGGATCACGAGGTCAGGAGATCGAGACCATCCTGGCTAACACAGTGAAACCCCCGTCTCTACTAAAAAATACAAAAAACTAGCCGGGCGAGGTGGCGGGCGCCTGTAGTCCCAGCTACTCGGGAGGCTGAGGCAGGAGAATGGCGGGAACCCGGGAGGCGGAGCTTGCAGTGAGCTGAGATCGCGCTACTGCACTCTAGCCTGGGCAACAGAGCGAGACTCCGTCTCAAAAAATAAAAAAATTAAAAAAATAACCAGATCTCATGAGAACTCACTTGCTGTCACGAGAACAGCAAGGGGGAAATCCACCCCATGGTCTAGTCACCTCCCACCAGCCCCTTCCCCAACACTGGGGATTACAGTTCCACATGAGATTTGGGTGGGGACACGGAGCCAAACCATATCACATGCCCACGGCCATAACCCCAGGCAGCTTGGCCTGCCACTGTCATCAACAAGGAGCTGGTGTGGGCAGCAGAATCAGTCAATCCCTTAAGAAACAATGTGTGTGTGTGTGTATGACCACATCTACCAAATGCCTTCCCAGCAACACCTAGTATTTGATTAGATAACTGGGTCTGTACTCTAGCCGGTAGACTCATAAAACTGACCATCACACCAGCCATGTGGTTTGAGCCCTTGAAGTTGGTCTCATTAGCCTGAGCTTTGAATACTGAAAGAATTGTAGGAGGGGTGGGCATGACAAGAAGATGCGTTGAGATGGTGAGCGAATGCCTGCTGAAGACGTTTGCAGTCCTATAGAAAAGCTTTTTTGTATGTTTCTGCAAGTCCGATGCACAGTGTTGCAATGTGCTATTTATGCAGAAAAGAGTGAGACCAATTAATGTGTTTTTTTAAATTCCTCTATAATTACCAAACTAGAATCGTTTTAAAACCTGCGTTATTAAGCATTTCTGTTATATCCAGATGTTCTTTAGAATTAATATATGTAATATGTCCCAAAGGCTTACTGCATCATGAATTTCAACAAGGAAATCTTAGGGCTTCAGAAAAGGAATCAATATCAGCAATAATTTTGGCATATATTTGAGGAGTTTCTGGAGTTTAAAATATAGAATCTTGGATAATATAAGCAAGGTATTTACCCCTTAACAAGCTATGTAATTTTGTCTTTATTCAAAACAACATGTAAGCTCCAGGTCAGTTTCCCTATTAACATTCACGCACTCCATCAGCATAAGGGAAAAAACAGTCAGACTGCATGTAGTGTTCCCAGCACTCCGTGGAGTTCCTTCTACATGTGAGCTTATTTAAACCTAATAACAACCATGACAGATGAGGAAACCGAGGCACAGCAGGTTAAATAGCATGTCCCAAGCCTCACAAGTAGTAGATGGTGGGACTGGGATGTAACCCAGCCTGAGCAATTATGTGTCTAAATTCTACCCTAAAGGTAGTGTTTGCCACCTGGTTTATTTTTCTCACTGTCATGGCCATAAGACAGATTTCTCAACCTCAGCTGTGGTGGCACTTGGGACTGGATCGTTCTTTGTCATGGGACTGTTCTGTCATTGTAGGATGTTTAACAGCATCTCGGGCTCCTACCCTTAATTAGTAGCATCCCTCTCCCAAATCGTGACAATGAAAAATGTCTCCAGACATTGACGAATGTCCCAGAGGAGAGGGGATTGTCAAATCACTCTCAGCTGAGAGCCACTTGCCAAAGCATGAAAAATTACTTGAAGATTATATTTAGGTACAAGCAAGAAGTAGAATTTAGAGGTTTTTATTCTATTTAGGAAAGAACATAAATATCTTTTGCATATCCACTTTTAATATTGACAAGAGGAAACACAGAACTCTTCAATAAGCATGTTAGTACAATAAACATGTGTTCTTTATTATGGAACAGTGAAGGGAAATATTGTAAAATATAAAACAGAAGAGTGGGAAGAATGAAATATGAGAGACTGAAGAAGAGTTGGGAGAAACAGAAATAGAAAATGCATCGTGTCAAAAAGAGAAATTATTAAAATAGAACCAACAGGTTGCCACCCTGAATTGTCTGGGTAAACCCTATGTGTAGCTTTTCATTGCTATTGACAGTGAGGCCAAGACCACATTTCAGTCAATCAACAGTGGGTATTTATTGATGATGACATTTCCTCTAGAGTCCAGGTAAGTAATTTTATTTCCAGAACTCCGGCAGGCACTTAACTCCCCTGGGTGCCCTCTGTGGGTGACCTCCCTGGGGCTGGACCAGTGGTCTCCTTCCCAGGCTCTCCTTCTAGCCTCCCACCCTTCCACCTGTCCAGTCCTTCTAGGAGCTCCTGCAAGATGATGGCACTAGGTTAGGAGCTGCAGGGAATGTAAAGATGTCTGGCGAGGAGGCAGAGTGGTTCGGAGAGGAAAACATCAGCCCCAGGAGTAATGCGTACATCGGTCGGTACATTCCTACAGGGCTGAGGTAGGAGGAGAGAGAGCCTGTTGGGTGCATTGGGAGCATTTGGGAGTCAGAAGAGGCAGCTTACACTGTGGAAGATTTCCCAGAGGAGGGGCTGACTAGGTTTAGATGTCGAAAATATTGACCACGACCACATGGAATAACATTTTAAGAAATAAACCTAAGCAGGTATACTTACTCCATCAGGAATCACTTAGAGCAGCATTTCCCAAACTGTTTTATGGAACGCTAGTTCTTTAACATCCCTAGCAGGGCAAGGTCTGGGCTTCCGTGCTCTGGCTCCTCTCTGAAAGCGCTCACTGTCCATTAGCACATTAAATGTTCGGAGAAGGCCAAAGGGAAAAGCATTGGTTTATCTCGTTTTTTTCCAAATGACCCATCTCCTAAAATACTTGTTAGCATCGGCAAATTAAAGTGTTCCTGGATCCGTTCCATGGAACAAGTTTGGGAAAGTGGTTGGCGTCATTTTCCTCTGAAGCACTCACCTCTTGTGCACTTCTGTTACTGCCTCCTCCACTGGACACGGAGTTCTAAGAGGACAGCAACTTTGCCTCATGTTCGCAGCTGACTTCCCCAGGGCCTGGAGCAGTTCCGGGCACCTAGTAACTGCCCAAGTGTTTGCTCAGTGAGCAGGACCTGACGTGACTTTCTTGACCATCCAGTTGACCACTCGTTCCTCTAATTTTTCCTCTCCTTGCTCTTTTTATTTTATTTTATTTTATTTTATTTTATTGAGATAGAGTCTTGTCTGTCGCCTAGGTTGGAGTGCAGTGGCACGATCTCGGGTCCCTGCAATCTCTGCCTCCCAGGTTCAAGAGATTCTCCTGCCTCAGCCTCCCTAGTAGCTGGAACTACAGGTGCAAACCATCACACTTGGCTAATTTTTTATGTTTTTGGTAGAGACAGGGTTTCACCATGTTGGCCAGGCTGATCTCAAACTCTTGACCCCAAGCGATCCGCCTGCCTCGGCCTCCCAAAACGCTGAGATTACAGGCATTGAGTCACCGTGCGTGACCCTCTCCTTGCTTCTTAACACATTGGATTGAACTGTGATTCGTAACTCTAGTCTTTACCCTAACTCCGTTGCATCAGACCTATTAGGGACCCTGCGCAGGACCACGGTCCTACCCCTCGCTGACTTAATCATCCCCAACCCAGGCACTAGGTGTTACTTGATGTGACTTATCTGTTGGGTTTGCCCTGACTGCCTCTTTTTTTCCTTTTCAAACACTTTCATAGTTTCCAGGACACCTTTTCTGCAGATTTCCCTCCAGCCCCCAGTCTCTCCAGTTCCTGGCTTTTTCTTAACATTGCTGTTACTTGGTAAAGCGTCAGCACTCAGTGTCTGATGCCTTAACTTACTAGGTCCCATTTCTTTTCTCCTAGAAAGACAGTGCTCTTCAGACGGCAAATCACATCATCCTAGAAGGAGGTCAGGCTTATCTTTCTGGCTTGGGATTGTGTGTCATTAAGCCTCATGAAGTTATGCAAGTCCGAAAGTCCTGGCACCTTCAAGGGCTCTAGAATATCCAGCACATGAATCACAGAGCCTTGTGGGTGTGAGCTGCCTCTGCACACGGTGGGGAGAGTCTGAACAATGTCTTGGGAAAAGATAGGATCGGAGCGGACCTTGAGAACATTCACATTCAAGACTTGCCCTGATGCCAGTGCTAGACAATCGGTCTGCCTGCTGGCCCTGACACCTGCCCCAGAGAGCAGCATAGAGCCATGCCTGTGTGACGAGCTCCAAGGGCGTGGCATGCCTCCCTAAGTGTCTCCAGCTTCTCTGCATGTGTAGTTTTGGATCTGAGAGACAGAGAGTGGCCTTTGTAGAGTTCTTTCCTCTTCAGAATAGTCAAAGGTGACCGAGGCATGACACAGCCTGATGCAAGGTCTCTTCCTCCTTCTGCAGCTTTGACCACGTGATGAAGTTCTGCAGTGTTTGCTTTTACTACAGGCATCGTGGACATGCTGAGTGAACTGTTACATGAAGTGTGCGCTGGGAAACACTTTGGGCTTTTAAAGATGACTGGCTACGTACAAACTTCTCATTCTGATGATCGTGACGTTGCTGTATTTCTAGGTGGCTTTAAGTCTTGGAATGATGGGAGCATTCCTTGCAGGGCATGCCATATAATGAATGTTCATTTAAAATGTGTTTATAACCCTCCCAGTGGTTGTCCTGCAATGCTTGTCTGCTCTGAATAATTACTTTTTTTCTCTTATTTTGGGAAGACTGCCACTGGAAAGGAAAAGCAGGACTCTTACCCTGAAAATAGGAGCCAGTTTCTTGTCTTGAATTATCCTTCAGCTTGGTTTTTGGTTAAATGAGACATTTGCTTCAAATTCTGAATTATGCGTCTAGTGTGATTAAATTAAATTGTATTATATTCTTTTGGAGAAAAGAAGAATATATTTAATTTTTTACTTAATGTCGAGATCCCCAGAAAGTCCTCAATAAATAGTATTCTTCACAGTTACATTTCTAAACAGTTTGAGAAATTAAGCAAGCACTTGGAAGATGGTGGTCAAAACATCTCCTGGGGCAGGTAAGGTGCAGGAAGGCAGGAATTTATCTAGGGAAGGATCCCTTCTAAAGGAAACTAGAAGTAAGGAAGTTGTTCCTCTTTAAAAGCTAAGTGTATCAGATCATCAGTGGAAACCATTTTATTCATTAATTTCTCAAGTGTTTAAGGAGCTCCTGTAATGTGACAGGCACCAAGTCTGATAACTTAAAGATGAACAAAATAAGTTTCCTCTGTTAAGAAACAGCCTTGTGGAGGGCACATGCAAGCACATGCAAACATATACACATACATATGCACATACACGTACACATAAATGCATACACATATGCATGCATATATATACATACACATACACACACGTACACACATATACATACACATGCACATACACATACATGCACACATAGACATATACACACACATACAGACACATAATGCACACATGCACATATACACACATGCATATACACACATGCATGCACACATTCACACACACACACACACTACTCTGCAAAGGAATGGGGACCAGGTTTGGCTGACAGAGGAAACAGGAGTGGCTCATAAAGCGTCATTATAACATTGCCAAGAAGCATTATCTTTTAGATTAGTGTTGTGCGTTCAAATTACAATGAGAACCACACATGTAATTTTAAATTTTCTGGTAGCCACATTAAGAGATAGGTGAAATTAATTTTAATAATATATCTGATTAACATAATCTATTCAAAATATTACCATTTCAAAATGTATCCATTATAAAAATTAATGAGATACTTGGCATTCTCTTTTTTTGTTGGAAATCTTCAAAACCCAGTGTGTATTTTATGCCTACAGCATATCTCAGTTTGGACTAGTCACATTTCACATGTTAAGCAGCCTCATGTGGCTAGTGGCTAATGGAGTGGACAGCACAGCTGTAGACAATGATTGCATCCTTTTACATACAGGAAAATTATGGCTTAGAAAAGTAAACTACCTTCAGCGGAATTGACTTCCGTTTTCAACAATATGGCAGCTTAGGTTATTTTGCCCGACCATTCTTCTAAAAATATTGGATAAAATATATTTTTAAATCTTCTTAAAAGTATCAAAGAGCTGTCAAGATAGTAAGGACATACCAGGCAAAATCTAAGGGAAGACAGTGCAGATAGTCAGGGCACCACAGCGTTGCTGAGGATATACACAAAGTCAGGCAAATCTGATTGTCAACATTCCAGCAGTGTCAACACAGATGTCAAAGCCCAGTCTATCTTGGAGTCTAACAGGGATTCTTCCTTCATAAAACTGGAACCGTGAAAGGCTGTAACCTCAATGTAAAGATGAGCCAAAAGGAAGGTTGATCACCCCACAGGTCTAGTGGCCAACAAGGAAGTTTGTATTGGTCTGAGTTGAGCTGAAGATAATAAAAGTCTCTGAAAAGTGGTGACCACAGAGCAGCCTGCTTGCAGATTTGCAGTGTGTATTCAAATCACCCAGATGCTCTGGAAATCTCCAACCATAATGTTAGCTTCTGATAGTCTTGGACTGGGCATGTGGCACCTGTCAGAAACAATAAACTGTAAAAATTAACCTAGGAGGTTTTAAAATGAATCAAAAGAACCTGTAGAAATAAGAAACTACTGGATTGAAAAGCTCACCATATGGGTTTAATGTCAGCTTAAATACAGCTGGAAAGACTATTAGTAAACTGGAAGACACAACAGAAGGAAATATCCAGAATGCAGCAGGGATACAGACATGAAAAAATATTTTTTAACAAACATGGGAAAGAGATTAAGTATGTCTTTCCAGAAAATGGGGATGGGGGGAAGAAAGAGACAGTATTTGAGGAGACAATGGCTCAGAATTTTCTAGAACTGGCAAATAATACTAATCCAAAGATTCAAGAAGCCCAGTGAAACCCATGGAAAATAAAAGAAAAAAGCAGTCACACATAGATGCATCATAGTGAAACTGTGGAACACCAAAATATAAAAGACATTAAATGTCACCAGAAGAGAAAAGACAGACCACCTTCCAAAGAGCGACACCCTAAGTCTAACTTGCTTCCCAGCAGCAGCAGAAGCCAGAAGATGATGCAATCGTATCTTTAATGTGTGCTGAAAGAAAAATAAGTTCTAAGTCTAGAACTCTACATCCAGCAAAAATAACTTCTAAGAATAATGGCAAAATAAACACATTTTCAGATAAACAATAATTGTGTTTTCACCATCATATCCTCACTAAAGAAAATGCTAAAGATAATTATTCAGGAAAAGGAAAAAGCTCTCAGATGGATGACCTGAGATATGAGAATGAAAGAAGAGAAAAAAAGGTGATACATGGATAGATGTAAATGAACACTGTATAAACAATCATAAAGTCTTGCGGAGTTAAATTAGAAGGACAATATTAGAACGTTAGGCCAGAATAACATAAAAGACACTAGGAAGGATAAATTGAGATATTTAAAAAATGCATGACTTGCAGCCGGGCGCAGTGGCTCACACCTGTAATCCCAGCACTTTGGGATCCTGAGTCGGGCAGATCACCTGAGGTCAGGAGTTTGAGACCAGATTGGCCAACATGGGGGAACCGCGTTTCTACTAAAAATACAAAAATTAGCTGGGTGTGGTGGCAGGCACCTGTAATCCTAGCTACTCAGGAGGCTGAGGCAGGAGAATTGCTTAAACCCGGGAGGCAGAGGTTGCAGTGAGCTGAGATTGCACCACTGCACTCCAGCTTGGGCAACAGAGGAAGTCTCTGTCTCCAAAAAAAAAAAAAAAAAAAAAGGATAACTTCTAAACTAGTAGAGGGAAAAAATGGTTATTGCAAAAGACAGGGAGAAGGAAGAGAGAAGAAAGGCACCTTGGAAACATGAGACAAAAAAAATCTGAGGCCGGGCGCGGTGGCTCAAGCCTGTAATCCCAGCACTTTGGGAGGCCGAGGCGGGCGGATCACGAGGTCAGGAGATCGAGACCATCCTGGCTAACACGGTGAAACCCCGTCTCTACTAAAAATACAAAAAGAAATTAGCCGGGCGTGGTGGCGGGCGCCTGTAGTCCCAGCTACTCCGGAGGCTGAGGCAGGAGAATGGCGTGAACCCAGGAGGCGGAGCTTGCAGTGAGCCGAGATCGCGCCACTGCACTCCAGTCTGGGCGACAGAGCGAGACTCCGTCTCAAAAAAAAAAAAAAAAAAAAAAAAAATCTGAAAGCACGAAATAGGACAATTCTTGTAAATCCCAAGAACAGTTACACCTCCCTACACACTGCCCAACTCTGGTCTTTACCAGGGGAGAGGAAAGTGAATTGAGAATTGAAAGCACCATTGAAAGAAACACAGTTAAATCACTTGTTCAAGATTGTCAGCTAGAAAATACTGTAGTCAGGAAATTAAACCAGCCTTGGCTTGTTGAGGCAACAGTGGCCTCCTTGAAGTTTAGTTTTGTCCATATTATGTGTGACTCTCTTCTGCACCTACATCGTGGATTGGTGTAGAGACAGTCTCCCAACTCATGTAATCTGTATCGGACACAATCTTTGTTTTTGGTATTTTAAATGTCAGTCCACAAAAGTCAAACAGCTGCAATTTAACCTTGTACTTTTAATGTAATTAATCAACATTTTCAGGTCTATGACAGGTAGAAAAAATATGTATACATCTTTAGTCCTGTCTGGCTCTAGTTTCACCCACTTCCAGAGCTGCTGGAAGTGGACAGTGTCCTTCCTTGTGTCTCAGATACTTGGTTCCCCTTGATATTCTAATTTTAGGGGCATGGTGGGGCAGGTGGGATTTGTCCCCTTGGTCTGAGTCAGCTTTCAGAATGACGTCTCTCCAACTGAATTTATATGGCGATGGTATAATTTTCCTGGTTTCATTCAGTTCCTAAGTACCACATTTTAACTCTTTTACATACTTCTTATTCCTAATTTGCAGCACAGCACAGTGGGTTAGAGTGTGGGATGTGAAGTGAGACAGGCCTGAGCTGAGTCTGGGTGTGATATCTGCTGGCTTTGTGATCTTAGGTGTTTATGTTAACTCCTCTGCATTTCGGGTGTTCTCGTCTGTCAAGTATACGCCAACTGCTTTGTTACATAGATAATGTTTGTAAAACATTTGTCACTAGGTGTGGCCCATAGTAAGCACTTAATGAATGTTATTGCATTTGGAATCAAATGATTAGTCTTCTCCATGTTACGTTCTTAAGGAGTTAAAAAACCAATGCAGGGTTGCCGGGGAGATTTGAACCAAGGTTAGCATGGGTCTAACCAGTCTGACTTCATGGGAAATCCAGACTGGAAAAAACTTTTTTCCTCTGAACATCTGGATATATTTGTTGGGAACAAGGAACAAAGTCTGACTATTGTTATAACCTTAGATTACAGTCTGTTGGATAAATACATCTAATTACTACCCAAGAACCATAGAATTGACTTTTTAATGATTAATTTATTTCTGCTTGCCTTTATTCTAAAGATAGGTATTTTAGATCATATGTAAATTGTTCCTTTTTCCTTCAGACCTATCTTGGCATATTGCTTGTCTTTCTTTTCCATTGGCATAATTAGAGAGCGAGATTTGGAATATTCAGAAGTTAAGGTGGAATGAGAATCTTTCTACTCCTTTGATCAATATCTTAAGGTCTAAGGATCGGTTCTTTTTTTTTTTCTTGGTTTCTTCTGGGTAAAGCTTCGCATGAGCTCTCTACCGATTGGTCACAGATAGCTAAAACCAATTGGGAGGTAGAGGGAGAATCAGAAACATAAAAATAGTATTTTGTGTATTTTCTTTAACCTTTTTCAATGGGAGAGATATAAAAGGATCAAATCACTCTGCCTTTTAAAAAAATTAATGGGCTATTTTTTAAGACCACTTTTAAGTTTACAGAAAATTTGTGAAGAAAGTACAGATAGTTTCCATATTCTCTCTCTCTCTCTCTCTCTCTCTCTCTCTCTTCCCTAGCACCAACATTTCCATTAGTCTGGTACATTTGTGACAATTGATGAAGCAATATCGATATTGATACATTATTTTGACCATGCATAATGTCACGTGCCCATGATGGCAATGTCCTGCAGCAGTGTCACTGCCGTAAAAGTCCCCCGTGTTCCTTATTCATCCCTCCCTTCCCCTGACCCTGGCACTTCTCAGATACCTGGCTGCATTTCAGATACAGCTCATCTAAATGACATCAGCTTCCTAAGGTCACCCTGCTTTAATTCCTGTATTTCATAGACTCTAGTCATTGATCGTAAGGTGCATATGTATTATGCATCTCTAAGAAAGGAAAAGAAATGCTCCAATTAAACTAAGGGATGCCATCAATACTGAGACACACCGTGATTTCAGCGTGTTAAAATGTGAATCAACGGAGCATTTCAGAACTGATAAGACAACAGAGCCTGGGCCTGCACAAAACTCAGTGCTTTCTTGAAAATGAAAACAAATACTCAAAAGAATTGCATTTCAGGTTGGCATTCAGCCCTTTTTCGGGTGGAGGAGAGAGTGGTTAGGAGGGCGTTGGGTGAGGAAGGGGCAGGTGGAGACAGTGAGGTGGAAGAGGGGGCCAGAGACTGATGGAGGAGCCCACAGATGCGCAGCTGGCCTGGATCTGCCGTGTGCAGGCGCACAGCACAGACAGAAGTCTGCACCCTCTCGGTGGCCTGGGGCAAGTTGCTAAGACTTTCAGAGCCTCAGCTTCTTAATCTGTGCAGAGGAGGGATAGTCCGGACAGGCAACTAAGGTTCTAAGTAAGTGAGTTCCGCAGGTGACGAGCCTCCCTCACTGCCTGGCTACAGTATGTGTACAATACACGTGGGTTCTCTCTTCAACCCAGTTCCTCAATGCCTTCCTCCTCTTCCCTGCTTCTCCATCCTGTTTGTGTCCCTTCCCTGGACCCCACCCATTACCTGAGCTGTGACCTCCGGGCACCCTGCTGGTCTTGGCACATTCATTAGACCTCACCACAAGAGCCAGATGGGGAGGAGGCAGGACAGTACACAGATGGAAAAGCCTCCTAATCCCTGACCTTGGTCTTCCCAGGGCTGCCAGGCAATCTGGGTTTAGCAACACCATTGCGTGCCCATTCACCAGCCTCATAGCTTGATTAGATAAAGCTCACCTGGTAGATAAAACCCTGGCAAAATGATTTCCCAGGGATGTTTTAAAGATGGGGCTATAAAAGAGGCACAGATTTATTCAAAATTATTAAGATTTCTAAGAAACACGTGTTCTGCACATGAACAAGGCCAGCAAAGCAGGAGGACTGAGCCCTCAGCATCAGGGACAGCAGCAGCCGGCACAGGAATTCTGCTTCCCAGAATGGGCATGACCTTGGGAAAGCCATCTCTCTTCCATTTGCCATTAGTGAAATGAGATGGCGATGCCGATCTAGCCAGGTGGCTCTCGGGATTCTAGGGAATGATGTTTACGGAATCCCCATTCGACGGCTGCTGGCTGCTCAACCCAGAGGTGCCCTGTTCAGTTCTTCCCCAAGCTGCCCTCCGGAGCCACGGCCGTGCTTGTTACCATGGTGACAGCTGGGTTCATAAGGACTGGAATCACCAGATTTAACAAATAAAAATTCGGCACACCCAGCTCAATTTAAATTTCATATAAACACAATTTTTTAATATGTGTCCCAGATACTGCGTGCCTCATAATGTCGTTTAGTTATTGCGTGGGACATACTTATGCTAAAAAATAATGTGTAATTTGTCTGAAATTCAAATATAACTGGGTACCTTGTATTTTACCTGATCATCTTAATAGGGACAGAATATTATGTTGTTGGAAACACTAGAAAGTTTCACTTGAAACAACCGATGTAAGGAGAGAATCTCAGGATTATCTGGTGACCTAATTTATCACAAGTCTGATAGAAAAATACACAATTTATACATAATCCTTAATAATTAAAAGCTGCTCTACTGAAAATGATGGTTTTTTATTAGATAAGAGACAAAATTAAATATTCTGAGGCTTCCTACGCTGAGATATGGAGGCAATCAATGTATCATGTGAAGAAATTGTGTTTTAAAAAACAGTACTGGTTTAAGGCCGGGCGCGGTGGCTCAAGCCTGTAATCCCAGCACTTTGGGAGGCCGAGGCGGGCGGATCACAAGGTCAGGAGATCGAGACCATCCTGGCTAACACGGTGAAACCCCGTCTCTACTAAAAATACATAAAAAACTAGCCGAGCGAGGTGGCGGGCGCCTGTAGTCCCAGCTACTCGGGAGGCTGAGGCAGGAGAATGGCGTGAACCCGGGAGGCGGAGCTTGCAGTGAGCTGAGATCCGGCCACTGCACTCCAGCCTGGGCGACAGAGCGAGCCTCTGTCTCAAAACACAAACAAACAAAAAAACAGTACTGGTTTAGAGTCCCTTCCACATTTCTGCCTGTAAAAATTATTTTGGTAATTGTGTATATTTTAGCATCTTAATTTATCTGTTTCAAAATTAGAATGTACATCTATAGCATTTTATTATATATATTTATACATATTAAAACTGCATTTTAATGTATATGTATTTCTCTGCTCTGTGGGTAATGAATTTGGATAATGAAAATAAGCCAAATTATACGTCAATAAGGGAAAGGTGAGAGAAGACATTAATTAGATGAAAATTTAGAGCAGGTATTTATCTTGTGTAGATTTTACAATTTGCTTTAAATATTCCTAAACAGGTTAGTTATTTTATAATGGTGCTTTCAAAATAAAAGTTGGACCGGGCATGGTGGCTCACACCCGTAATCCCAGCACTTCGGGAGGCTGAGTTGGGCAGATCACTTGAGGTCAGGAGTTTGAGATCAGCCAGGTGAAACCCTGTCTGTACTAAACATACAAAAAAAAATAGCTGGACGTGGTGGTGGACACCTATAATCCCAGCTACTTGGGAGGCTGAGGCAGGAGAATTTGAACGTGGGAGGTAGAGGTTGCAGTGAGCCAAGATTGCACCACTGTACCCCATCCAGCCTGAGCGAGAGAGTGAGACCCTCCCTGTCTCAAAAAAAAAAAAAAAAAAAAAAAATTTAAGTGGGCTTTAGGACCATACGGTCCTTAACTGATTTTTGCTGCGATTTGGATCCTGGTGAATTTTTCCTTAGCTACACAACTCCAGCTGTCACCCATACTGTTGAATTCCAATATTTGCCGAGACCCATGGTTGGGCAAACCCTGCCTTGCATGCTGTGGGCAGCAGCAACAACGAAACGAACAAGACAAGACCCTCCTGTTGAGGAAAGCACACTTTATGGTAGAAGAATACTGAACAAGACAAAACGTGCCTGTAACTAGAATGTGAGAAAGAAAGTACAAAAGGCGGAGAGAGAGGTTCCAAGCCAACAACGTCATCCGCACTCCCAGTTCTTTTGCAAACTTTAGTCTTCTCTTCTTAGATGTTCACAGCAGTTCTGTGAGTGATATCATATTATTCCTTTTTTACAGATAAAACTGAAAGCCAGCAAGGTTAAGAAATATGCCGATGTTATTAGTAAATCATGGAATGGGAATTCAAATTCAGGTCTGACTTCAGAGTCTGAGGCTGTGTCCCTCATGGGGGATTTAGGAGAGTTGAAGAGAGAGAAATTACTCCTAAGGGAGGTGAGGGGGCAGTGGGTGGTCTTATTTGAACTGGAACTTGGAAAACAGAAAAGGCTGGACATCCTTTAGAAAGGAAGGGTCTTTTGAGCCAAGAGAACAGCTTGAGCAAGAACCCAGAGCTTGGGGTAGGTACAGATAATTCTAGGTAGTTCTAGGTACAGAGAATTCTAGGTGCAGAGAATTCAAGCCCAGGAACAGCGTTGCAGTTGCTCTGGGCTTCAGCTCAGGAAGTGCGGTGGGGAGAAGTGGAGGAAGGAGAGGGTGGCCTGGAGTTGGGCTTGCTGGGGAGTCTGCAGTCATCTGGTTGATGGTGCGGAGCCAGCAGAGGCTTCTAACAGGAGGAAGTGGCGGCGAGGCATGAGACTGGCATGTGGAGTGGATGACTTTGGAGGCAGAGAGACCGGGTAGAGGGTCATCAAGGGGCAAGGAGGGCAGCACCGGAGATGGAAGGGAGGACAGGCGGTGGTGGACATGGGAAGTGTGGGCGGACAGAACCAGTGACGGCAGCGAGCGGTGGACTGCAGGGGCCGTCGGTGGTGTGCACAGGAACACAAGTTGCTCCAAGTTGAAATTCTTGGAAACGTATCCTGTGGCTGAAAATAGAGGAGCCCTGGGAGACAGTAGGGAGGTGGCAGGGTTTCCCATGGACTGCCTGTAGCTCGTTCCAGAGTCTGAGCCCCAGCTTTGTAGGCTGAGAAATGTGATTCATCGTCACGTTAGTCAGGCTCTGATTCACTCATCTTAAGCATAAGTGTTCCAGGTTAGCCATCAGGAGACTGAGGCATGGGGGTTGGAGCTGCCCATAGCCAGTCAGCCTCCCAAGTATTTGGGGGCTCGAAGGTCCAGCCTCAGTAGCTTGACTGCCCTCAGCCCAGAGTAGGCAGTGGGACTTTCCTGGGTAACGGGGTGAGGAGAAAATGGAAGATTTCAGGAATTTCTCACGACTCCGTGCGGTGAGCCAAGGAGGGGCAGAAAAGGGACGCCTTTTACTCTTCGGGAATTTTAGACCTTTTAATCGCTTCAAATATAGTGCGATTGAAATGCAAAGTATTTTCAGATTGCATTTTAATCTTCATCTCTTTCAGAAATTAAAAAAAAAAAAATCCAGACATGGCCTTGGTCTGCATTTTAGGGGTGAACAGTTTTATGCCATTTTCGTCTTTGTCTCTCTCCCTGCTGCTCCTAGAGAAGAGGTAGTGGTGCCCAAGCCAGGACTGAGAGGTTTCGGGTGATGCCTCTGCTGTGATGAGTCATTGCTTTCTGGACATGTTTTCTGTGGAAGAGGCAACTTGTTTCTTGAACTTTTTTATTATGAAAAATGTAAAATCTGTATGAGTGGAGAGAACAGCATAAGGATTCTCCAAAGTCAAAGAATCTAGATCTCACTTTAAATATTTCATCCTACTGGCAGGTATCGAGTTGATGGATGAAAATGTAAAAATTGAATTCCAGACATTGTGTGTCATGAAATATCACCCCACATTGTCATGAGATGTGTTTTATAAAGAATCAAGACATCTTGGCCAGGTGTGATGGCTCAGGCCTGTAATCCCAGCACTTTGGGAGGCCTGTAGCCCCAGCGACTTGGGAGGCTGAGGCAGGAGAATCACCTGAGCCCAGGAGGTCAAACCTGCAGTGAGCTGAGATTGCACGACTGCACTCCAGCCTGGGTGGCAGAGTGAGACCCTGTCTTTAAAAAAAAAAAAAAAAAAAGACATCTTAAAAACATATTCCCAATGTCATTATCAAAAGAATATAAATGAATCGTATTCTTAATATAATACCACCTATATTCAGATCTCTCTAATTGTTTCCAAGCTGTCTCCCTCTTTCTCTCTCTCTTTCTTTTTTAACATTTAGAGTATTTAAATAGGGCCCATACATTGCATTTGGTTTTTATGTCTCTGAAGTTTCTCTTAATTTAGAATAGACCCCCACCCCACCCCACCCAACCTCTTTTTTTTCTTAATTTGTGAAAAGCCCAGCACTGCCTGGTAGAACCCCCTATGTTCTGGGTGTGTGGGTGCTCACCGTGAGGGTGTTTAACCTACTCCTTCCTCTGGACCTGCCTGTGAACTAGAAGTTACGTATGGGTGCTTGATGCTTTGACAGTTTTCCCAGGAATACTACACATGCCACAGGTACGGTGTTTAGAGAACAAAATCCAAGGGGTGATGGTGTTTATGGATACCAAGCTCTCGTCGCTCATAAGCTTGATGTAGTCAGATTGCTAGTCTTGCCAAGTGCCCAGATGGGTGGAAACCTGGCAGGTAAACTGTCCCTGATGACTGACCGGGCACGGGCTGTGAGGAGACGTGCCACTAGGTGTAGGAGAGGAACAGAGTTGGACTACAGAGCCTGGGAGGAAGCAGGGACAGAGAGGCCAGAGGATGACAAGTGGGAATGGGGGTTCCAGGGCAGGGCCAGGGGAGGCCAGGGTTGCACAGAACGTCACCAGCACCCACCACTAAGCTCCTCTCTCTTAGGTCTCTCCTCACATATAGGTCATCTGAGAGGCCTTCTAGGCCCTGCAAAAGGATCAGCCTCCCCTCCCCTCCCCTCCCCCCTCCCCTCTCCCCTCTCCCCTCCACTTCTCCCCTCCCCTTCCTTCCCCTCCCCCCTTCCTGCCCTCCCTTCCCCCTCTTCCCTTCCTTTCCCTTCCCTTCTCTCAGAGCCTCTCTCTCTGTCACCCAGGCTGGAGTGCAGTGGCATAATCTCAGCTCACTGCAGCCTCCACCTCCTGGGTTCAAGCGATTCTGCTGCCTCAACCTCCTGAGTAGCTGGGATTACAGGCATGCGCCACCATGCCCAGCTAATTTTTGTGTTTTTATTAGAAACAGGTCTTCACCATGTTGACCAGGCTGGTCTCAAACTCCTGGCCTCAAGTGCTCCTCCTGCCTGGGACTCCCAAAGTGCTGAGATTATAGTTGTGAGCTTCTGCACCTGGTCTCTCACAGCACTTTCTATAGTTATGTGACTGGCTGTGTGTTTATTGGTTGGCCACTAGGATTGTTTTGCTCCCTGCCACATCCAAGCTCCTGTGCAGCGCTGGGTGTCAGCAGGCTGCACATCAGCACCTGATGGATAAGAAAATGAACTGGTTCAGGCCTGGGTCATCAGAAACACATGGTGTTGTGGCTTCATGATCTTGGGCTGCTCTGTGGGAAGGGAGTTTAAAATCTCCATGTCAGGGCACTGGAGTGGCAGTGGTGGTGGGGGCGGGGGAAGCTCTATTCCCTTCCTCATCCTCTTCTCCCATTGAGGTGCATTGAGGGTGGGAAGTGCCAGGCCTCTCCCTGCCTCTTGTTATCCTCACTCAAGCCAGTGGCATGCCTTGGCGCTTCCTCTTCTGAAAGCTCCACCTGTGAGGTTTTTTTTCCGCCCTGGGGTGGGAAGCTGTGTCCACTCCTGAAGTTGTCCACTCTGCGTCCATGTGCTGTAATCTCCAGATGTCAGGGCTCTCTCCCAAAAGCAGTGCCCAGTGTCCCTCTCCTCCCCTGGGTTTTGGAGGCTGTGTCACGGGCAGGTAGCAGCACTGCCCACCTCTCAGGCCTTATTGTACCAGCCACTGGCTGCCTGCCCTGTTTGGAAGGCTCCAAGAGCCAGGCTGCGCCAAGCTGGACGTAGTACCTGTGGCAGCAGCCCTTTACCCGTGAGCTCCAGAGAGCACTCCAGGCCGAGGTGGTTCCTTCACCCCCTGCTGGGGGCACATGCGGCATGGAAATGGGCACCTCGAGGGACTGGGGTGAGGGGATAGGGTGAGAGGCTGGGATGCAGGGCTGGGGTGAGGGGATAGGATGAGAGGCTGGGATGCAGGGCTGGGGTGAGGGGATAGGATGAGAGGCTGGGATGCAGGGCTGGGGTGAGGGGATAGGGTGAGAGGCTGGGATGCAGGGCTGGGGTGAGGGGATAGGGTGAGAGGCTGGGATGCAGGGCTGGGGTGAGGGGATAGGATGAGAGGCTGGGATGCAGGGCTGGGGTGAGGGGATAGGGTGAGAGGCTGGGATGCAGGGCTGGGGTGAGGGGATAGGGTGAGAGGCTGGGATGCAGGGCTGGGGTGAGGGGATAGGGTGAGAGGCTGGGATGCAGGGCTGGGGTGAGGGGATAGGGTGAGAGGCTGGGATGCAGGGCTGGGGTGAGGGGATAGGATGAGAGGCTGGGATGCAGGGCTGGGGTGAGGGGATAGGATGAGAGGCTGGGATGCAGGGCTGGGGTGAGGGGATAGGGTGAGAGGCTGGGATGACGTGCTGGGGCGAGGGGCTGGGCTCTGCTGAGCACTGGTGTCGTCAAGAATCTGCATTGCCCTGCTGCCTGTTCAGAGCAGACAGGTCTGGGTCAAAGATGGGTTGCGGTGCTACTCAAATGTTTTTATTATTTCCCCTCTAAGGAGCCTTTTCAGACACTTTTTCCCCCTAATCATCTCCCATGATGCTTTAATACTGCAGAGAGACTATCATTCATGTGCTGTGGACATATCTGTGCTTTACACGTAAAAGAGTAAGATTTTTGTCCACCCCATACCCCCTCCAAGAACCAGTTTTTGTCCACTAGGGGGCAAAATCACCCTCTAATATAATCCTGATGGCTTTCAATAGCTTGGCCTTCTTCGACCCTGCGCTTCTAGCCTGAGCGCCATCTGATGGTGTGGACTTGTGAGTGGGAAGAGCAGACGCTTGAGAGATTCTGGGATGGGGCAGGCACAGCTGGGCTCCCAGTTTGGTGTCACAGAAGGTGCTGAAATCTGGTTGCGGAGATTGCAGTGAGCCGTGATCGCGCCACTGCACTCCAGCCTGGGCACCAGAGCGAGACTGTCTTAAAAAGTTAAAAATAAAAATAAAATACCAACAAATGCCCACAGGAGCCAAGCTCACTTAGTGTTGGGCAGTTAGGAAGCCCGCCCCCTACCCCCACCATGTCTCCATGGCCTGACGCCCAGGGGAGGTTTCCTGGAAGTATGGGTGTGAACTGAGCCTGGAGGGATGGGGAGGCTTAGAAGAGGGGACAGAGTGGGGACAAGGGAGGAAGTGTAAGTGTGGTACAGCTTGGAGCTAGCTGCCTAGTGCACAAAGGGACTGTTTGGCACCACAACAGAACCTGCAGGCGATGGAGCAGCAGGCAGCCCGTCTCCCTCAGCAATCCCAGGCTGCGTTGAGCACCAGGACACAAGAGAAGCACTGGGCTGTTGAGCACTGTTCCCCTTCACGGCGTTGCTGGGACCCACTTCACACCTGCGTCTAGAACTCTCGGGCTGGAGCTGGGTGGCGCCTTTCTCTTTATTCTGTGCTAATAGTTTCGCTTTGTGTTTTTATTAATTTTTATTAAGAAAAACCAGACCCTCTCGCAGAGCTGATGCCCAGTTCCTCAGGATGATGGCTGGAGAGGGTGCCATTATTTTCCTCCTCCATCTTTACAGATAGGACAGCAGAGGCCTCTCTTCCTTAACTCCCCTTTCTTTCTGTGTATCTACTTCTTTTTCCTATTAGTAACCTCTTAAGCTGAACAGCACAATAGCAAATATAATAAAACCAAGTCTGTTTTGGCTTTATTTATCAGGCACAGAGAGGGTCTGGTGGGTACCCTGTAACTTGACGACCGACCTCCAGGTGAGGGTGTTGTGAGTGTGAAGGCACCGTCCTGTCTCCTAGCCCCCTTGTGATGCCAGGGGAGAGAGCCGGCCCTCCAGCACCGCTACAGGGAAGAATGACACCACATTCAGGCGCCAGAAACTTAGCAGCTTCGCTTCGGCATTTTGGATGCTTCTAAGGATGAGAGCTTTAATTTTTAACCTAAATTATTATCCGTTAAAAGCTAAATGATAAAAGGTTATTATAAATATATAATTATACATACTATATTTCATAGCAGTCACCTATGTAATTATATAATTGTTAAAGTTAGACAGAGTTAATGATCATAAGGCCATTTTCTTGTGTAACACGGCGCCCATATCTGCAGCTGTGGGAGGTTCTGACTGTTGGCGTGTGCTTGAACAATGAACTCTGTACTCCTCAGGGCTTCCATTAGCGGCGTTTGGATTGTGAGGTCTTTCCTACAGGGTCTTTGCCTCCCTGTTTTAGTAGAATTCTCCATGGCACTTCTGGAATGGGCTGCAGAGGAGCTGGGCCCACCTGGTGGAGCGAGGAGGGAGCAGGAGCCTTGGGGAATGGTGGGGAAGGGAAGCCTAAGACCCCTCTCTACCTGCGTCAGGGAGGAGCTTGCCTGGAGGCTTGAAATATTTTTGGGGTCTCCAGGGAGATAGGGACCCCTGGAATTCTGACCAGAATGCAGCCAGGTCTTGCCACTGCTTAGAGAGGCGTAGAGGCTGAGAACAAGGAGGGCTTTGGGAACAGCAGATTCAGGGCTGCCTAGAAGTGGATTCAGGGCATGCTTCTTAATTTCTTTCCCGTCTTTCTCTGATTTTAAATTATTTTGTTTTGGAGTCAAATAGCCACATGTAACTTTTGGCTCCCTAAAACTTAACTACTAATAGCCTACAGTTGACTAATAGCCTACAGCTGATGGTTATTACCAATAACACACAGTTGATTAACATGTATTTTGTATATGTGTTATATCCGGTATTCTTCCAAAGTAAGCTAGAGAAAAGAAAACATGATTAAACAAATCATCAAAAAGAGAAAATGTATGTACTATTCCTAAGTGGAAGTGGATCGTCACAGAGCTCTTCATCCTTGTCTTCATGTTGAGTAGACTGAGGAGGCCCGGAAGAGGGGTTGGTCTTGCTGTCTCAGGGGTGGCAGAGGCAGAAGAAAATCTGTGTATAAGTGGACCAATGAAGTATGAACCCATGTTGTTCAAAGGTCAAATGTAGTAGAAATCAGGAAAAGAAAAATGTACTGGCTGATGCAGGGCGCGTATTCAGTGCTTTAAATATTTTAGCATCTGCTCTTCACACCAAACCATTGAGGTGGGCATTTTAATCTTTATGTCCTATGTAAGGAACTGACCACAGCTCTGCCTGAGGTCAAGGTGTGATCGTATACTCTGATCTTCCTTTTTCCCTTCTCTAGCCCCCTGCACCGCAATTGTCTTTTGTATAATCATGGCTTTTAGTGTCTTCAGCAACCTTAGAGAGTGGTGCTGGGCCCTTGTGTCTGGATTTGGCTCCCAGCCACCCACGTCCTAATTCTGGGGGCGTGGGCTACAACCCACGCAGTTGGAAACGAACTCAGTAAACATTATGCCATCATTTTCCTCTGCCATCTTTACAGATAGGACAGCAGGGGCTTCTCTTCCTTAATGTCACTTTCTTTTTGTCTATCCACTTCTTTTTCCTATTAGTAGCCTCTTAAGCTGAACAGCACAATAGCAAATATAATAAAACCAAATCTGTGCCTCTGAATATACCTTTTTATGGCCCGCTGAGTTTTGTTCTTCAGTCGGCCCCTGAGGTAGCAGGCAATGGTTAAATAGCAGGCAGTGGTTAAATAGCAGGCAATGATTTGGGACTTCGCAGAGGTCACCTACTGTGCTTTGCACCCTCTCTGGTCATCACCCTGAGGAACTGGGCACCAGCTCTGTGAGGTTTCCAGGTGGGGTTTGTAGAACAGGCAGCAGCAACTGGTAAGAGCCAGATGTGGCTGGAAGAGCAGAATCCGAGTGTGACTGCTTTGTAGAGAGACAGCATTCACTGAGCCCTCAGGGAGCAGCACAGTCAAAATAACATCTGCAAAATTTGGCAAACTAAAATTTTAAAAATGTGACAAAAGTGATCAACCATGGCAAGATGGCTGACTAGGAACAGCTCCAGTCTACAGATGCCAGCATGAGTGATGCAGAAGACGAGTGATTTCTGCATTTCCAACTGAGGTACCAGGTTCATCTCACTGGGGCTTGTCAGACAGTGGGTACAGCCCGTGCAAGTGTGAGCCGAAGCAGGGCGGGGCATCACCTCACCTGGGAAGTGCAAGGGGCCGGGGAATTCCCTTTCCTAGCCAAGGGAAGCCGTAATAGATGGTACCTGGAAAATTAGGACACTCCCACCCTAATACTGCACTTTTCCAATGGTCTTAGCAAATGGCACACCAGGAGATTGTATCCCGTGCCGGGCTCAGAGGGTCCCACGCCCACTGAGCCTTGCTCACTGGGAGCACAGCAGTCTGAGATCAAACTGCAAGGTGGCAGTGAGGCTGGGGTAGGGGCGTCCACCATTGCTGAGGCTTGAGTAGGTAAACAAAGCGGCCTAGAAGCTCGAACTGGGTGGAGCCCACCACAGCTCAAGGAGGCCTGCCTGCCTGTGTAGACTCCACCTCTGGGGCAGGGCATAGCTGAACAAAAGGCAGCAGAAACTTCTGCAGACTTAAACGTCCCTGTCTGACAGCTTTGAAGAGAGTAGTGGTTCTCCCAGCACGGAGTTTGAGATCTGAGAATGGACACACTGCCTCCTCAAGTGGGTCCCTGACCCCTGAGTAGCCTAACTGGAAGCCACCTCCCAATAGGGACCATCTAACACCTCATACAGGCGGGTGCCCCTCAGAGATGAAGCTTTCAGAGGAAGGATCAGGCAGCAACATTTGCTGTTCTGCAATATTTGCTGTTCTGCAGCCTCCACTGGTGATACCCAGGCAAACAGGGACTGGAGGGGACCTCCAGCAGACTCCAACAGACCTGCAGCCGAGGGTCCTGACTGTTAGAAGGAAAACTAACAAACAGAAAGGACATCCACACCAAACCCCATCTGTACATCACCATCATCAAAGCCCAAAAGTAGGTAAAACCACAAAGATGGGGAGAAACCAGATTAGAAAAGCTGAAAATTCTAAAAATCAGAGCACCTCTTCTCCTCCAAAGGAACACAGCTCTTCACCAGCAATGGAACAAAGCTGGACAGAGAATAACTTTGACGAGTTGAGAGAAGAAGTCTTCAGATGATTGGCAATAACAAACTTCTCGAGCTAAAGGAGGATGTTCAAACCCATCGCAAGGAAGCTAAAAACCCTGAAAAAAGATTAGACGAATGGCTGACTGGAATAAACAGCATAGAAAAGACCTTAAATGACCTGATGGAGCTGAAAACCATGGCACGAGAACTATATGACGCATGCACAAGCTTCAGTAGCCGATTCGATCAAGTGGAAGAAAGGGTATCAGTGATTGAAGATCAAATGAATGAAATGAAGTGAGAAGAAAATTTCAGAGAAAAAAAGAGTAAAAAGAAGGTTTTTCAGTTTTCATGTACCCAGTCCTGAATGACTACTGGGTATATAACAAAATGAAGACAGAAATAAAGATGTTCTTTGAAACCAATGAGAACAAAGACACAACATACCAGAATCTCTGGACACATTTGAAGCAGTGTGTAAAGGGAAATTTATAGCGCTAAATGCCCACAAGAGAAAGCAGGAAAGATCTAAAACTGACACCCAAACATCACAATTAAAAGAACTAGAGAAGCAAGAGCAAACACATTCAAAGGCTAGCAGAAGGCAAGAAATAACTAAGATCAGAGCAGAACTGAAGGGGATAGAGACACAAAAAACCCTTCAAAAAATCAGTGAATCCAAGAGCTGGTTTTTTTGAAAAGATCAACAAAATTGATAGACTGCTAGCAAGACTAATAAAGAAGGAAGGAGAGAAGAATCAAACAGATGCAATAAAAAATGATAAAAGGAATCTCACCACTGATCCCACAGAAATACAAACTACCACCGGAGAATACTATAAATACCTCTACGCAAATAAACTAGAAAATCTAGAAGAAATGAATAAATTCCTGGACACATACACCCTCCCAAGACTAAACCAGGAAGAAGATGAATCCCTGAATAGACCAATAACAGGCTCTGAAATTGAGGCAATAATTAATGGTCTACCAACCAAAAAAAGTCCAGGGCCAGACAGATTCATAGCCGAATTCTACCAGAGGTACAAAGAGGAGCTGGTACCATTCCTTCTGAAACTATTACAATAAATAGAAAAAGAGAGAATCCTCCCTAACTCATTTTATGTGGCCAGCATCACCATGATACCAAAGCCTGGCAGAGACAAAACAAAAAAAGAGAATTTTAGACCAATATCCTTGAATATCAATGCAAAAATCCTAAATAAAATACTGGCAAACCAAATCCAGCAGCAATCAAAAAGCTTATCCACCACGATCAAGTTGGCTTCATCCCTGGGATGCAAGACTGGTTCCACATGTTCAAATCAATAAACGTAATCCAGCATATAAACAGAACCAAAGACAAAAACCACATGATCATCTCAATAGATGCAGAAAAGGCCTTCGACAAAAGTCAACAGCATTCATGCTAAAAACTCTCAATAAACTAGGTATTGATGGGATGTATATCAAACTAATAAGAGTTATTTATTTATGACAAACCTACAGCCAATATCATACTGAATGGGCAAAAACTGGAGGCATTCCCTTTGAAAACGGGCACAAGACAGGGATGCCCGCTCTCACCACTCCTATTCAAGATAGTGTTGGAAGTTCTGGCCAGGGCAATCAGGCAAGAGAAAGAAAGAAAGCATATTCAGTTAGGAAAAGAAGAAGTCAAATTGTCCCTGTTTGCAGATGACATGATTGTATATTTAGAAAACCCCATCATCTCAGCCCGAAACCTCCTTAAGCTAATAAACAACTTCAGCAAAGTCTCAGGATACAAAATCAATGTGCAAAAATCACAAGCATTCCTATACACCAATAACAGACAAACAGAGAGCCAAATCATGAAGGAACTCCTAAATCATGAGTGAACAATTGCTTCAAAGAGAATGAAATACCGAGGAATCCAACTTACAAGGGATGTGAAGGACCTCTTCAAGGAGAACTACAAACCACTGCTCAACGAAATAAAAGAGGACACAAACAAATGGAAGAACATTCCATGTTCATGGATAGGAAGAATCAATACCATGAAAATGGCCATACTGCCCAAGGTAATTTATAGATTCAATGCCATCCCCATCAAGCTACCAATGACTTTCTTCACAGAATTGGAAAAAACTACTTTAAAGTTCATATGGAACCAAAAAAGAGCCCACATTGCCAAGACAATCCTAAGCCAAAAGAACAAAGCTGGAGGCATCATGCTACCTGACTTCAAACTATACTACAAGGCTACAGTAACCAAAACAGCATGGTACTGGTACCAAAACAGATATATATACCAATGGAACAGAACAGAGCCCTCAGAAATAATACCACACATCTACAACCATCTGATCTTTGACAAAGCTGACAAAAACAAGAAATGGGGAAAGGATTCCCTATTTAATAAATGGTGCTGGGAAAACTGGCTAGCCATATGTAGAAAGGTGAAACTGGATCCCTTCCTTACACCTTATACAAAAATTAATTCAAGATGTATTAAAGACTTAAATGTTAGACCTAAAACCATAAAAACCCTAGAAGAAAACCTAGGCAATACCATTCAGGACATAGGCATGGGCAAGGACTTCATGACTAAAACACCAAAAGCAATGGCAACAAAAGCCAAAATTGACAAATGGGATCTAATTAAACTAAAGAACTTCTGCACAGCAAAAGAAACTACCATCAGAGTAAACAGACAACCTGCAGAATAGGAGAAAAATTTTACAATCTACCCATCTGACAAAGGGCTAATATCCAGAATCTACAAAGAACTTAAACAAATATACAAGAAAAAATCAAACCACCACATCAAAAAGTGGGCAAAGGATATGAATACACACTTCTCAAAAGAAGACATTTATGCAGCCAATAGACACATGAAAAAATGCTCATCATCACTGGCCATCAGAGAAATGCAAATCAAAACCACAATGAGATACCATCTCACACCAGTTAGAATGGCGATCATGAAAAAGTCAGGAAACAACAGGTGCTGGAGAGGATGTGGAGAAACAGGAACACTTTTACACTGTTGGTGGGACTGTAAACTAGTTCAACCATTGTGGAAGACAGTGTGGCAATTACTCAAGGATCTAGAACTAGAAATACCATTTGACCCCGCCATCCCATTACTGGGTATATACCCAAAGGATTAAAAATCATGCCGCTGTAAAGACACATGCACACATATATTTATTGCAGCACTATTCACAATAGCAAAGACTTGGAACCAACCCAAATGTCCATCAGTGACAGACTGGATTAAGAAAATGTGGCACATATATACCATGGAATACTGTGCAGCCATGAAAAAGGATGAGTTCATCTCCTTTGTAGGTGTGTGGATGAAGCTATAAACCATCATTCTGAGCAAACTGTCGCAAGGACAGAAAACCAAACACCTCATGTTCTCACTCATAGGTGGGAATTGAACAATGAGATCACTTGGACACAGGGTGGGAAACATATGTGATCTGGGAAACATTCCAAGATCACATATCGGGGCCTGTCATAGGGTGGGGGGAGTGGGGAGCGGGGAGGGATAGCGTTAGGAGATATACCTAATGTAAATGATGAGTTGATGGGTGCAGCACACCAATATGGCACATCTATACATATGTAACAAACCTGCATGTTGTGCACATGTACCCTAGAACTTAAAGTATAATAATAATAAAAAACAATAAAAATAATAAAAATATGACAAAAGTTTCAAAAATTGCCATAGATACTGAAGAAGCCCTGGCTGCATGTCTGCAGGTGGCAGGCTTCCCTTTCTGTCCTGTGGCCTTTCTGTCCAGCTGGCCTTTCCCAGGTGGCCGTCCTGGCTAGGGACAGGCTTCCTTGGTGGCCCTGGCTCCCTGGGATTCCCTGCAGTGTGTGCACCTTGGGGTGCCCTCTACACACTGCAGTGAGTCCCACAGTCTGTGTGTATCCCAGACCTGGGGTGCCCCCTGTGCTTGGCAGTTGTGGAGATCACTGCCCTGAGTGGACGTGTCCGTGGTTGGGCCACGCATTTCACTCACTCTAAAGGGCAAGACCCAGAATCTCCAGATCCTGGGATCTCTGCTGACCATGTCCTTCCTCCTCGCGCTTCTCCCACAGAGGGTTCCTCTTAGTGCACGTCATTTACAGCTTCTGGGCTTTTCTGTAGGAGGTCATAAGCCCTTCCCTCTTTCCTCTTCTCCTGCTTTTATTGTGATTTGATGCATTGTTTTCATTCCCAGATATACTATGTTTCAATTAACTACCAAATGGCTCCAATTCTTATTAAGTTAAAGCCTTGGTTGCTTTTTCTGGTTCTTTAATGTGTGTTAGTTTGGATGCCTAGACAAGAAGGTAAATGTTTCAGGTTGCTGTGTTCTGAATGTGTTCCCCAGAGTTCATGTGTTGGAATCTTTTGGTTTTTTTTTTGTTTGTTTGTTTTTTGTTTTTTGTTTTTGAGACAGAGTCTTGCTGTGTCGCCCAGGCTGGAGTGCAATGGCGCGATCTTGGCTCACTGCAAGCTCTGCCTCCCGTGTTCACGCCATTCTCCTGCCTCAGCCTCCTGTGTAGCTGGGACTAAAGGCGCCCGCCACCACGCCCGGCTAATTTTTTTTTTTTTTTTAATAGAGACGGGATTTCACTGTGTTAACCAAGATAGTCTCGATCTTCTGACCTCGTGATCCGCCCATCTTGGCCTTCCAAAGTGCTGAGATTACAGGAGTGAGCCACCATGCCCAGCCAGAAACTTTTTTTTTTTTTTGAGACGGAGTCTCGCTCTGTCGCCCAGGCTGGAGTGCAGTGGCCGGATCTCAGCTCACTGCAAGCTCCGCCTCCCGGGTTCACGCCATTCTCCTGCCTCAGCCTCCCGAGTAGCTGGGACTACAGGCGCCGCCACCTCGCCTGGCTAGTTTTTTGTGTTTTTTAAAGTAGAGACGGGGTTTCACCGTGTCAGCCAGGATGGTCTCGATCTCCTGACCTCGTGATCTGCCCGTCTCGGCCTCCCAAAGTGCTGGGATTACAGGCTTGAGCCACCGCACCCGGCCCCCAGCCAGAAACTTAATTCCCAATGAAACAGTGTTGAGATGAGGGGCGTTTAAGAGGTGATTAGGTCATGAGTGCTTTGCCCTTGTTAATGCCGTTATTGCAGTAGTGGGTCAGTTATTCAGAGAGTGAGTTCCTGCTAAGAGGATGAGTTCAGTTCCTTTCCCTTATTTCTCTCACTTGAGTACATGCTTGCTTGCCCTTCTGCCTTCCCCTATGGGATGACACAGCAAGAAGGACCAAGCCAGATGCAGCCCTCTTGACCTTGGACTTCCCAGCCTCCAGAACTATAAGAAATAAATCTCTGTTCTTTATAAATTACCCAGTCTCAACTATTCTGTTACAGCAGCATAAAATGGACTAAGACAAAGAGCAAATATCTTTGCTTCTCTTAGATTTGCCCTGGTAGGGCTTCTGGCTTTGTAACGCTAGTTACAGGATTGCAACCTGAAGCTCTCAACAAGTCATTTTCCCTTAACTAAACAACAGAAAGTCCTGCTTTCTTACAGTCCTCTCTGCTGTGCAGCACCTGCTCATAGCTCCTGGTCAGGATGGATTGCCCAGGTGCCCATTGGTAACTTTCCAAGTTAAATTGGAGGTTCTAAATAATATGTCCTTTGAAAGAAAGTGACACTGGCTGGGCGCGGTGGCTCAAGCCTATAATCCCAGCACTTTGGGAGGCCAAGATGAGCGGATCATGAGGTCAGGAGATCAAGACCATCCCGGCTAACACGGTGAAACCCCGTCTCTACTAAAAAATACAAAAAACTAGCTGGGCGAGGTGGCGGGCGCCTGTAGTCCCAGCTACTCGGGAGGCTGAGGCAGGAGAATGGCGTAAACCCGGGAGGCGGAGCTTGCAGTGAGCCGAGATAGCGCCACTGCACTCCAGCCTGGGCGACAGAGCGAGACTCCATCTCAAAAAAAAACCAAACAAACAAAAAGAAAGTGACACTGCCCTTTCCATGGAGTGAGCGTACAGGGACAGAATCTTGTGCAAAGAGAACGAGGCAGAGAATTCCAAGATCCGCAGCCGCTGAACTGATGGTGAAAGTGGAAGGACAGGCTGAACGTGCTTGAAATGCTGCATGCCCTGAGCCCTGAGCAGTTAGAAAGCCCCGGCATTTGATGCATGATGGTAAAAAGAGGCGTCTAATTTGAGTGACAGACCTCCCACCTCAAATGGAAGCAGTTCCTGTAGGGCTCTTCAGCACGAGAAGCGGCTGCCAGGTGGAGCTGGTTGTGTGGCTGTAGAGACAAGGCTCTGGCTGATGGCATTGAAAGCAACCACACAGGAGAGGAAATGAAACCCAAATTCATGGAGATATTTGTAAGTTGTGTGCAGTATATTTACATAAGAACATCCAACTAAAACATCAGCTGGTAAGCCATTCAACTAAAGGCAAAGCTTTTTTGAGTATGTGTGTGTGTGCGCGCGCACGTGCACGCACATGTGTATAAATGCCTAGGGAAAAAAAAACTATAAGACTATTTTCCAAACTGTTCATAATGGTTAACCTTGGAGAAGGGAGGGAGGGCGGGGAGGTAAAGAGGAAGCATCTCTCAGTCAGGGTTCAATAAGAGAAGCAAAACCACTGGGAGATAATGTGGACATCATCTCACTGGCCTTATTCAGCTGTAGGGGCTTGTTTAGCAGTCTCTGTAGGGCAGTTTTATCTGCATGTGGTACTGGAGCTTGCAGTCCACAGGGCAGGCAGTCAGGAAGGGGCGATGGATAGAAAGTGGGAGAGATCAAGATGTTGGAACACCAAGCACGAGCGGAGCCCCATGAGAATGGGCTAAAACTTGCATCAGTTCTTTTGCATCTGGCATTGATGGTGTGGATGTCCTGCAGAAGCTGGGATCTTCATCACAGAGCAAAACACAAGCACCTGGCCTGGGATTCAGAGAAGCTGGTGGGGGATCCAGGGGAAGGAGGAGAAGTAGCAGGCCTAGCTGCTGCTTTGCACTGAAGACATGAATCAGCAGATCAGTAAAAACATGCATGACCTACAGAACGGTGCTATTTCCTTTCCACCTTCCAAACCTCCCAAGAGTGTCTCTTGTGGTGGCCCCTAACCAGAAATATCCAAGAAAGGGAAGTCTGGGAAATGTAGTCCAGGCCAGCTTAATCAACACATCCCAAAGCTATTTAGAGGAATTTTATATTTTCTTGTACATCCTTCTGGGTTGTTTGAATCATTTTACAATGTGACTGTATAAATGTGTTTCTGTGAATTAAAAAAAAAAAAGTGAAATCATTTGATTAAAAAAAAAAAAAATACATGGGCCAGGCGTGGTGGCTCATGCCTGTAATCCCAGCACTTTGGGAGGCCAAGGTGGAAGGATTGCTTGAGCCCAGGAGGTTGAGGCTGCGGTGAGCTGTGTATGATTGGGCCACTGCACTCAAGCCTGGGTGACAGAGTGACACACCAGCTCAAAAAAAAGAAAGGAAAAAAGAAAGAAGGGAAATAAAACTCTTCTATCCAATGAGGTTCAGAGTTTAGTTGTCTAGTGAACAGCCTACTGAGATGAGTGGGAAATTTGGTCTTCCCCCACCTGGTCCCAGCACTGTCCCCTCTCACTGTGCTGATGTAGTCACCCCCCTAGCTGGCCTCCCTGTTCCAGTCTGTTCCTGTTTCAGTCAGAGTGATTTTTTTTTTCAAATGCAAATTGGATGTTGGTGTGTGTCTATTTAAATTGGATGTTGGTGTGTGTGCTCCAGTGGTTTTTATATTGCCTTTAGAATGAAATCATAAATCATAACTCTTTACTCTGGGAACCCAAAAGTCTCTGCGATGCTCTTACACTGGGTTTCTCTCCATCTGCCTCTGTCTCTTCCCCACCCTTCCTCTCCCCTTCAGTGGTCGCAGAGCCTTTGTGTGTGATAAAATTATCATGCATATAATAGTAATTACAAAGCTATCCATTTATGGATTGCCTACTATGCCCAGTGTCGTGCTAGGTGCCTTGAGTTCATGCTTTTATTTAATATCCACAGCTTCTCTAACGGCGTTTACCTGTCCCTATTTTACAGAGAAGGGGGACGCTGAGAAGCATGCCTGAAGTCTCACGGGTAGTAAGTGGCTCCACCAGGATGGGAGCCTGGATGTGTCTGCCTCCCAAATCCATGAGGACAATATTCAGCAGCCATCCTATTAGCAGGCCTTTCTCCTTTCCCTGTCACGTTGTTTTGCGGTTGTGTAGCTGTCTTTTCCCTGGACAGTAAGCTGGAGGGGGGCCAGGATCTGATCTGAATGTTTGGTCATCTCCTGAACCTCACAGAGTGCTTGCGCGCATTAGGTAATCACGCGGCATTTGTCGAAAGCATCCATGTGCCAGGCACTTGCTGAGTCTTGGAGTCGAGGCTAAGGTCAGGGCGGACCAAACAGTACAGTTGCTGTCTCGTGGTGCCTGTGCTCTGTAGTAGGGTAGATAGCCTCATGCTGTAGTTACAGCTGTGGTAGGGCTGTGGAGGGTGCTGGGGAACATGTGAGTGGGGTAGGGGGCGGTGAGAGTGGCCTTGGCAGGAAGGAGTCCCACAGAGAGGCATTTGGCCTGTGACACGTAGGAAATGGGAGTCTCTTGGAAGCATCAGCTTTGTCTCCCTGACTCCCTGTGGAGTTGTGCTTTGGCACTTGTCTGTGTTCCTTGGCCAGTAATGGAATAGATTGATCCTTCCCATCCTTGCACTTAGAAAAACTCAGCCCAGCGCTACAGCCATCTTTGTACCCCATGGTAACAAATTGTCCCTCCATCCCTTTGTCAGGCTGCCCTGCCAGGCTGCATATTGTTACCCTAGCCCCCCCTCCCCACTCCTGCCGCCACAACCGACTCCCGGGACGCGTCACTGTTCCTTGACGTGTGCTTCTGGTTCCACCAATGCCGTGGCCTGGTGGAACAACTGAATGAGAGCTTGATATTTTCTCAGTTCCTAGAAATAGGTAGACACTTTTTATTGTTCACTTCTGGAGAAGGAAGGGGAGTAGTTTTATTCATTTTTAAGGAGACTGATAGCTTCAGTTTGCTGGGAACTTACAATGTGCTCTACACTGAGCACACACTATGTGTTATGCACTTTATGCTCACAAAACGCTTTGGGGCAACCCCATTCCAAAGGTTAAGACACTGTGGTGTTATGAGGTTAATTTGTCCAAAGTCCCACAGTGCTCACTGCATAAAAACTGGACTGTGATGCCTTCTAGAGGGCTCTGGTGTTCCACATCAAGCCTCCAGCCTCCAACCTGGAGGAGAAAAGTTTCCGATGACAGCCACTTGAGCTACGATACTAGGCTTACCGTTGGAGTCAAGGCCAAATGCACCTGCCTGTAGGGTGAGGATGGGGTGGGGAGGGAATGGGTCCTCTGCTGCATGTGTTTCACTAACTGGTGATTTAAAAAGGGGGGCACATGGCCCAGCACGGTAGCTCACGCCTGTAATCCCAGCACTTTGGGAGGCTGAGGTGGGAGGATTGCTTGAACCCAGGAGTCTACCCAGTAGGCAGCATGGCAAAACTGCATCTCTACAAAAAGTACAATAAAAAAAAATTAGCTGGGCCTGGTGGAGCACACCTGTAGTCCCAGCTACTCAGGAGGCTGAGGTAGGAGGATCACTTGAGCCTGGGAGGCTGAGGCTGCAGTGAGCCGTGATCACATTACTACACTCCAGCCTAGGGCAAGACCCCGTCTCAAAAAAAAAAAAAAAATAAAAAAAACAGGGAGGAGGCACAACCCTCGCAGAGCACGCAGGCGCCCACCCCCTACTGAACACCATCAACTGTAAGAGCCCATTTTGAAGTCCGTCACTCACATTCAGCTGTTTTTCTGGAAAATTTCTACCATGGATGGCTTTTCCTGAGCCTGGCAGATTGAGAATAGGTCCCCGGGATGGGAGGCATCACTGAAGAAGAAGCTGCAGGTGGTCGTCATTGCCTGAAAACAGAATCTGTTTCTTTACACAAGCCCCTACAAAGACTATTTTGACAGTTCTCTTCAGACCTGTGGTGGGCTGACTCTCACTCCCTCTGCCCTGCAGGTGCTGGGCTCCTGCGGCTGGATCTACCGTTCTCCATTCTTTCCCTGCCCTCAAGTGTCAGAAATGGGAGAGGAAAGTTGGGTATTTAATATTCTTTGATGGAGTTTATAAGTATCCCAATTAGTGATTTTCCAGCATATTAAGAATTCTGTGCCTCATCTCACGCTGCCTTTCAGAGTTCTGTAAACACAAGGGCATGAATTCTTGACGGATTCTGGCTTTCTGATGTATTTTCCCCCAAGGTACTTAATCAAGGAATGTAAGTCATTTACCTTCTCCAGGCATCCTCCTCTTCTTCCCTGGAGAATGTTGTGAAGTCTTTCTCGTTTTTCCTTCCACTCTGAACCCTTTCAAGGACCAAGGTCTATGCTGCAATGATGCAGAACTTTGCCCCTAGAAGTTGCTTTCTCCCCTAGCTGGGAGGGCAGAGCCCTGCTCTCAGTAGGGCTCCCAGGACAAGGCTGTGTGTAGTAAACGTCTGTCTGTTGTGGTTTGTTCCAGAGCTGGTGATGCTGCTGGAGTGGTGGTCGGGCACGGAATGCACCATCTTCACGGACCCGCGCGCCTACCCCAAGTATGGGAAGGAAAATGCCATCGTGGTTCTCAACCACAAGTTTGAAATTGACTTTCTCTGTGGCTGGAGCCTGTCCGAACGCTTTGGGCTCTTAGGGGTAAGTCGGAAGTACATTCGTCCCTGCTTCACACATTTCTCTGGTTCAGCCCCACCACTTGTCCTTTTGCTCCTGGTGGTTCAGAACTTGCAGAAGAATCAGCAGAGTTTCTACTTGATGAAATGGTCCTAATAAACTGCTTTTTATTCTGGCTTGGAGTCAGGCTTAACAGCTTCTTATGGGCAATCATAGGAGGTACTTGACAATTGCTACCTGCCAGCCATTTTACATGCGATTCATTTATTTAATCCTTACAGCAACATGAATAGATGATGTGCCACACTCCATTTTTTAAAAGCTAAGTCATATAGAGCTTAATATTCGGCTCAGAGCCACACAACTGTAATTAGATTTGGATTTCACTCCCATCCATATTTCTTCATTCCACGCTCTGCTGCCTCCTTGGCTAAGAGGCAGACATCACCTCTGCATTTTGATCCTTGAAGGCTTAAGAATTTTGAGTCCCTAAGTGAGAGAGTGAACTGCAAAATTCAGAATTTTTCTGAAATTCTGGTTTTTTCCCCGACTAGTTTGACTTCTTGCACGTAGCTTGCATGCCTTTGGAACAGGATCTCTTCAGTTGGCTTTTGTCATCTGTAACACACTGCAGCATGTAGCGGTTGAACCTGTGTCACGTAGCTGTATCAAAGCCATCTGCGGCACTCAGCTATTCCAGTAGGAATCACAGTGTCCATTGGTCCGGGGCCAGGAGAAGTCCTAAGAGTTTGATCCAGAACTTGGAGATGAGGTTTTGCACCTGGGAACAATGCCCTGTAGATAGATAAGGGGACTGCTGAAATCACCTTGTTTTTTGGTATCCCCTGAAGACAAAATCGTGGTGTTTAGAATATAGAAGATTCGAGATAGGGGCCATGAGGCCATGGAGGACATAGGGGACTAGAAGGTTCAGTGGGTCTGGTTCCTGGAGGCAGATGAAGAGAGCCTCCTGCCCACTGTTTCTCCTTTTGTTTTCCTATTTATTCTCCCAGGGCTAACTTGATATCTGCTTGTGTGTACACGTGTGTGTGTGTGCGCGCGCGCGTGCGCAAATATATTTCTAGGAACAAGAGCAAACATTCTAGTAACTACCATTCTCTGATGTGGAGAACTTGGGTAGAGATCTGAGTTACAGCTTTGTGGATTTATTCTCTCTGACAAGAGATCACCCCTTAGAATGTCATGGTCCTAACCCCGTCATGGATCCCAGGGGTGAATGGCAGGGTTCATCTCCTGCCCAGGAGGAAGGGTATGGGGTGCCGGTGCGTCTTGGCTGTCAGGTCACTTGTCTTACCACCTTTACAGCTAGGCTTTCTGAGGTGCCAGCGTCTCCTGGAATTCAAACTGTAGTTTCGAGGCAGCTGGTGATTTTCCAGGCTTTGAAAACCTTCTGGTAGTGTTCATGCTTAGAATGGGGAAACAGTCATAATTCGTGGACCAGGAGTCTCTGAGGTAGAACAGAAAGCCTGTTGAACTTGGGGGTGCCTTCCAATCCCTGCTTGCCCCTTGGTGGTGTTACACCCACGAGCTGACTCCGTGTGCTGTTCACTTTATTTCTGTAATTTCTAATTCTTAGGATATTATTATCCACATTTTGTAAATAAATCCCCAGAGCCCCAGTTTGGCTGAGTGATTTGCCCGAGGACAATAGCTCCTACGTCTGCTTTCAAAGCTTCTGCTCTTTCCCCTGGAAGATGTTGGGGGCACAAAAGCAGGGGCCCTGGGGCCCAAGACCTGCTCCAGAAACAGGGCCCTGACCATCCTAAAATGACCGAGGCCAGCTGCAGTCAGGACCAGGTTTCTAACACCTTCCTGGCTTGTGATGTGCGAAGGCCTCATTCTGAGAGGTGCGAGTCACCCGCACCTTCCTGGGGTTGGGGATGGCGTTGCAGGAGCTGGCAGAGCAGGGCCATGCGCAGAGATGCTGGAGCAGCACCCAGGTGCCCAGCACTAGCAGGCACGGGGACAGGCACAGATGAGGGAGAAGGTGAGCCCCGCAACACATGCAGGGAGGGACCCAGGCCCAGAGAGGGGACATAGCCCAGAGACAGGAGGAGACTTTCGTGGAGTGAGAATTTAATCTCAGCACCATTTAGGGTTTTACTCCCGAAGGCTTCTGAATCCGTGATCACTTTACAACTCTGAGCATAAGGGTGGGAGCGCTGATGCCGGAAAGCAAGTTAACAGCGCACCCATCCCACCTGCAGCCTAGGGACCACACCTCTCCACCCTTGATTTCATCAGTGATACTGTTTTTATAAGATACTGTATTTATAGGACTTCACTCATTACTATCAACACCCAAACAACTAACGCTGTGTGTCAGGGGGTCTGCGCCCTGCCACTGATGGTGGAAACTATGCTTAGGATTAGAGGCTTTGGGGACTCCACTTACAGGTGAAATAGGCAGGTCTGGGAGCCTGGGGCCAGGGCAATGCCTTTTCTGTTCTCGCTGGAAGTTTGGGAGCCTTGCTCAGTGGGGGCCTTGGGGTTTCTGGATTCTTGCTAAAATGCTTCCTTAAGCCCTGAGGCCTCTCTTCTCCAGACACCACAGAAACAGCCAGTGCCGTTGCTGTGCACATTCTCACAAAGCAAGGTGCTACACAGAGCAGGCACCGGGAGAGGACAGAGTGGGGCAGGCACATGGCAGGCGCTGGCCAGGGCGGATGGGAGCTGCCAGCCTGTACCCTCTCAGGGAACCCGCTCCCCACATCACAGGGAACAGCTTTGCCAGCTACTGGAGAGCTGTGGCCCAGGTGGACACGTGATGGTGGCTGAGATGGCTGATTCTCATCTCTGCCACCCTGGAAGGGGTAAGGAACAGCATTGCCTTATATTCATTGTTCAGCAGCATCTTTTATCTTCAATGACCTTCAGAAAAAAAAAAAAAAAGAAAAACCTCATTCATCTCTCTGTTTTCTCTTAAATAACACATGATGTTGAGATCCTTCTGGAGTCTGTGGAATTTGCTTTTTAAAGAAGAAAGGAACAGAAGAAGGTTCCTGACCAGGCATATTTCATCCTCACCTATCACAGCCCAAGAGGAAATGAGTTTAAATTGAAGTCAATGAAATTTGCAGAAATTCGTGAAAGTGGCATTTTTAAATGTAAAATTGGTCTTTTGGGGGAAAGTAACGGAATTGTCTTTTTAACAAAGAGGCTTTCAACCTTTTAAATGTACTCAAGATCCCATGTGGCCACTGCTCACTGCAGTGCCTGTCCCCAGAGGCTCTGGTTCTCCTGGGAGCCGGCGCTTCCTGGCGTGTGCCAGGGCTCCGAAGGCTTTGGTTGATCTTGGAGTCACACGCTGAACCTTTCCCCGCTGGAGGTGAGAGTGACACGCGGGCAGCTGGGGCACAGGTCACTAAGGTGCCCGACAAACCGTGGTGTGCAAGCGCAGGTCAGGTTCCTGAGGCTTCACGTCCCCGTTTGCTTATTGTTTTCCCTTAGCAGGCCCCGGCTAGTTACATAAGAGCATGATCGTTCAGTCTCCGGGCAGCGCCAGGCCCTGGCAAGCACGCCATGAGCGGTAGCTATTATTATATTAGCAATATTTATCTGCCGGGCCAACTGGGATATTTGTCTTCAGATGGTTAAAGAAGCCATGTGGGTTAGTTATCCATGGCAGCGTGACGAGACCCAAAACATAGCGGCTTAAAACAACAAGCGTGTCGTAAAGATCCCCTGCCTGTGTGGTCGGGAATCCAGGTGCAGCTGAGCGGGGGACCTGGCAGCGCCTCTCAGGAGGGGCCTGTGTGTGATCTGCCTCCAAGCTTGCTCACGGATTTGCCCGGCCTCCATCCCTCGCCACACAGGCTTGTTTTAAAACACAGGGCTTCCCGGAATATGGCAACTGCACCCCTGAGGGTGAGCCATGCAAGAGAGAGTGAGTGGGCACCCGGGCAGGAGCCACGAAGCTTCTGTAACCGGGGCCCGGGAGAGACCTCCCGTCCCTTCTATCCAGACTGTTTGTTGGAAGTGGATCAGTAAGCACAGCCCATGCCTCAGGGATGTGGGGTGGGGGGCACAGGGGCGTGGATGCCAGGAGGCCAGGATCACAGGGCCCCTCGGCGGCTGCCCACCCCACGGTGACATGACGTTTGGTCTGAGACCTTCCCTTGTCCTCTTAGTAAACATGTAATACAGCTGGGCCTGAACACAGATTGAAATGTTGCATTTCTGGCCTGGCACAGTGGCCCACGCCTGTAATTCCAGTGGTTTGGAAGGCCAAGATGGGAGGATGGCTTGAAGCCAGAAGTTCGAGACCAGTCTGGGCAGCATGGTGAGATCCCCGTCTCTATAAACATAAATCAATAAGTAAAACAAATGAAAAATAGCAGCATTGCATTTCTTTGCACAGAGAAAGGTGAGAGGGGGAGAGTGGCATTATCCCTCCTAGGCAGAGGGCCTGCGTGTGAGGGTGCCCATGAAGCCCTGTACTGCCTCTTTAAACAGAAGGATTTTCGATGATGACAATGATAGCAGTTGATATACCTTCAAAATCCGTGTCCAGCGAGTGCTGATTGTGTGTGGTTTCTCCAGGAGACCATGTTCATGCAGCACAGCATTGTTTCACCCGCCTTTACCCCAGCTTCTTCACACGTGCGCTTCTCAAGTGCCCTTTGGCTGAAGAGAAGTTAGAAGTTTCCACACATGGAGGAGTGTTTTCGGCAGATACGCCCACCGCCATGGTTTTGTCAGCTCTGTAGGGTGGTCTTCACCCTCCTCACCGCTGGCATCACCTGAGTGTATGGCAGATGCCCTCTGCTTCGCGCCATCATGCGAGTTCATCCTCAGCTGTGCAGGCAGCAGGAGTGGGCAGGGATGCCACCCTCTGCCTCTTACCATTCACTGGTTTGGCAGGTGTGCTGGGATCTGGAATCACATGGATGAGGAACCCGGTAATGGTGATGACCGAGGTAGCCAGGTGAACCACTGGCCAGGGCAAGTAGTGGGCAGCTCACGGGACTGTGGCTGCACCGTGGGTTCATACCGACTACCATCCTGGAGGTGGCAGCGCATGCTCGCCTGTAAAAGTCCAGTCCCACAATGGACGCACCGGGGTCGTCGTCTTTGTTGACCAGGATCCTCTGGCAGTGTCTTTAACAGGCCAGAGTCTGATCCCACCAATCATAAAGCCAGGGTTGCTTAAAGCACGGGGCTTCTTCCTCCTCTGTGCGCAGCCTCAGTAAACGGCCGCAGCCTGTGCTATCTGCTCTACACCGACTCAGTATCATCCCATGAACCGCCCCCTTTCTCACTCCCGCCTGCTGTGCGCGTAGTGCCCTCTGATGCCCCGTCCGCCTGTGCTTCCTGCAACTGTTCAGCAAGCACCTATTGGCTACAGAGTGCTGGGCAAGGCCAGTCGCACCTATTACGTTCTGTCCTGGGGACATCCTGTGTCCCACCTGCCCCTGTACTGCTTCTGCTCTGTCTTCCCATCTGCAGGGCTAACGCCAACCCACAAGGGCTGGGCTGCCCGTTCAGAAGAGAAACTGGGAAGGGGCCATGAGGACCTGTGTCCAGACAGGGTGGACAAGGGCTTTGTGCAGGGAGCTCCTCTCCCATCTTTGTGTCCTGACAGCCGTGACCGTGGCCCCTCAAAGCAGAGCCAGGAGTGATCGGTATCCTGCTGGTTCAAGCCTCCATGTTCGTCCTCCGAATGGTGCTCTTCTCTCTGCACATCTGCATACCTGTCAAACCCAGAATAGTTTGGGGCCTGGTAAACGGGGTGAGGTTAGCTGGAGGAGGCCAATCAGGAGTGCAAGAGCCCCACGTACTCTGCCCCACGTGGATAGAGGATAAGTGTCTAATTCCAGCCTGAGGTGAATTCTTAGAGAGTGCTTTCATTTCGTGTTTGCTGTATGCATTTCCCCTGCGGCTGTGACTAATTGTGGAACAGCGTTCATTTTGTTTTGAGACTCTCTTGAGAATTTTCTGGCAGTGTAAGGTCTACACCATTTTCCTCTCAGCATCAGAGAAGGCAGAAAGCAAGAGAAAGGAATGCAGTGTGAGCAAGGCCAGGCACACTTGTGCTACCGCAGTTGGCAAGAATGGAGTCTGTAATCCCAGTACTTTGGGAGGCCAAGGTGGGTGGATCACCTGAGGTCAGGAGTTCGAGACCAGCCTGGCCAACATGATGAAACCTTGTCTCTACTAAAAATACAAAACAAACAAACAAAAAAATTAGCTGGGTGTGGTGGTAGGCGCCTGTAATCCCAGCTACTCCAGAGGCTGAGGCGGGAGAATCGCTTGAAGCTGGAAGGTGGAGGTTGCAGTGAGCTGAGATTGCACCACTGCACTCCAGCCTGGGCAACAAAGCAAGACTCCATCTCAGAAAAAAAAAAAAAAAAAAAAAAAAAAAAAAGGCTAGGTATGGTGGCTCACACCTGTAATCTCAGCACTTTGGGAGGCCGAGGTGGGTGGATCACCTGAAGGTCAGGAGTTCAAGGGCAGACTAGCCAACATGGTGAAACCCCGTGGCTCTACTGAAAATACAAAAAATTAACCAAGTCAGGCATGGTGGCGGCCGCCTGTAATCCCAGCCACTTGGGAGGCTGAGGCAGGAGAATCGCTTGAAGGAGGCAGAGATTGTAGTGAGCTGAAATCGCGCCATTGTACTCCAGCCTGGGCAACAAGAGTGAAACTTCGTCTCAAAAAAAAAAAAAAAAAAAAAAAATGGAGTCTCTCACCTTTTGATGAACATACACACATACATGCATGCGTGCACAGAAACTGGTTCATTATTTTGAGCTCCAGTCTTTTCTGCATTTTGTTGTAACTTGGGGCAGGTTTCGGAGATTCCAGGCCCACACCATCCTCTCTTGCGCACACCTTTCTTGTCAGAAGGGTGTGCAGCAACTTACTGGCAGAGTTTAGTGGCAGAAATGGAACACAGAAACTGGAACTTTCTGCTTCTCCCTTCCCTCTAGACTGTGGGCACCTCAGGCCAAGGTAATCCTAACCAGCATTGTGTTCTCAGCACCTGCAGAGTGCCTGGCATAGGGAGCTTCTTAATCAATACCTTTGCACAGACAGAGCAGCCTCGGGTTGAAGATTCCAATTCGATGAGCTTACGCCCCATACATTAGAATGGAGGCTGTGCTGTGTGGGACTCAGGAGGACTCTGGAGCGATAGGGCTGGATGGCTTGTCTGGGGCTCCAGGGAACTGAAACATTTGCTACAGTGTCTCCAGCAGGTAGTCAAGAAAACAGTCAAAGGACTCAAAGGCAGGCTGTTGAGCCTGCTTTATTGTTAAGGAACATCTCACCTGTTTTCCAAGTTCCACTTAAAAGATCTCAGTTTATATATTTAGTAGAAATAAATGACCTTGGCTCATTTGACTAACTGGTAACCCTACTGGGAAACCTTCAGCAATGACTGGACGTTTGCAAACAAAGCTGGCCACAGAGCCTCAGCCCCTGAGGGGTTCCTTGCTGGTGTTAGTGGGGGTGGAGGCCATGCAGGAGCAGGACACCCTGCTGCTCCCAGCCATACTGCATGCAGCACCGGGGTTTGGAATCTTCATTGAAGCCTTGGTGAATAGCCATTTTGGAGAAAACCCTAACTAGAATGGCCTCATTCCGATCCCTTTTCACCCCAGAGGCTGTGGAGCTTCTGAAAGTCAGGGTCGGAGTACCGGGTCTCAGGCCCTCTCTGCATCAGCTCTTCCCAATGCCCAGGGTCTCTGCAAGGGCTGGCCCACTTGCCAGAGTTGCAGACCAGGTCCTGGGGCTGGCTGCGTCCCCGAGCTGTGAGGGTCCTCAGGATGGGCCAAGTAGATTAGCCCCAAGCAGCTACCCTAAGACAATTCTCCTTTTCACTGTCTCTCTCCATAGTGGGTTACTCCATCTGCAAATTTTAGATTGTCCAGATGTGCTTGTATCTAGACAGATCTATTGATAAATCTAACTCATCAGTAAATCCTTTCAGGTGGGCCTCCGAAATAAATCCAGCATTGGTGAAATTGGTATATTTTCTTGTACACTCTCTCTGAAAGCTGTTGGCATCACACATGGAAGCCTCTGAGTGGCCTGGGAAAGCCATGACAGTTTTAGCCTATTGTACCTTTTGCCTGGGGAACTGTCTGTATGTCTTTTTTTTTTTTTTTTTTTTTTTTTTTTTTTTTTTTTTGAGACGGAGTCTCACGCTGTTGCCCAGGCTGGAGTGCAGTGGCGCGATCTCGGCTCACTGCAAGCTCCGCCTCCCGGGTTCCCGCCATTCTCCTGCCTCAGCCTCCTGAGTAGCTGGGACTACAGGCGCCCGTCACCGCGCCCGGCTAATTTTTTGTATTTTTAGTAGAGACGGGGTTTCACTGTGGTCTCAATCTCCTGACCTTGTGATCCGCCCGCCTCGGCCTCCCAAAGTGCTGGGATTACAGGCTTGAGCCACCGCGCCCGGCCTGTATGTCTTAATAGTAGTTTCTAGTCTGTTTGTCATAAGTGAGTTAACTTGGGCAACTCTCTATGCACGGGGACTCTTCAGTTGCGCTTAAATAAATGTAATCTATTGTTGTTACTGTGACGCTACAGCATGGCTTAGAAAATGGGTTGAATAAGGAGGTGTTCAGACACTGCTTGCTCTGTGATGAATATAATAGGTACGAGTTATTCAACGCCCATGTCAGAGTTCAGAGTCTGAACTCTGTGCTTTTGTAGATGTTTCCGTACATCATTCAGTCTTTACAGGGACACCAGGGGATACGTGTTGTCTTCCTCTTCATACATCATTCAGTCTTTACAGGGACACCAGGGGATACGTGTTGTCTTCCTCTTCACACATCATTCAGTCTTTACAGGGACACCAGGGGATACGTGTTGTCTTTCTCGTCACACAGAGGGGAAACAGGAGCTCAGGAAGGTTGGGTGTCTCGAGCACAGTCACACAGCCGGGTCATGGTAGAGCCTGGTTAGAAACAGGACTGTCTCACTGCAGAGCTTTTCTTTTATGCAGCCCTGCCAGGGAAAGGGTATTGAGTGACATTTCTTCAGTCTGAAGACATAAAAGCTTCTACCTTAATATTTTAACATGTTTCTTACCAAACATAATTAACATCAAAACTAGGCGTATTGATAACATTCAAAATTTTAAGGCTGAAAGATGGATTAAGTCAGTATAAAGAAAGGTATTTCTCTTCTGTTCCTTTTGATCATCAAAAACACCTGTCATTCCAGCACTTTAGGAGGCCGAGGCAGGCGGATCACCTGAGGTCAGGAGTTAGAGACTAGCCTGGCCAACATGGTAAAACCCCATCTCTACAAAAAATACTGAAATTAGCCACGTGTGGTGGCAGGCACCTGTAATACCAGCTACTCAGGAAGCTGAGACAGGAGAATCACTTGAACCCGGGAGGCTGAGGTTGCAGTGAGCCAAGATTGCACCACTGCACTCCAGCCTGGGTGACAAGAGCAAAACTCCGTCTAAAAAGAAAACAAACAAACAAACAAAAAAAAACCACAAAAAAGCCAAAACTGTTTCTGACCCAGACAGAACCTCAGTTATGTTCCCAAAGCAGATGGTGAAAGCACGCTGATGTCAACCCCTTCTTAAAAATGACATTGTTACAGCAATACTGTGAAATACGTTTATAATAAAAAACTGGAAAATCTAACAAAATAAAAATCACTTATAAATGACTGTCCAGCAACAACTACTGTTATTTTTCTCTGCTTTACTTTTTTTCATAAAGTTATAATCATGCTATAGGCTCACCTTTGTTCCAGATCTTTTAAAAATTTAGTATTTTACCATAAACGATTGCCTAGCCATTACACACTCATAGAAAGCAAGTCTTAGTGGCTCTAAATCAGGGGTTTGCACATGTTATCTGGAATGGGCCAGAGGATGAATAGTTTAGGCTCTGTGGATCAGAGCGTGGCTGTCACAAAACGCTCCTGTGTGTAGCGTGAAGGCAGCTGCAGACAAGAGGCACATGAGCAAGAGGCTGTGTGGCCACAGCACGTCACTTACAGAAGCAGCAGAGGAGCCAGCTTGTCCCGAGGGCAGCTGCTTGCTGACTCCTCTGTAGTGTTGTACAAGGTACGGTGCACACCAGAACCCACGGGACGCATCTGCTGTGGGGCATCTAAACAGCTTTTGGTGATCTAACAGGGATGGAAATAGAGACTCCCGTCCCAGGTGACCGACCATCTGTGGGTCTAGATACCCGCATCACCGTCAAAGTTATCGTTTCCATTTAGCAGCAGGTCATCAGAGGCCAACCACTAGGACCCACTATAGCATTGTGGACAGGAAATACCCCTGAGAGTGCTTTTCCCCGGCAGAAGCCATGATTGGCTGCAAAGGACCACTCACCTTCCCAGGGCCAACAGCTGCTGCTTTAGTCTGCGGCCCCCTCCTGGCTGCAGAACCAATCGTCGTTCACAGCTCCTTCAGATTGTCGCATGTTTGGAATGAGTTCAGGTAAATATAATCTTAACAAATATCATGGGCACAGCACACAGTAAGCCCTCACACCCGCACCGGCGAGTTCAGCCACCCACCCACGGGGATGGTCCCGGAGTCCGATTTCATGGCTAAGTTCTCTTGGACAGAATCTGCATGTTGGACTTGTGTGAAACACCAACTCCATCAGAAAATGGAGATGCTAAACTTGCAAAGTATCTGCCTTTTCTACTCCAAGCGAGGGAAGAAGTGTCTTGTGTTTTTAAAGTAGGGAGCAGTTGGCTGTTTAGACCTTCTTTTGTTCTGCCAGTAGGTTGGGGGACACGGCTTACTGACCCCGTGCTGAGCCAGAGCTGTGGAGAGGCATGGGTGTAATGGGGAGTAGAGGAGAGAGGGCTGTGTTGAAGCCGGGGCTCTCCGCGCTGTGCGCATCCTAGGTTTAGAGCTGCTCCGACGGCTCACATCCCTGGCTCAGTCATCGACCCATTGATCAAGGAGCATCCTGGCCAGTTCCAAAATTAAGTTGAAAAGATAAACATCCATCAGATAGAAAGCAGTTTTTGTGTCTCCGCTGCCCTGTCCACCCCACTGAAGCCCTGGTCTTCCTCAGTGTAGGGGTCTGATGTAGTGGATGCCTGGCTGGGGAGGGCCACACCAAGCCCTGGGGACCCAGGACTTCCCTGAGAATCCTCAGAGGGGACCTGTTGGGGCCTCGCTCGCGCACCTGCGTCAGCCTCAAGAGGGTCTCTGGCAGGTGCTTCTGCCCCGTCTCAGCCTCAAGGACATGCTGGCAGCGGGTGTGGAGGGCACCGAGCACATCTCCTGGTCTGGGTTTTACTTCCAGCTCGGACCAGCTATGCCCGGAGATCCCACTGGGCTCCGCAGCCTGCTCTATGAGCGGAGACTCCCGTTTGCCTCAACTGCAGAGCTCAGCAGAGTAGGTCGAGCTGTCTCGGAAAAATCGAATTCAAATGAATCTTTGACCAGCAACTGTTCAAGAAGGATGTTAACCTCACGCCCAGGAATGCTACATTTTCTAGCATTTGACATTTTCGGCGATCAAGAATTACTATATTTTGTAATATCACAAAACTCAATGAGATCTGTAGAAAAGAGGTACATAAATTAGTGTCACACAGCTGCATGGCAGGCTTAGCGAGTGCATGGTGGTGATCACCTAGAAACCCTCTGGATAGTGGTGGGAGCATTGTCAGGACCCTGAATATCCATGACTGCTTGCTGCTGCCTTCTTGACTCCTGCCGTCCATGCTGAGAACCAGGGTCCCCTTGCCTCCTGCCCCCACACTGGCAGGGTGAGCACAACCTGGACCTCTAGCTGAAGGGTGGGGAGGGCATCACGGTCCATGGCCTCGACAACATGTGTTCTGGGACTGGCCCGAGGCGTCTGGTGTGAATGTCCCCTCCTCTTTTTCTACTTCAGTCTCCAACAGCCCCGGGAGGTGGCTGTGATGTCTCCTTCATGGGCACCTGGGCTCCTTCCTCTGTTTCAGGGCTCCAAGGTCCTGGCCAAGAAAGAGCTGGCCTACGTTCCAATTATCGGCTGGATGTGGTACTTCACCGAGATGGTCTTCTGTTCGCGCAAGTGGGAGCAGGATCGCAAGACGGTTGCCACCAGTTTGCAGCACCTCCGGGACTACCCGGAGAAATATTTTGTACGTAGGCACCAGAGCAGCTGTGTCCCAAGGGCTCCTGCAGGACTGTGACCGTGGGACCACCGTGTGACTTCCACAGGACACGTGACTGTGGGGCTGTGTGTGACTATGGGGTCGTGTGTGACCATGGGGCCACATATATATGACCCCAGGGCTGTGTGTGACTGTAGGGCTGTGTGTGACCGTAGGGCTGTGTGTGACCCCAGGGCTGTTTTGTGACCGTAGGGCTGTGTGTGACCCCAGGGCTGTGTGTGACCCCAGGGCAGTGTGTGACCGTAGGGTTGTGTGTGACCCCAGGGCCGTGTGTGACCCCAGGGCTGTGTGTGACCGTAGGGCTGTGTGTGACCCCAGGACTATGTGTGACCTCAGGGCTGTATGTGACCCTGGGGCCATGTGTGATCGTGTGGCCTTGTGTGACTGTGGGGCCGCATGTGAGCCTGGGGCTGTGCGTCACCCCAGGACTGTGTGTGACGCCAGGGCTGTTTGTGACCATAGGGCTGTGTGTGACCCCAGGGCTGTGTGTGACCCCATGGCTGTGTGTGACCCCAGGGCTGTGTGTGACCCAGGGCTGTGTGTGACTGTAGGGCTGTGTGTGACCCCATGGCTGTGTGTGACCCCAGGGCTGTGTGTGACCCAGGGCTGTGTGTGACTGTAGGGCTGTGTGTGACCCCAGGGCCGTGTGTGACCCCAGGGCTGTGTGTAACCCCAGGGCTGTTTGTGACCGTAGGGCTGTGTGTGACCCCAGGACTGTGTGTGACCCCAGGGCTGTGTGTGACCTCAGGGCTGTATGTGACCCTGGGGCCGTGTGTGATCATGTGGCCGTGTGTGACTGTGGGGCCGCATGTGAGCCTGGGGCTGTGCATGACCCCAGGACTGTGTGTGACCCTGGGGCCGCGTGTGACTGTGGGGCTGTGTGTGACTCCTGCCTCCTTCCTTCAGTTCCTGATCCACTGTGAGGGCACGCGGTTCACGGAGAAGAAACATGAGATCAGCATGCAAGTGGCCCGGGCCAAGGGGCTGCCTCGCCTCAAGCACCACCTGTTGCCGCGAACCAAGGGCTTCGCCATCACCGTGAGGAGCTTGAGAAATGTAGGTAAGGAAGAGTGCGTGGCCCTGGGCCTCCCCGCGGCAGCGAGGAAGACAAGCGCCAGCTCCAGATGGGCAGAGCTTGCTTCCTGCCAGCACTTCCCGGCTGACGCTAGGAGCTCAGAGTGGCTGCTCAAGTCTGGTCTCTGGGACTGGGAACCAAGGACAAATGGCCCCTGCACCCTTGGCTGGCACCTGGGGTGGGCCTGTGCCTGCCTTTCCTGGGGTGCCCGGGCCAGCACTGCCCTCTGCTGTGCAAATGTGCTGGGTGCCTGGATGGCCCATCGGGTAACCTGGGTCCAGGCTTGCACGCCCAAGACAGCACAGTTGGGTTTAGGGTCATTTCTTGCCCACCCATTGGCATCAGCTGAACTCTGACCTTGTGGTCTGTCGCAGCTGACCTCGGAGTCTGGAACCCTCAATGGCCATTGATAAGAAGGAGATAGCAACAACTTGCCTCTGGCCTCCCGTCATGCTTTTGTCTTCTTTTTGACCCTTCTGTCTCCAGTTAGAAACACCCTCTGTCGCCTTCTGCGCAGCCGGCCTCCCCACACCCCCGCAGTCCCTTGGCCCTTTCCCTGGGCTGCAGGCCTGGGGCAGCTTCCTGTGCTCCTCCCAGGCCAAGCACTCAGGTGAAGCTGGTTCCTTCCTGGAGGGAGCTGGAGTCCAGCTGAATGCGGCTTCTGGCCCCACGCTGCTGCCTTCCTCCGCCTTATCCTCTTGTCTCCTCTCCTCCTTCTGAGGCAAAGAGTGGGGGGCCCCGAATTCCTCCCCAGGCCTGCATCAGGGGCCCCTTGGTTTCTCCAGCCCTGACCGACCCCCATAGGACCTCTGGAGCAACAGGGTTGGTGAATTGGTACCTCTAAAAGTCCCCAGGTGACCCAGTGGCTGAAGTGGTGGTTTCAGGCCCCGGGCAGCACTCCCTGCTGGCTTCTGCTGCCTGTTTAACATAACCCGCGTACCCAGGCCAGCGCCAGCCCCGCTTCCTTCTGGGGCTGCAGGAACCCAGGCCAGGCGGGCTGTGCCGCTGGCCCCCTCTCCCCTCTGTGTGCCTGCCCTGCCCTTAGCCCTGTTAACCAGTTTCTTCTCCCCCACATGCTTCCCTTGCTTCCTCATCCCCCCTTCTCCTGGTCGCCAGCGTTCCTTGATGACCTCTGTTGGCACAATGCTGTGCACGCCACACACAGTGTCACCTTCAATCCCTACAACATCCTGGCAGCAGCTCTTACTCCCAGAGAGAAGAGAGAAAAGCAGGCTCTGGAGTCTCAGCAGCAAACTTGGGCCTGCAGAACTGAGGGCCCACCAGGCCAGCCACCTCCAAGCTCCTTCCCCTCTGCCCAGCCTCTTAGAAGGTCGGTGGCACAGAGGGGCACCAGCTGCCTACATGTGTCTTTTGCTCTGGGCTCAGCCCAAGGGTCAGAATTAGGCTGCCCCCTGCAGTCCCTGCCTCCACACCAACCCTGGGCCCCAGGGCCAAGGATGCTCCCATTGCTCGACCCCTGCTCCACCTCCCAGGCTGCTGCACTCTGCACTGTCCAGTAGCGTCAAGACCCTGGGGGCTTCCTGATCAGGAGGCCTCACTGAATCCTCTTTCCTCTGCTGACCAGCTGTGTGACTCTGGGCAAGTGACCTTACCTCTCTGGTCCTAAGTCTGCTCTGAGTTCTGTAAAATCTGTTAGGGTTGCAAAGAGGATTAAATGAGAAAAGCTAGATAAAGAGCTCAGCATCCCACCTGGCACATGATAAACATTTGATCAAAGGCTGCTGTTGTTCGGGGCCCTCTGCCTCCCACTACACACCTCACCTTCTGCCCCTGGTAGGGTTGCCCAGCTTGCAGGGCTACGTGTCCCCATCCTGATCCGTCCCCTCTGGGTTGGACCAGCGCGGCTCCCTGACTGAGCTTTGCCTCAGTTTTGCCTCGCAAGGCTGTCCAGCTCTATACTGTTCATCACGGAGTTAACAAGGCTCTCTCCAATAATAGCCACCACCGGTCTCGGGCGCATCTGACATGCCAGGCCCTGTATGCACCGTACATGTAGGATGTCCTCACAGGACTCAGGAAGGTAGATTCCTTTTTCTTTTTGCTTTCAGCTCACAGATAAAGACATTGGGGCTCAGAGAAGTTAAGGAGCGGGTGCAGTGTGACTCAGCCAGTGCCTGGTGAGCTGGGATTTGCTCCTGGCTGGTGGGGCCGGCAGTCGCTGCTGTCACTCCTTCCGATGCGCCTTGCAGTTAGAATCAGGCTGGCTCTCCTTTCAAGATGCTTTTTTTGAGGTTTTCCTCCGGAAAATGAGACAGTTGTACAGGTCACTGATTTTTAAGCGGCTCTTTGGGGAACCCGGGGGTTCTCCCCTCCTTTGCTTAACCAGAGTCAGCCTCTTCTGTTGTCTTCATGGGCCCCTGTGTGAGCAGGTCGGAGGAAAGGAGGTATCGAAATCACTGAACTATGTGAGCTCTGTGGCCCCTTCTTACTGGGAAGCCCTAGGACACTACAGTCATGGTCCACACAGCCTGATCCGCTGTTCCTGTAGATACCCATTTATGCTTTAAAATGCCTGAGGAATGTGATAAGCATCCAGGTTCTCTCCCAGCAGCCCTGACCAGGCAGCTCTCCTCAGGAGGGCTCAGGAGAACAGTCCCGCCTTCAGCCCTAAGGCGGGGGCGAGTGGTCTCGGGCACTCCGGGCCCTGCTCCCAGGCTCTCCTGCAGGCCATCAGGAGGACCCCTGCCCGCTGGCACAGACAGTGGACCTGCAGACCCTGCACGGTGGTCAGGCAGCAGGTAGAAGAAAACAGATGGTGATTTATTGTTTTTGAATCTTGGTTCCGCATATTCCCAATCAGACCAAGTGCCTTTCCTCCTTCCTGCCATTCTCCCACTCCTGTTATGAATGCACGCATGCAAAGCTCCCAGTGAAGCGTCTGGCTCATCGTTTACTGAACACAAACCATGTGCTGGGCCCTGCAATAAGTGCCTGGCCTCTGTCATCTCAGCAACTGTGTGACAGAGGCTCCCTTCTCCAGGACAAGACCTAGCCCCAGCTGCCCAAGAGAAGATCCCACCGGTGGGAAAAGGTGACAGCCGCTGGGGTTCCCACCTGTTGCTCCTACCGTCTGGTGCTCTTACACTTCAGCAAGTGGCCAGTTTCCACTGTGCATTTATCTCCTCTGTTCCCTCACTCGTTCCTTCCTATATTCTTTCATCCCTTGATCCAAGAAGCTTCAACTGAGTACGATCCAATTCCTTAAGGAGTTTCTCATCAGTATCCTAGGATAATTTGTAGCTGTCTTATTTTTCTAGGGGAAAATAATGCTCACAGAATGGTTATGCTGCTGTAACTGAGACACTTCCTTAGTTTCCTTTGGAATAATTTTTCTTATCATCCACACTTGTTTAAATTTCGGTGTTTCTTGACGGAAATGATAGGCTGGGCACATTAGAAAGTTACAAGTCATTGTTGTGGCACCTCTAGACCTGACTTTGCAGTACTGCTTTAAAAGTGATCTGGGCTAGGCACAGTGGCTCAATCTGGGCTGGGCACAGTGGCTCACTGTGATCCCAGCATTTTGGGAGGCTGAGGCGGGCAGATCACTTGAGGTCAGGAGTTCAAGACCAGTCTGACCAACATGGTGAAACCCCGTCTCTACTAAAAATACAAAAATTAGCTGAGCGTAGTGGTGGTGCCTGTAACCCCAGCTACTTGGGAGGCTGAGGCAGGAGAATTGTTTGAACCCAGGAGGCAGAGGTTATAGTGAGCCAAGATTGCACCACTGCACTCCAGCCTGGGTGACAGAGTGAGACTCCGTCTCCAAAAAAATAAATAAATAAATAGAAAAAGTGACCTGGCTTCAGCAATGACCCTGTTTTCTATTACTGAGTTCTAGTGGGATTTTATGATTACAAAAGATAATACACATTCAGTGTAGAACATGTGGACCATACAGAAAAAGAAAAATCCGACCACACCATTTCTAGATAAGCAGTTAGCCATTTGATTATTGTCTTCCAATGTGTGTATCTACGGAACAAAATTGGGTTCACACGCTATATACTGCTTTGTATTTGTTTTATTTTTTATAGTTTCAGCTGTATATGACTGTACACTCAATTTCAGAAATAATGAAAATCCAACACTGCTGGGAGTCCTAAACGGAAAGAAATACCATGCAGATTTGTATGTTAGGTAAGTCGAACGGTTTCCTTTCCAGAAAAGACAGTGCCCGTTTCAAAGTAAACACATCACAAATGACCTAGAGACTTTCTTCCAGGGATCCCTGGGTCACACTGACTCCTTTGCAGTCTGTTTTGCATTGAACTTGACATATCCTACTATTGAGAATGATCTGCTGAAATCTCCTTCCATCCCAGCTCCTTCCGGATCCTCTGTAATCTTCCATTTCAGAGAGCTCAGGTTGAACAAATGGAAGGCCATATTTTATAATTATTTTGGTGTTGGTGTGACGAGAATATGTTATTGACACTTTCCTTGAGCGATGGGTCTGCTATATGGAATACACACAGATGTGTATTTATATAAGGCGGTCTAGACACAAATGCAAAAGTCTTTTGCAGTGTCTTACTTATGTGTTATGTTCCAGGCTGTTAGTGATTTTATTGAAGACACTTCTAGAACATATTAGTCAAACTGGTTCTCCTTCCCTGCTTATAGAATGGGCCGAGCACCTCTGTTTCGGTGGGAAACAGAATTGGAAGGTGCAGCAGATAGTAAACACAATGGCAATTCACGCATTAAAACCCAGAGTGACGGGGTCAGGGACTGGACTGGTTTGTTGTGCTGTGGGTCACCTTCTCTGAATGCTAATCAAGAGAATCTGAAATGCCCACTAATGGAGAACTAATCCAGGGGCGTATAACCTTCTGATTCAAGACCTTACAGAAGCGGTATTACAAACAGCCCCATGAAAATCCAGGGGCCCTACATTCCCACCAGGCCACACTAAATGTCCCAGCTTTCCTGGGAGATGTTTTGGTGGACTGGCGGCCAAAGTTAAGTAGCTTCTGATCTAAAAATGACTCTGGCTTTCCCATCAAAATAGGACAGCATTGACATCATCACTGACTTCTTGTCTGATGGTGCAGGCGAGTCTGCCCTGTGACTCAGTTCTGTGGCATATGAAGGCAGGAGAATCACCCACCCGCCTGAAGGAGACCTTTAGACCTTCTAGGAGTAAAGTGAGGTTTTATTCCCCATGTTCACTGACGGCTGGCAGGAGCTCCACTCAGTGACCAGCTGGGCTCAGTTATTTGGGAAAATCCCAAGACATGTAGAAGATTATTTCACCTCTCAGGTAGCTGCAACTCTCCAAAGCACGTGTGAGAATCAGCTCCAAAATGATTCTGGCGCGTTCACTCACTGAAGCCAGATGACACACTTGACCCCAGAGGAAGGTTAGCATTGATGCTGTTCAACACACATCTTTTTGTCGTCACTGCCCATTAAAAATGATGGAGGCATTTTTCTGAACATAAGTCAGTACAAAGCACTGAAACATCAAGGGCGATAATGTCAAGTTGCTGAAAAGGGCAAAACTCACTACATTCCCACTATCCAAATAAAGAAATATTATGCAGACTCGAGAAATCTCATTTCCAAAGCAGAGTAGATCAAAGAGCAAAGAAGTAGAGGATTCACAAAAGTACAGTGTGTGTAGGAACAGGAAAGGTGAAAGGATATTTCCGGAGGAGCTTATGGGGTAAGTTCTAATTATGTGAAAAACTTACCTCTGTACAATACTGCCTTGAAAAGGAAGTCGCTCACTATAATCTAAGATGGAATCCCATCGTTTATTCTCTTAACAGACTATAGTGTGATAGATAAGACTCTAGTGTGATAGATAAGCTCTAAAATCTTCTTACTAAGATATTCTTAGGCCATAGAAGGGAAATCAAGCCAGATGCAGACTTCGACATGGACAAAATTGAATATAAAGGAACATCCCTTGAAATCACAAGAGCCAACAACCTGAGAACAAGTAGGAATGGCAAAGGTGGCAGAGTGACTCTTCCCCATGTTCAGTATGGGCTGTTTGTAGATGATTGAGTAGCAAGCCCTTGCCAGCCACCAGTCCCCACAGCCACCCAAGTCTCCAAGCTATCGCTGGTGTACAGTGACTCTGGACCCCTGTCTGAGCCATGGAGCCTGGGTGCTGCAAGATGCCCTGGCTACTTGCATCTGGGAGAACTTTAATTCCCCACCATCCACATCACTGACTTGTCAAAACCTTTGCAGAAAAAGTCTGCCTCAAGGCTAACCAAGAGGCTACAGGAATCATTTGATGGGAGATAATCTGCCATTACCAGTAAGTCGGTTACTTGACTAAGAAGAAATTACTAGGATCTTGTCTCTGATGCATCAATTCTGTGTATATTGGATTGTCTCATGTGGAAAGTGAGGCAGTGTTGTCCTCTTTGGAAGAGGCAAATATCAGGTTTTGGGGGCCTTTTTGTGAGCTGGGAGGGAAGATGGAATGAGGCAAGTGTCCCCTCTTCTGACAGCATCTGTCTATGCCATTGAATTGGACCCTGGGTTGTTCCTTCATGGGTCATAATTGCATTTTGGCCTGTGTTTCTCCAGTGTGGATGTGGAACGCCCCTTCTTTCGATCACTTGCATTACTCTCTTCACTTCCACATTATTTAGGCTACCTAGATAAAAACAAAAAATGGCAGCACCGTTACTGGAAAGTATACGTTGCAGGGTGGGTGTCACCTCTCCCCTGCTAGCTGCTCTCTGCCTTTGCAGGAGGATCCCACTGGAAGACATCCCTGAAGACGATGACAGGTGCTCGGCCTGGCTGCACAAGCTCTACCAGGAGAAGGTCAGTGCACTGGGTGCCGGGGGTCTGTTCACGTTGCAGCTGTGGGTGTGCTGTGTGGCAGCAGGCCTTTCTCCGGCGGGCGAGACCTCACAGAGCCGGTTATTAATGAGTCCGGAGCTGACCCTCTCTTGGAAATAAAGAATGTAGCCAAATTTTTTTTTTTTTTTTTTTTTGAGACAAGAGTCTCGCTCTGTCACCCAGGCTGGAGTACAGTGGCGCAATCTCGGCTCACTGAAAGCTCCACCTCCGGGTTCACGCCATTCTCCTGCCTCAGCCTCCTGAGTAGCTGGGACTACAGGCACCCACCACCATGCCCGGCTGATTTTTTGTATTTTTAGTAGAGACGGGGTTTCACCGTGTTAGCCAGGATGGTCTTGATCTCCTGACCTTGTAATCCACCCACCTCGGCCTCCCAAAGTGCTGGGATTACAGGCGTGAGCCACCACGCCCAGCGCCAAATATTTTTTAAGGAGGGTTCACACACACACAGTGAAGCTATTCTACAGGTGTAGTGGACCAAGAAAGAAGTAATGGCCCCAGTAGCCCCTGCTCGTATTTTCCTGCCACTGGTCCTAATGCAGAATGTGCTTGTGGGGTGGATATTCTCCGTAGCACTGGACATGGGCTTGATTGCTTCTGGATCAACAATATGGTTGTTAGTCTGATCTCAAAACATTTCCAGAAGAAGCAGGATAAAGCCCTACACGGGTCCACCTTGGTCTTGGCTGGGTTTGAAACTGCTGTGGTGCCCCCTGTCCTGTTCCTGTCTATGTTCCAGTTCCCCAGGGGCCCCCTACTTATTCTGTCCTTTCTCTGAGCAAGGCCTTTGCTTTCACTGATGTCTCTCCTCCAAAAGCATATGCAAGCAGGGGAGTCTCGTAACTACCGGATCTTACAAAGGAGCGAAGCTTAGCTTCCACTTGGTGAGAAGAGCATTTTTATGGCCAGGTCTCATTAACCAGTAAAAAATTATTTCTGATTCACCACGTTTTAAACCCAAACAAGTCATTCCCTAGAATCAGATATATTCTCTAGGATTCTGATGACCTTTTCCCTAGTTCCATGCATGCAGGCTGGCTGACATGGGTTCTGTTTTTCTCTGTTCCTCAAAGGAGAGAATTACCCAGAGCTTTGCGGGATGTCCTCTGCAGCTGAATAAGAACTTTAACCCTACCTACTCTTGAGGATGTGTTAGGATTTTAGTCCACAAGACTCTTAACAGACTCTAGTGTGATGGATAAGCTAAGTTTGCCTCCTTTAGGCAAATCGTAGTCCAAAAGACTTGCCATCACATTTGGTAGAGAAGCTCTTATAAGTTTGCTCTGAATCAAGATCCTGACACCTTTTTTCCCTGATGATGCCTTTATACCATCACTGCACAGAGCTGGCCACGTGGGCCTCTTTCCTATGTGGGTTATGGGCATAGCTCTCTGGTCTCCCCTTACAAATACACAAATTACAAATTCTGTGTAGGAACTCGTTTACCTTGTCACTAGAGCATGAGTTGTGCAGATTCCTGGGCCCGAACCCCAGCGATTCTGTCTCTGCAGGTTAGAGGTGGAACCTAGAAATGTGTACTTCTGGCAAACTGCTTCTGATGCAGATGGCTTTGATGGAGGTGGTCTGGGGCCTGAAGCTTTTTAACAACAGTATTCTAAGTTATCGAGGTCTGCGCTGATGCATATGTGTGCCCTGACAGAGAAGCACAAAACAGTATGAATTCCCCCCTTCTGTTTTCATGCATGAGGCAGTATTTTTCTTGCTCTGTTTTCTGGTCTAATCATTGAGGTAGCATATAAAATGTTACTTCTTTTTTTGGAGACGGAGTCTCGCTCTGTTGCCCAGGCTGGAGTGCAGTGACGCGATCTTGGCTCACTGCAAGCTCCGCCTCCCAGGTTCACGCCATTCTCCTGCCTCCCGAGTAGCTAGGACTACAGGTGCCCGCCACCACGCCTGGCTAATTTTTTGTATTTTTAGTAGAGACGGGGTTTCACTGTGTTAGCCAGGATGGTCTTGATCTCCTGACCTCGTGATCCACCCACCTCGGCCTCCCAAAGTGCTGGGATTACAGGTGTGAGCCACCGCACCTGGCCTAAAATGTTACTTTTAGCAGAAAGAAGAGTATGCTAAGAAAAGGTTTAGAAAATGAGCCTCTTTTGTAAAGAGCCACACAAACAAATCTACAATAAATGTGGGCCCTTAAATCCATCAAGGCAAAGGAGATTTTTCTCAATGGGCCCTTCCTCTCCTGTATTCAGGCAGAACTGTGGTCATCATGTAAACCAAGAGGCACATCTCCTTCTTGTTGAAGTCTCTTAGGGTGTTTTCCTCTAAACTATGTTTACATTTAAATGATAGTGTTCAACTTGAAAGGGTTCTCAAAATGATCATCTACTCCAAAGCTCTTACACTACTGATGAGGAAGTTAAGGTCCGCAGGATGAAGTGATTTACCCAGTTTTCCAGCTCACCGATCAAAGCCAGGTGCTGGAGCCCAGGCCCTTTCTCTGTCGGTGCAGGGCTGGGACGACACCGAGTTCTCTAAGCAGTATGTGTCTGTGAGCGGACCTGGGAGGCTGGGTCTTTTCCCATCCAAGAAGATTGCTGAGCAGTAAGCGGAAGTGGTGCATGGTTCCTCCAAGCAGAGTGGTGAATAGACGTCAAGGGACCATTCCTTTCTGTATCAGCCTGTTTTGCTAGGAGCCTAGATCTAAAGCTTTCCTTGCCCCAAATCTGGGTGCCCCACCAGGCTTGTCAAAGTAGAATTTCATTTTAATGATCACCCTTTCAGTCAGAAGTGTGCTGTACATCAAAAGACAATTCTGTTGATTTTGACCTTCCTGGGATTTTAGGGCAGTAGTTCTCTGACGTTTCAATTTCATGGGCAGGTAAAGTTTCTGCAAAATGGGAGGGGATGGCAGGCAGCCAATAGAGGTGTGCCAACATTCTGGTCTTTCCAAGCATAAGAGAAACTCGCCACCTACCAGTGAGACAATTATACTCTTTAATATGGGAAAGGCATCATCTCTGAAAACAGGGCCATCCTTTGAGTTGACCTGATTTAGCTTTATGAAAAATGCACAATATTTCTTGCTTGTCAGCATTTGGGACTCCTATTGTTTGAAGGCTTTGAGAAACCATTCATGACCTTGTGTGATCTTCTGTGGAAAAAGCAGTTCCCAAATGAACTTGCTCTCAGGCTGAACCTACATCCTCAGAACCCCTTTTTTCCAGGGAGGTCACAATAGCTATCATGGTTTCTTAATTGTATGGGGTGAACAGATTCCAACTTTTCATTTCTAACTTAAAGTCCTTCTTCAGGTTGTAATTTGACATTTGCAGAAGGGACTACAAATTGGCCATTAATGGTGCACCTTAAGAAATAGGTGAGGCTGGGCACAGTGGCTCCTGCCAGTAATCCCTTTGGGAGTAAGCACTTTGGGAGGCTGAGGCTGGAGGATCACTTGTGGCCAGAGGTCGCCCACGTTTGTGACCAGTCTGGGCAATGTAATGAGAACCCCTGTCTACAAAAATAGTTTACAAGTTAGCTGTGCCTAGTGGTCCGCACCCGTAGTTCCAGCTACTGGGGAAGCTGAAGTGGGAGGATCACTTGAGCCTAGAAGTTCAAGGTTACTGTGAGCTATGATTGCGCCACTGCACAGAGTAAGACCCTGTCTCCAAAGAGAAATAAATGAAAAAAAAAAAGCTACATTCAGAGCCGTCTTGTGGAGGCCAAGGTCGGAAGCAGCTCTGGGTGGGTGCAGAGCTCGGGGTGCAGGCATGGTGGCCCGTGGAAAACAGTGTGCAGTCCTGCTCTAGCCTTCAAGGACAAGAACCATTTTTGGGACTGGCAATTGTTTTTTCATTTAAACTGTAAGGGTACTGCTCTTTAGAAGGGCAGCAGGAGCCTCAAGGCTTGGCCCCCATGGTAAGTCCTTTGCAAGTCCTGGCCGTGCACTTGGGTGATGTCTGCGCGCTGAGGCCAAGGTTCGCGAGTGCTCCTCACAGAGCCTCTCTCCGCCAGACTTGCTGACTAAGAGGAGCCACTTCTTCCTTTCTGTTCCCCAACTTTCTCTTCTCTTCTTTGTTCTTTCCTGTTCTTCCTCCCCTCCTTTTCTCCCTCCTTTCTTCTCCTTAATTCTGCCCTAAGACACAATTTCTTTGCTGAGCTGAGTGCCTGGAAAAGCTGAGCGGGTGTGCTGTGTGGACGTCTCCTCTGCACGCCTCCTCCCAAGTGCCTTTGTCGCGGGCTGCCGGGGGTGTTTGTTCGGGGATCCGCCGCCTCTCAGTAGGATCTCGTCCTCTTCAGCTTGTGGGTTGATGCTTCTTTCTGGAAACAAACCAACTCTCCTTCGTTCAGTGACTACGTTTCGCAGTTCCAACTTTATACTGTGCCACATAGTAACACACAGAAACAAAAACATGAGTCCTTTCCCTGTGGGGCAAATTTTATTACAAAATGGGTCCATGACCAAGATCGGCCATGGACATTCTACTGCCGGAGCCTGGAGTCTGGCCGGAGCTGGCCGTGCTGTTCTCTCCGCGACAGTTGATGGGAAGTCCTGCGGCAATGTCAGGGGCCATAAGTGAGGGGAGGGGGTGAGAGTTAGTGTTTTAAACCACACACAAAACTTTAAAGTGAATAGGGCTGGGCGCGGTGGCTCACACCTATAATCCCAACACTTTAGGAGGCTGAGGCGGGAGGATCACCTGAGGTCAGGAGTTCAAGACCAGCCTGGCCAACATGGTAAAACCCCATCTCTACAAAAATTAGCTGGGCATGATGGCAGGTGCCTGTAATACCAGGTGCTCAGGAGGCTGAGGCGGGAGAATCACTTGAACCTGGGAGGAGGAGGTTGCAGTGAGAGGAGATCATGCCATTGCACTCCAGCCCGTGCGACAGAGTGAGACTCTGTTTTAAAAAATAAAAAAATAAGGTGAATGGGAAGTTCTGAGTTCAGTGGCTCCTAGAAAAGGGAGTGCTTTTTCCTTCTTGCAAGAGGTGCAAATAAAAAAATCTTGACCTAGCAAATGTCTTTCTGGAAACAAGACAGAAAAGGTGAGTTCCCCTTTGTGATATTACTATAAAAAAGCACTATAAAGACTGTTAAGGAAAATAATTTCAAAAGCCACATTTGCTCATTTTTAAAAATGGGTGAGTTCTATGGCATGTAAATGACACCTTAAGAAAGCTGTTTTTTTTTTTTAAAAAAAAAAAAGGCACAAAATATCACCCGCCTTTTCTAGTTATCAGGTGCCCTGTGGCCCCAACCTGGGATAAGAAAATCACCCCGTTCTGGTGGGCAGGCGAGTGCTGCTTCCTACCCTGGCAGAGTCGGGTGCCACCTCTCTGGGCATTGCTCCTGACTGTCATGGTGCTCACCTCCTTGTCTCCTCCACCATCTGATCACTCTCACTGCTTGAGGGTGGGAGTGCTTGGCACACACGTCGATTTTTCTTCAACTGCTTGATGATGTGACTTCCCCTGAGAGCCCCCACGGCTTCCCTTGGCCGATGTCCAAGAGCAGAGTCACGCGACAAGTGACACTTCAGACCAGGCTTGTTAATGGGCTGCAGGGGGCCGAGGGCAGAGCAGAGGCACCTGAACTGCCCAGGGAAGGGGTTGGGGGTTCTCCTTCCAAAATGGCCTTATTAGTGTGTGGACTAGTATGAAAAGTGACTCTGAGAGGCCAAGAAAGCCTATGATTCAGTACACCCTGAATGGAAAAGAAGAGAAGTATGAGATACTTTAGACTTTTCTATCTCAAATTGTTAAAGGAAAATATTCAGCATTTAAGGTAGTATAAGTTTCAATTATATGGAAGCTCATTTTTCAGAAAATTCGACTCCTTAGAGAACTGGGACGTTACTAGGCTAGTTCATGGGACACAAACTGGGCCTCACCATGACCCACACCTGTTTTTGTGTGGCATGCATGCTATCAGCCATGTGCAGCTTTTACAATGGCTGAGGCAGCCGCCCACAATACAACCCGGGCAACTCCCTGTGGCTGCCTGGCTCAGCTCTGCTCCCTGGAGGTGGCTCCTGCCCTGGTCCCCCCTCATGGCCAGGACCTGCCCTTAGATGGGCCAGTGGGAATCCTGGTGCCATAGCCCCTTGTTCCCCCCAGTTCCTGGCTCAGCCCAGCTCCCAGCCGCTTGAGCACTCCTGCTGACTGTCGGGTTCCTGGTTCCCTACCTTATATCCGGCAGCTCCTTGTGGCTGAGCCCCAGTCTCTGAGCGGGAGCTCCGTGACATGAGACCCCCAGGGAAGGGCCACCGCGTTCTTTTGCAGTGCATTTACGTGGGGCCGAGAGTCCCCTGTTCTCACCCAGGGACTGCAAGGAGCGCCATGAGGGCTCTGGAGTAGCTGCTCTGCAAGCTGCTCGTGACACACACACCCTGGGGGTGGACGTGGACGAGTGCGTGGTTCCCACTAAGAATCTGCTTAGTGGAAGGACGTGAGCCTGTTTACCTTTTCCACGGTCTGACAGTCACTTAAAAGAGTCACCCTGGATACCCAGTCCTGAGTTTGCTGTCACCTCCGAGAGCCATACCCAGCAGCCCACAAGCTTTTGTCATTCATGATGCCTTGAATCACGGCCCTCAGAGCCCTCCAGTGGCCAACAGGGTGGTAGGTGTGGGTGGGCGGCCCCGCAGGAGCCGAGGTGAACTGGCTGTGGAGGCCAGGAAGGCAGGGCATGTGCCGGGCCGGGCTGTGTGGCGAGCTCCTCCTGACTGCGGGTTGGGTCTCCACAGTGTCCCCTGTGGGCAGCTTCGGGGCAGCAGCCACTCCATTCTCCCGCCGACCTGTCGTGGAAGGCACTGCTGCCCCATCAGACACACTGGGGCCTGGGCTCAGGGATGCAGGCACCTGCCCACAGAGGGTGGATCCCAGCTCCAGCCCAGGCTGGCCTGGCGCCAGGCCTCATGCTGCACGCCCTGCACTCAGTGACAGCTGCAGCAGCCCTGCCACTCCCAGTGCCCCTGTGGGAGGGGCGGCCAGATGCAGCATTGAGAAGACAGCAGCTGCCTACAAAGTGCTTTCTGGAAGGAGCCACAGACCCCAGTTCTGCCGAGCCCCCGTGGCACCCGTGTATCTCTGCGATGTGTCTTGGAAGCAGGGCCTCGGGAGGGACCTGCCACTGAGCCCTGTGTGGCGTCTGAGGGTCCTCTTTCCTGTCCCCCAGGATGCCTTTCAGGAGGAGTACTACAGGACAGGCACCTTCCCAGAGACGCCCATGGTGCCCCCCCGGCGGCCCTGGACCCTCGTGAACTGGCTGTTTTGGGCCTCGCTGGTGCTCTACCCTTTCTTCCAGTTCCTGGTCAGCATGATCAGGAGCGGGTCTTCCTTGACGCTGGCCAGCTTCATCCTTGTCTTCTTCGTGGGTGAGTGGAGGGCAAGGGGCTGGGGGGTGCTAACAGCACCACCCTGGGAGAGGTGGCATCAGGGCTGGGACAGAGGCCATCTGTGTAGGCAGTTGTGCCATGGATGAGGAGCAGGCTCAGCTTGCAAATCACAGGGAAAAATTAGACTTCAGGATGAGTACGAGGCCCTTGAATACCAGGCCCAGGACCCACTCTGCAGCCTGGATGGTCCAGCCTCCCACCTGGGGCTGGATTCCACACGTTCCCTCTTGGGTGGTGATGTAGCTGCCACTTCCACTCCCCGACGGCTGCGAGTGCTCCCTCCCCGTCCCCTGCAGACAGCTCTGCTCACTGGCATCATTTCCTGTTTCTGAAGAAAGCCCTGTGCTGGAGGCCGGTGGGGACGTAGGGGCAGCTCCCTGCCTTCCTCTGGGGGCGCCTGTGGCTTCTCCTTTGCTGCAGGTGAACGACACTCAGTGGAGACGCTTGCTCACAGAACTTTTCACGCATCTGCGCTGGCCCCAGGTGACCCGGATTCTCGGGCTACTGCTGCTTCTTGGCACCAAGCCTCTGTGCACCCTGCTCCTTGCCTCTGTGGTGGGGCAGCCTGTCGTGCCTGCTTCCTGCCTGTGAACAGCAGGCCCGTGCGTCCTGGAGCCAAGGAAGACTTCGGGGTTTCCCTGTGAAAGGCCCCATCTCCCCAAGCCTGGCATCCTCTCTGAGGCTTTGGAGAGCCCGGGAGAGATGGCACATTGTCCAAGCACACAGAGATCGTGTGCTGCTTTCAGATGGACAGGTCTCAGTTATTTTCTGTGAAACACAAAGATGCAGTATGCTCACTATAAAAGGCCCAAGCAATATGCAAGCGCAGAAAATTGAAAGTGTGTCACAACAAAATTCCCATTGAGCCTAATTCCCAGATAATCGTTAATGACAATTTGGTGCACATGCTTTTTCCAGCCTCAAGCAAATGTAAATTCCTATCAGTGGAGTTTCTTCAACTCGCCTTTTCACCTAATGAATCATAACCACCAAAACAGGTCACAGCACATAAACCTATCTCATTCATTCCGACTGACCTAACCAATTCTAGAGCATGTGGTTGCAGTAAACAAGCTGGCTCCTGTGCCTCACACAGACCCTACTAGTCTTTTGAAAAATTAAGATGCATTTTAATATTAAAAATTAAAATATTAACACCCACACCTTCTAAGGGAAAAAAATAAGAGGATGGAGAAGAAAGCACCTCATCTCCTTAAGGCAGGCCTGGGGGCACCCCCATCCCCCGCCATGCTGCTGAGGCTGGCCAAGGGTCCCTGGTAGGGCGGGGGCAAGCTCAGCCCTTCTCTTCAATAGCAGGCAACAGCAAGGCACACACAGACCCGTGTCCTCTTGGACAGGCCCCTTCAGGATGAAGGCTGCAGACAGGGCCACCCAGGTGTGTAGCGAGTACCAAAAAAAGAAGCTTGAGCACTGCCCAGGGTGCAGTGTGGACACAGGATGTCTCCAGGAGCATCTGAGGAGCTGACTGCCCCGCCCCATCACCCTGAGCCTGCGCCTGACTGCATTCTGCCTTGAAGGACTTTGTGTTTGTGTCTTACTCCTCTTCGAAGGCCACAGGGTTCACGTTTTACTCACTTTTTTCTGCTCTACAAGAATTCCACTCGCACTGCTACTGTTACACTCCACGCAGGAGTCCTCCCGTTTGTAAATGACTCATGGGAGATGCGTGCCTTCTGCTGGCTGGGCTGCATTCGCCCATCCCAGGCTCTTCCATCCATGTCCCAGTTAGTTTATCAACCACGATGCTAATGCTAGGTAACCCTGTGCATCATGATTTAGGGGATTTCATTCACTTGTCTATCCATTCTTAAACATTTATTATAAACGGACTGTTTTCCAAGCTCCATGCCCAGTGCTGAACACATCAAATGATTACGTCTTGGGCCCTGCACCCAAGGACCTCACCAAATCTGCCCTCTCCAGAGGGAGTAGTTGAAATTGCAACTTCTGAGCATTGGGCCCTGCTTTCCAGCTTCCTATATGAAACTGGGCTCCCACGAGGGTCCTGCCCATTCTCTGGTGTAGGCAAATCCTGCCGTCAGAGGGAACGGCGGGGATTTTCTCACTGCTGTAACACTTGCACCAAAAGCAGTGCTGAAACTCGTTGGGCACTCGGTACTCGAGCTCTTGCATCTTCCAGGCTCCTGGTCTGTTCTTTATAAAACTTCGCCGAACATGCCCTGTTAAGTTCCTGCCCCTCATTTACAAGAGAATCCTCTTTACCTGGGAGCCAGCAGAGGAAGCCAGGGATTTCTCTGAGTCCCTGTGAACAGCTGTGCATGGCTTGCCAAATCGTTCACCTTCAGGGTCCAAGGAGGAAAACCCCCACCAGAGCAGCCTTGCTTTTTCTTAATGTCACACAGATGTCCACACTCAAGGATGACTGTAAAGCTGGGAGGACGATGTCCCCTCAGACCCGCCAGCTCCCAGCTGGTGCTTGTGATTTGTGGCCACGGACCTTCTCACATGCTCTGTGGGCAAATGGGCCTGTAGTCTGTTCGGGCTGCTCCTAAATCTGCTCTCCTTGTCTCTGCAGCCTCCATGGGAGTTCGATGGATGATTGGTGTAACGGAAATTGACAAGGGCTCTGCCTACGGCAACTCTGACAGCAAGCAGAAACAGAATGACTGACTCAGGGAGGTGTCACCATCCGAAGGGAACCTTGGGGAACTGGTGGCCTCTGCGTATCCTCCTCAGTGGGACATGGTGACAAAGGCTGGGTGAGCCCTGCTGGGCACGGCGGAAGTCACGGCCTCTCCAGCCAGGGAGTCTGGTCTGAAGGCCGGATGGGGAGGAAGATGTTTTGTAATCTTTTTTTCCCCATGTGCTTTAGTGGGCTTTGGTTTTTTCTTTTTGTGCGAGTGTGTGTGAGAATGGCTGTGTGGTGAGTGTGAACTTTATTCTGTGATCATGGAAAGGGTATTTTAGGCTGCAGGGGAGGGCAGGGCTGGGGACCGAAGGGGACAAGTTCCCCTTTCATCCTTTGGTGCTGAGTTTTCTGTAACCCTTGGTTGCCAGAGATAAAGTGAAAAGTGCTTTAGGTGAGATGACTAAATTATGCCTCCAAAAAAAAAAAAAAAAAAAATTAAAGTGCTTGTCTGGGTCATCTGTGGTGTATGTTTACATAGACCGCTGCCCCTCCATCCTGCCCTTGCCCATGGCTTTGGTGTTTCAGATCCTGCCCACAGGAGGCAGCAGCCGCGGAGGTGTGGGCAGTTGAGAGGGGTGGGCGGCCAGCACAGCTCCTTGTAGGAGACAGGTCCAGGTGCCCATGAGCATTTATGAGGGCAGAGATGACAAGCACGTGCGTGGAGACCAACCAAGCGTGTCCCTGGCACACAGCAAGGGAGAGGCTCGCTAGGTGTCTGCAGTGCAGTCTCCCAGCCTAAGTCTTGAAGATGTGCCCAACTCCCTGAGGAAACTGATCGTGAAATTGAACATAAACGTCATGAACGTATAGCCTGGGCACTCTGTAGTGATTTGTGAGATGAGCTTGCATCGACTGTTCCTCTCAGCAGTGACAGCCAAAGTCACCCCTAATAAAAGGCAGGTTCACTTTATAAAATGCCTCGCCCCTTCCCAGCATGTAGCGCTTGTCTGCAGCCCTAAAGGTCCTGCTCTGATCAGGGTCAAATCGGAGCCGACATCCCATGTACAAAAATCCCCCAGGCTTCTGCCTGCCTTCCGGGCTCCTGTCCGCTCCCATTTTACTCCATGGAAGAGTTCCGCCGGGAGCATCTCCAGTGGCCTTTGCAGACTGCTGTCAGCCAGCGGCTGCCAAAAATGCAAAAGAAGAAGAAACGAAAAGCAGTGCTATTTTTGCAGAACAATTAAATACTAGCTATTAAGTCATCTTAGGCCAAAACACCAAAGGCACTTGGACCGGTGGGTATTTGGAGCATGAGTTAGGCAGGATACGTCTTTCCCCTGGTGTGCAGCTGCAAGTTGCCGAGAAAAACTGCCTGTGTTGCTGTGGTAACAGGAGAAGGAATGAACTGCTCCATACAAAAACTGGCCAAACATTATAAGGCCTATTCTACGCAGTCATGTTTTTGGCTATTTGCTCATTTAGTCATTAAGTGTTTACCAAGCACAACCAAACTAGATAAGCCAAGGAGTTACGAGACAGCTCTAGAGACGTTCCCTCTGCTTACAGGACAATAATGCATTGTTGATACAAATGAATTCGAATCTGCAGAAGTGAACAAATCCTGGCTGACTTGTGGGAAGAGCTGACTGCAGAGCCCAGGGCTTGAGTTAACCAGCTTGCGGCCCTGCAGGCAGGCTTGATGGGAGCGCCCAGCACATCTGCCCATCCCGCACAGGGACATGAAGCACCATGTGCGGACATCTGTGGGCAAAAGCCCAGGGCATGACCTTAGGCACGAGGGGCCCTTGGAGAAGTGGAGGTGTGCATGGTGCATAGCATTGTGTGTCTGTGAACATGCCCTGGTGGGCCTGTGCCTGGATTATCAGGCCAGTCGCTCGGGGTCCATGATGCTGAACTCTGCAGCTCACTGGCTGTAGGATTTGGGTGAGACACTTTTCCTTGCTGACTTAATTTCCCCGTCTGCAAAATGGGGGTGATGATATCTACCTCTTGGGGTGTGTCAAGGGTAAAAGAGACACACTTTAAGAATCCTAAAGCACTAAGCCAAGGGTGAAAGACAAGAAAGCTGCCTCTATGTTGCTACTTCTCAAAAACGCTCAGAAATTCTCCTGCCGTACTAAAAATGTGTTATTTTTCTCATCGTCATTCTTCCACTCAACACAGAGGTAATCTAAGTTCTCAAAACATAGATCCAGGGGCCCATAGACATTCAGTTTTCTTCTGAGTTGGCTCTGGTATCACACAAAACACAAGCAAGCAAACAGGCTGCCTGCTAGGGCCTTGGGTGCCAGGCTGGAGGAATGCAGGCAGAATTCTCTTAGGAAATAACTAAGCACTAAGTTCTGAATTGCCTTAGAGCCGAAAGAGAATGTGGCGTGCTGGGGAGGGATCTGGACCTCTTTCTCATCAGTCATTTGACCTGTCCACGAAGAACCATGTTGTTATGCAGCCTGGGAACCTGGTTGCCTTCCACCCTGCACCCTTAATGACACAGACAACCACGGGTACTCCTGGACAGAAGCTCATCACTCTTCCTCTGGTATCTTCACCCATGTTCAGGTCACACGGAGGTCACCATCTCCTCAGCAGAGAACTGCTTTGGTCCCCAGGGTGTTAGTTTTTCTACGAGGTGAAAACCCATGGAGCTTAAGCCATCTTTTTGTCCCCTAAGTAGAGCTCCACAGACTAACAGCTACACTTCCTGTCTTTTCCACCTTTCTATCTCATTCTGGCTTAAAGCTTATCGCACTACTGAGAGCCTGTTCTGTAATTCAAGGTGGCAGAGAAAAATACGAACCTTGAGTGAAATCTGGAGAGCGATGCAGGGTCATCTCCAGACATGAAGGGCCATATCCTAGGCAACTCCTGCAGCTTATAGAGGCAGGCAATTTAATGGACTTCTTCCAGGAAACGCAGCCCACGGGGACTCTATTAAAAGACACCAACCATTCGGAAGATGCAGCTTGAGGCCTGGGGGACTGGACTGATTCTGCCACTATAAAGTGAACATGATTAATCAGGAGGAAGAAGTAAGGCACTCTGTGAGTTAGTCTTCCACCCTGTTGACTTTGACAGAGAGAAAACCAACTTTTTTCATATGATCACACAGTAGTACTGGACTATTTCTTGACTGCTGTATTCCCTAAACAAATGCATGCAAAGCCTTGTAAAAGTAGCTGATGATTTAAAAAAAAGTTAAAACATTAGGGTTTTTCTAATATATCCATATGTGGGACAGTGATTTAAATGTCATCAATTGTCCAGTCAAAACTTGTAATAGTTGATGTGGAAGACACAAAGAAGGCCCCACTGGAGTGGAGGAGTGGTCTGGCTGGTCCCCAAGCAAAACAGAATGGGCTTCGCATAGGCTTTAGAACTTATTCGTAAATATTGACCGAAGTGTGACGAAAGGTATCCAGTGAAGATTCTCTAGGGTCCCTACTCCTGCTCAAAACAAGAGATTTAATCCAGCTTTCTCTAAAGCAATGGTCCAGACTTTTCACATACTTACTAGGTTAAAGAGAAAATAAAAACAAATACTTTGGTTTGCACGTCTCTTGAGGGGCCCTAGGCTGTATAGAGGAATATTTAGAGGAATATTTGTGACCTGCCATTTGTGTTTAAAAGAACATGAAAGCAAGACAGGCCCTAACCTGCCTGTGTCTGTAGCTGACCAGGAGGCCACTGCTTCCTTCCCCCAGAGCTTCAAGGAAAGCCCCCCCAAAATGCAACTCTCCAAGGTCCTGTGGAGTAGTCCCCTCATAATGCCTCCATCACACCTGTGTCTTACGATGCCTTAATTGACGTAGCTCCTAAGTGATGTTTACAGAGAAGGAAATACTAAGCAAGCCCACGCGCAACACGCTCACAGTGTGCTAGCTTTGCCATGCTTTCTGACTCTTCTGGTCCTAGTCACACCTCGGCGCAGGGGGCAGAAGCGGCCGAGCTATGCCGACAGGTGCTGCTGAGAGCGAGCAGCCGTTCAGCTGAGAAGGCGTTTCTCGGTGAGGGCACGTGAGCTGGCATTCCAGGCTGCTGAGTGCTGCATCTGCAGGTGCACTGCGTTGCTCCACAGAGTGTTCAGAAGAGACCAGCATCTTGAATTTCAGGCCCTGGGCTCGTTCTTTGCCTCTGCCAAGGGACCATTAAGGGGCTTCAAGCCAGCTGCTGAAATTCCCGCTTTTCCGGATTTTTCCCCATCTATATAAGGATATGGTAGCTGTGTGGGCAAGAAATTGGTTGCATCTCAGAAGGGTGTTTCCCTACAAATATCTTCAGGAATTTAACTGAAAACAATTTTTAGAATTTTTTTTTTTTTTTGGCCAGTATGAATGAAGCTGAAGTCACATCCTGAATGTGCATGCTAGACAAAGGGTAAGCAAGCAGTCTTTACAAACACCAATCCCTCTGCACTCCAAAACCGGAGCCTGTAATGAAGGCCCAGGGTGCAGTCATCACGGAATCCCCTAAGCCAGCACGGGGTCTGATGCCTCTCTAGGCATTAGCACATCCCAGCACTGGAATTCACATCCTCGGCGTCCCTGCCTCCTGCATCCAGGGCTTCGGTTGAGCGTTTCCGGAGTGTCGAGTACATTTAAACATAAACCAAATACTCCAGGGTTTTGACCTGTCACAATGGCTTTTGAAAACAACAGACGTACAACTTGAGAGAAGGACTTGATGGACTTCTTAGGCCGAGGACTAAGGACACGTTGCTGTTCCTCTTGGTCCAGGACATTCAATACCATTTACAGCATTCGTCACCAACTGGCACAGTATCGATCACGGCATTCAACTGTTTGAAATTACTATTTTGGTCAAAAACTAAGAAATCAGAAATTGCACCTACACAGTGTGTCTCCTCATTGGAGTCCCATCTCTGAGCACAGGGATGGGTTCCTGAGCTCATGGCCCCGCCCTGCGCCCCAGCAGGGACCTCCGTGAATAGTGACTGCACGAAGGGGACACTTACTAGAGGCCTGAGTAATGGAATGTCAATTCGCTTCTGCTTCCCTTTTCTAAAAAGGAACCACCTTTCTTAAGAAGAATTAGGCCAAAATAAACTTGAGTACTTTGCACAGTCAATACTTTGAAGTTTCAGAGTTAGCAGTGAAATAGCAAAGCTGTTCTCTGGGAAAGGACATCCAGGTTCCCACCCAGGGCTTCCTCAGCTCCTGCAGCCTCATCCTAGTTTAATATGAAGGTTGTGAATGGGTTAAAAAGCAGTTCTTAAGCACCTACTTAGATCCTTTTTCAGTATCTGGAAAGACCACCCAGGGCTGTGTTAGTAAAGCTTTTCACTGGGTAAGAGTCATACAATTTTTACATTTGATTTTTTGTTTTTTAAACAAGGCAGTCTTGTTTTACATGTTGGAATGACTAGATATTTTTGACATTTCTGGCACCTCTGGTTCTGTTGAATTTTAAGGGAGGTGAGTGGTATGTCCACAAAGTTAAGATTGCTGCATAATAATTCCTTTGCATTTCCAAAATAAAGTATACAAATGTCACTTTTCCTTTTCTATTCCATAGTACTAGTTTTAGCCAGATCTTTGCCAAACATTCTAGGAAATTCAGAAGAGTCATCCATGGAATTTCGGAATGCCATTCTCTCTGTATCTTTGCAGATGATGAGGAAGGAAAGTTGATGAACTAGTACAGGATGGCTCAGACTTGTAAAGTGTCTAAGTCACAACGCTGCAGAGCCAGCTTCTGGGTAACAATGGCATGGCTTGGGCTGAGCCAAGGCTACAACTGGAGCTTCCTTACTCGCATCTGAGGCAAATGCCAGCAAGGCTGGCCCAGGCTGCCCACAGTCAACAGATGTTCACGGGAGACGGAGCAGCCGCTCTTTTGCTTGTTCTGTCAAGGAAAGAGATCTAACCATGGGCAAGGGTGGAACACACATGGTTCAGCTCAGGGAACGAGTTGCTCTAAGTGAACAATGAATTCTTACCTCTCAGCCTGTATCAGTTGTCCCCAGGGTTCATGATTATTGTGAGCCACTAAGGGATGATCTTTGAGGAAACAGACCTGGAGGGAGGCAATTTAAGGAGGGAAAGTGAGCGGCTTTTACAGACTGCTTTGCAGCCACATTCAGGAACAGATCATTAAATGGATGACTTTTAGGTACATAAAAGCAAGCAGCAATGGCTAGGAGAGAGTAAAGATGCCCTAAGAATGACATCAGACTGACCAAATGTGCCTTTTCAAATAAGTTATGAGAACGAATGAATTGGAATTACAGCAAGGTATTGGACAGAACCATGCTAGTCTTTGAGAGAATGTGTGGATTCCGTGGATGTTTGGATTGAATGAATGGTAACTTTTTAATGTGAAACAGAGAACTGATAATATGGGCTGTCATGTCAACCTAGGGTACTGTCGCTCTGTCATGTGTAGCAATCTTTCCAAATTTTTGCTGGTGGGTTGAACAAAGATAAAACTAATAAAGTATGTGTGGATACCACTAGACAGCACAGCTTACTGGATTGGATGAAATAAAATTGACTGAAACTTTAACTTGGAAAAATGCACATCTCTACACTGCCTCACCCAGTATCTTCAGGGAAAGTGGGACGGCCCTGCAGTGGACCCCTGCTACCTCCCTTGCCTGGTCTGGGTCATTCTAGCCCTTTGCACCAGTGCACCAGGGCGCCCCCTCCCCCGCCTCTTCCAGCTTTACCATGATGCCATGCTCTCCCCGCCCCTCTCCCCAGGCTTCACTGTCTTTCTCCCTCCTTATGACTGCGTTCCTCAGAGCCTTTCCCTGAACTCCCCTCTCTAGGCCAATCCCCCATCATCTCTCACCAGGATGAGAGAAAAGGGCTGGGGGTGGGGCTGGGGTGGGGGCATGTCTCACATTTAACTACCTATTCAAGGTCTGTCTGTCTCCCTGATTACAGACTATATAGTCCATGAAGGCAGGGATGTCTGTTTCGTTGCATTAGGATTAGTATAAATCCACGGCACAGAATGCAGTGCTCTTGCTGTCGGAACACCTACAGTAAGCGTCGGTTCTGACATTCTCTAAAAAGGTATTGACAAACTGAAGCGAGGCCGGGGAAAGCCAAGGCAGTTTTAGAAAACTATTACAGAAGGAACTTGGGAAGCAGAGATGAATGACTTACAGTGAGGGGAGACAGCAATATTCGAATACGTACAGGAATAGTCAAGTATAGAGAGCACGCATAAGCAATATGAGGAGGTTGATTTCAGCCCAAAACAAAAAAAAAATTTTTACAGTAATTAACTCTGAAGTGGAAGCACAGGCAATCGAGGAAGATTATGAGTAAAGAATAAAATGCAATAGAAACAGTAGATCCTGGAGTTGTGTGACAAAGGAACCCCATCGACTTTGAGGAGGAGAGATGACATGAGAATGCATGGTGGGTAGAAAAGCACTGAAGTTGCACATGTGTCTGCAGTAAGTCACTCTGCAACAGCAATGATTCCAACGGACTAAGAACAAACCACCTAATGATATATGAAAAGAACTGTGCTCCTATGGCTGACAACAGCTGTCTGAAGAAGAGAAAAAGTGACTTGACAAAATGCCAGAACACTGGAGCCGGGTACCAGAGGACTCGCCTCAGAGTGGAAAGCCTGTGACCCTTCTGCTAATTCGGGGGAGGCTGGGAATGCGCGAGGCTATTAGGTTACAGGGATGGATGATGATAAACATTTCAAGTGGTACATGTCATGGGAATTTCCATCACAACGTTAAATCAGTGACTCGCCATGACCTCAGACACCACACTAACAAGTTACCTGCTTCGGCACATGGCCAATAACAAATTGATCCCTTCCGGGAAAATATGCTGATCTTCCTTTTAACAGGAAAAAAAAGAGCAAGCTTCAAAGGACAGACTCATACTCCCATAGGTAGAAATACAGTCTTCAACAGCAAGCTGAAACTCCTCTTGGCCGTTTTGGACTTTTGTGAAAGCTTTTAACACCTAAACAGAGTCTGTAAACATACAGGAATGTCCATGGATCTTAATGGCTGCTGTGCCCTGGGAGACGACACCTCATTTCCGGTGTCACAACACAACATGCCTTTGAAAGTCCTGCTTTAGAGCTGCCTTCAGTATCCTGTATAAGCCCAGGAAACCAGTCTTGTTATCTCACAGCGACCACACCTGAGCAGAGTATATTCCACCTTTTTACTGCAGTACAGAAAACGAGGTAGCATTACACATCCAGCTCCCAGAGGGGATTGCTTCTGAAAGAGGATACTCTTTTATATAAACTCTGCTAGACTAAGAAGAATATACTGTTTCTTAATTTTGTTTAGTGTTCTAGAGCGGGGGTTAGCTGATTCTGGCTACAGCCCACCCTGGCCTGCAGCTTGCTTTGTAAATAAAGTTTTGCTGGGCACAGCCACTTCTATTCACCTGCACATGATCTATGGCTGCTTCTGTGCCACAACAGCAGAGCTGAGTTGTTGTGACCAAGACTGTATGGACCACAAGACCAAAAATATTCACTCTGTGGCCCTTTCCTGGAAAGGGCCGCCAACCCTGCGCTAAGGAATATAATCCCAGCAGGCTGAGGCTGATATGTAGAAGGGGGGAAAAAAAAGCTACTCCTTGATTTTATATTATTACTTTTTTTTTTTTTTTCATATTGAGAACCCACCTTTAGAATGTGTTTCAGATATAAGCTCTATTTACAAACTATTTTAAAAAATGGTCTGAAAGATTATTTTTACCATCATTTTTGTCTTGACCACATTCTGTCTCAAGAAACTTTTAAAAAGATGAATAAATTAAACCCAAAGCATGCAGAAGGAAGGAAAGAATAAAGATGAGTATGGAAAATAAAAAGGGAAACCAGCAAAACGAGAGTATTAATGAAATCAGAAGTTGATTCTTTGAAAAGACTAACAAAATTGAATATTAGCCAAGAAAAAGAGAAAACACAAATAAAAGCTGACATCACTACCAGCCTTATAAAAATTAAAAAGTATTATTAGGGAATACCATGAACAACTGTATGTCATGGTCAGCTAAATTAGACAACTCAGCTAAAATGGACAAATTCCTACAGACTTAAATTACTGAAACTAACTAGAGGAGAAAGAGTCTGGAGAGGGCAAAGGGCAGATGGGAGGCAGGACTAACGTGCAGCTCCCATTCGGATGGACAGAGCAGTGTGTGGAGACCCACATCATCAACTTTTGCTCCAAGAACTACACGTGCCAGGAAAGCGAAGAGAATCCACAGACCCTCTGAAGGAGATGGATTGCCACTGCAGGCTCTGTGGGCGGCGGCAGAACTGTGAGTGCTAGCTTTCTTAGCGGGGAGCCTTGTAGCCTGGGGCAAGTTCTCAGCCGGTTCACTGGCTGCCTGGAAGTAAACTCCCTGCTCTTGTTGGGGACATGGTGGGAATGATACCAGCCTTCTGGGAGCTGGGTGAGGCCTGTTACTGCCGGCTTTCCCCCGCTTCCTGGGTGACCTGAGTGACACAGCAGAGGCAGCCACAATCCCCCTTGGAACATAACTTCATTGGCCTGGGAACCATACCCCCGTCCCCCACAGCAGCCACATCAAGTCCTGCCCAAGGAGAGGCTGAGCTCAGACCCGCTTAACCCTGCCTCCATCTGATGATCTTTCTCTACCTGCCCTGGTAGCTGAAGACAAAGAACATAATGTCCTGGGAGCTCTAAGGCCCTGCCCACTGCCTCATCTGCCCCATACCACCACAGCTGACACGCTTTTCATCTGCCCTGTACCACCACAGCTGACACGCTTTTGAAAGCACCACCTCCTGGCTGGAGGCCAACCAACACAAAACCAGCTCACTTAACAAAAATAAAACCAAGGACCCTCACAGAGCCCACTTCATCTCCCTGCTGCCTCCACCAGAGCAGGTGCTGGTATCCATGGCTGAGAGACATGAAGACAGATTACATCACAAGACTCTTTGCAGACACTCCCCAGGACCAGCCCAGAGCCTGGGAGCTCCACCGGGCGGCTAGATCCAGAAGAGAAATAACAATCACTGCAGTTCAACCCTCAGGAAGCCCCATTCCTCGGGGAAAGGGGAGACCACCGCATCAAGGGAGCACCCCGTGGGACAAAGGAATCTGAACAGCAGTGCTTGAGTCCTAGATCTTCCCTCTGATATAGTCTATTCAATTGAGAAGGAACTAGAAAAACAATTCTGGTAATATGACAAAACAAGGTTCTTTAACACCCTCAAAAGATCACACAAGCTCACTAGCAATGAATCCAAATCAAGATAAAATCTCTGAATTGCCAGAAAAAATTTCAGAAAGTCAACTATTAAATCAAGGAGGAACCAGAGAAAGGTGAAGTCCAACTTAAAGAAATAAAATGATATAGGATATGAATGGAAAAATCTCCAGTGAAGTAGCCTAAATAAAAAACAATCACAACTTCTGGAAATAAAGGACACACTTAGAGAATTGCAAAATGCACTGGAAAGTATCAACAATAGAACTGAACAAGCAGAAGAAACAATATCAGAGCTTGAAGACAAGGCTTTCCAATTAACCCAGTCTGACAAAGACAAAGAAAAAGAAAGAATTAAAAACAATGAACAAAGCCCAAAGCCTCCAAGAAGTTTGGGATTATGTTAAACGATCAAACCTAAGAATAACTGGTGTTCCTAAAGAAGAAATCTAAAAGTTTGAAAAACATATTTGAGGGAATAATCAAGGAAAACTTCCTGAGCCTTGCTACAGATCTAGACATCCAAATAAAGAAGCTCAGAGAACACCTGGGAAATTTATCACAAGAAGATCATTGCCTAGGAACATAGTCATCCGTTTAATGTCAAGATGAAGGAAAGACTCTTAAGAGCTGTGAGGCAAAGGCATCAGGTAACCTATAAAGCAAAACCTATCAGATTAACAGTAGATTTCTCAGCAGAAACCCTACAAGCTAGATGGGACTGGGGTATTATCTGTAGCCTCCTTAAACAAAACAATTATCAGCCAAGAATTTTGTATCCAACAAAACTAAGCATCATATATGAAGGAAAGATACAGTCTTTTTCAGACAAACAAATGCTGAGAGAATTCGCCACTACCAAGCCAGTATTACAGGAACTGCTAAAAGGAGCTCTAAATCTTGAAACAAATTCTGGAAACACATCAAAACAGAACCTCTTTAAAGCAGGAATCTCACAGGACCTATAAAACAATGAAAAAAAAAGGTATTCAGGCAACAAATAGCACAATGAATAGAATAGTACCTCTAAGGTCACTATTAACATTGAATGTAAATGGCCTAAATGCTCCAGTAAGATACATAATGGCAGAATGGCTAAAAATTCACCAAGCAAGGTTCTGCTGTCTTCAAGAGACCCACGTCACACATAAAGACTCATATAAACTTAAGGTAAAGGGGTGAAAAAAGACATTCCATGAAAATGGACACCAAAAGCAAGTAGGAGTAGCTATTCTTATATCAGACAAAACAAACTTTAAAGCAACAGCAGTTAAAAAAGACAAAGAGACAGGAGGCTGAGGCAGGAGAATAGCTTGAACCTGGGAGGCAGAGGCTGCAGTGAGCTGAGATCACACCACTGCACTCCAGCCTGGGCAACAAGAGTGAAACTCTGTCTCAAAAAGAAAAAAAAAAAGGGACAAAAAAGGACAAAGAGGGACATTATATAATGATAAAAGGACTAAACCAACAGGAAAATATCACAACTCTAAATATATATGCACCTAACACTGGAGCTCCCAAATTTATAAAACAATTACTACTAGACCTAAGAAATGAGATAGACAGCAACACAATACTAGGGGGAACTTGGATACCCCACTGATAGTACTAGACAGGTCATCAAGACAGAAAGTCAACAAACAATGGACTTAAACTATACCCTAGTACAAATGGACTTCACAGTTATTTACAGAATATTCTACATACCCACCAACTGCTCTATTCAATCAGCACATGGAACATTCTCCAAGACAGACTACATGATAGGCCATAAAACAAGTCTCAAAAAATTTAAGAAAATCAAAATAATAGCAAGTACTCTCTCAGACCGCAGTGGAATAAAATTGGAAATCAACTCAAAAAGGAACCCTCAAAAACATGCAAATACACTGAAATTAAATAACCTGCTCCTGAATGATCACTGGGTCAACAATGAAATCAAGACAGAAATTTAAAAATTCTCTGAACTGAACAATAATAACGACACAACCTATCAAAACCGAAAAGGTGGTGCTAAGAGGAAAGTTCATAGCATTAAATACCTACATCAAGAAGTCTGAAAGAGCACAAACAGAAAAGCTAAGGTCAGACCTCAAGGAGCTGGAGAAACAAGAACAAACCAAACCCAAACACAGTAGAAGAAAAGAAATGACCAAGATCAGAGCAAAAGTAAACCAAATTGAAACAAACAAAAAAATACAAAAGATAAATGAAATAAAAAGCTAGTTTTTGAAAAGGCAAATAAAATTTAGATAGACCAATTGCAAAACTAAGGAAAATAGGAAAAGAGAAGATCCAAATAAGCTCAATTAGAAATGAAATGGGAGATATTACAACTGATACCACAGAAATACAAAAGATCATTCAAGGCTACTATGAACACCTTTATGCACATAAACTAGAAAAATCTAGAGATGGATAAATTCCTGGAAATCTACAACTCTCCTAGATTAAATCACGAGAAATAGAAACTCTGAACAGACTAATAACAAGCAGTGAGACTGAAATAGTAATAAAAAAATTGTCAATACAAAAAAAGTCCAGCTCCAGACAGATACACAGCTGAATTCTTTCAGACATTCAAAAAAGAATTGGTACCAATGCTATCGACACTATTCCAAAAGACAGAAAAAGAGGGAATCCTCCCTAAATCATTCTATGAAGCCAGTATCACCCTAATACCAAAAGCAGGAAAGGACATAACAAAAAAAAAAAAAAAAAAAAAAACAACTAGACACCAATATATCCCTGATGAACACAGATGCAAAAATGCTTAACAAAAAACAAGCTAACTGAATTAAACATGAATCTTTATTAAAAAGATAATCCACCATGATCAAGTGGGTTTCATGCAAGAAAGCAGGGATGGTTTAACATCCACAAACCAATAAATGTGATACACCACATAAACAGAATTAAAAACAAAAACCACATGATCATCTCAATAGAAAAAGTGTTTGACAAAATGCAGCATCCCTTTATGATTAAAACTCTCAGCAAAATTGGCATAGAAGGGACATACCTTGAGGTAATAAAAGCTACCTATGACAAACCCACAGCCAACATTATACTGAAGGGAGAAAAGCTGAAGGCATTCCCCTAAGAACTGGAATAAGACAAGGATGCCCACTTTCACCACTTCTGTTCAATATAGTACTGAAGTTCTAGCCAGAGCAATCAGAAAAGAGAAAGATATAAAGGGCATCCAAGTTGGTAAAGAGGAAATCAAATTCTTGCTGTTTGCTTTATGATGAAGGTATACTTAGAAAACCCCAAAGACTCCTCCAAAAAGCTCCTAGAACTGGTACATGAATTCAGCAATGTTTCCAGATACAAAATTAATGTACGCAAATCAGTAGCCCTACTATACACCAACAGCGACCAAGCTGAGAATCAAATCAAGAACTCAACCTCTTTACAATAGCTGCAAAAAACAAAAAACAAAAACAAACAAAAATACCCACTGAACCAAGGAGGTGAAAGACCTCTAAAAGGAAAAGTACAAGACACTGCTGAAAGCAATCGCAGATGGCACAAACAACTGGAAACAAATCCCCGGCTCATGGCTAGGCAGAATCAATATTGTGAAAATGACTATACTGCCAAAAGCAATTTACAAATTCAATGCAATTCACATCAAAACACCACCATCATTCTTCACAGAACTAGAAAAAAAAATCCTAAAATTCATATGGAACCAAGAAAGAGTCTGTATAGCCAAGGTGAGACTAAGCAAAAAGAACAAATCTGGAGGCATTACATTACCTGACTTTAAAATGTAAGGCCATAGCCACCAAAACATTATGGTACTACTGGTATAAAAACAGGCATACAGACCAATGGAACAGAATAGAGAACCCAGAAATAAAGCCAAACACTTAGTTACAGTCAACTGATCTTTGACAAAGCAAACAGAAATATAAAGTGGGGAAAGGATACCCTATTCAATAAATCCTGCTGGGATAATTGGCAAGGCACATGTAGAAGAATGAGACTGAATCCTCATCTCTCACCTTATACAAAGATCAACTCAAGGTGGATCAGAGATTTAAATCTAAGACCTGAAACCATAAAAATTCTAGACAGTAACATTGGAAAAACCCTTTGAGACATCGGCTAAAACAAATAACTTTATGACTAAGAACACAAAAGCAAATACAACAAAAACAAAGGTAAACAGATGGGACTTAATCAAACTAAAAAGCTCTACACAGCAAAAGAAATAATCAATAGAGTAAAAAGACAACTCACAGAGTGGGAAAACATCTTTGCAATCTATACATCCGACAAAGGACTAATATCCAGAATCTACAAGGAACTCAAACAGATCAGCAAGAAAAAAAAAAACAAAAAAAACAAATCCCATCAAAAAGTGGGCTAAGGACATGAATAGACAATTCTTAAAAGAAGATACACAAATGGCCAACAAACCTACAAAAAAATGCTCAACATCACTAATGATCAGAGAAATGCAAATCAAAATCACAATGAGATACTACCTTACTCCTGCAAGAATGGCAATAAAAAAATTAAAAAAATATAGATGTTGGTGTGGAGGTGGTGAAAAGGTAACATCTTTACACTGTTGGTGAGAATCTAAACTAGAACAACCACTATGGAAAACAGTGTGGAGATTTCTTAAAGAACTAAAAGTAGATCTACCATTGGATCCAGCAGTCCCACTCCTGGGTATCTACCCAGAGGAAAAGCAGTCATTATATGAAAAAGGTACTTGCACATGCATGCTTATAGCAGCCCAATTCACAAATGCAAAAATATGGAACCAGCCCAAATGCCCATTAGTCAATGAGTGGATAAAGAAAATGTAGTGTGTATGTATGTATGTATGCATGTATGTGCATGGATACTACTCAGTCATAAAAAGGAATGAAATAGCATTTGCAGCAACCTGGATGGAACTGGAATCCATTATTCTAAGTGAAGTAACTCAGGAGTGGAAAACCAAACATCGTGTGTTCTCACTCTTAAGTGGGAGCTAAGCTATGAGGACACAAAGGCATAAGAATGATACAGTGGACTTTGGAGACTCAGGGGAAAGTGTGGGAGTGGGGTGAGGGATAAAATAGTACACACTGGGTACAGTGTACACTGCTCGGGTGATGGGTGTACCAAAATCTCAGAAATCACCACTAAAGAACTTATTCATGTGACCAAACACCACCTGCTCCCCAAAAACCTATTTAAATAATTTTTTTAAAAAGCTGCACACACGCATACACGGAAATAAAGTCCAAATAGACCTGCAAGAAGCAAAAAGACTGGATTAGTAACTTAAAATATTCCCCAAAAGAGAACTCACTCATGCCTAGCTGGTTTCACTACTGAATTCTATCAAACATGTAAAGCAATTTGGTTAAAAATACACACACACACACACACACACACAAACACACACACAACCAATCCTTCACAATCTCTGAGAAAACAAGAGGGAAATTTCCAAACTCACTCTATAAGGCCAGCATTATCCTGAAAACGACATCAAAAGAAATAAAACTATAAGAGCAATATCCTTCATATAACATGGAAGCAAAGGTCCTCAACAAAATAACTGCAAATGAATACAGCAACACATAAAAAGGAGTACACCCAATGATCAACTAGGACTTATCCCAGGAATATAAGATTGAGTTAACACCCCCAAATCAATTAATGTAATATACTATATTACAACACAGTAAAGTGCAAAACCATACAATCATCTCAATAAACAGCATCTGACAAAATAAAACACCCATTCATGACAAAAACTCTCTCCACAAACCAGAAATAAAAGGGAACTTCCTCCAATGGAAAAAGGGCATTAATGAAAAACCTGTAACACCATACTTAATGGTGAAAGAATGAGTAATTTCCAGCTAAGATAAAAATGTCAAAAATATGACAAGAATGTCCATTCTCATCACCACTATTCAACACTGTACTGGAAGGTCTAGCCAGTGCAATTAAGCAAGAAAAAGAAATGAAAGGTACCTAGAGTGTAAAGGAAGAAGTAAAACTGTTTTTATTCATGGAAAGCATTATTTTATTTGTAGAAAATCCTATGCAGCCTATAAAAACAATAGAACTATAAACTGAATTCAGCATAGGATGAGAGATAAACATAAAAATCAATTTTGTGTGTGTGTGTGTGTATATATATACATCCACTCTCTGTGTGTGTGTGTGTGTGTATATGGGGGGGCAATGAACAATCTGGAAATGAAATTATTATTTTCACCCATAGTAGCAATAAAAAGAATACTTAGGAATAAACTTAACAAGTTCAAGAGGTATACGACAAAAATCACAAAGCAGTGCTGAAGAAATACCTAAATAAATAGAGATATATCCTGTGTTAAGATTGAAAGACTTAAAATTAAGAAAACAATACTCCTCAAGTTGTTCTACAGTTCTATGTAAGCCCAATCCAAATCACAGGTGGTTTTGTTTTGCTTTTACGTAGAAATTAACAAAGTGATCTTAAAATTCATATGGAAATGCAAATTACCCCAATAGCCAAAATGATCCTGGAAAAGAAGAACGAAATTGGAGGATGCACACTTCCCTTTTTTAAAACTAAACACAAAGTTATAGTAACCAAGACAGTATGGCATAAGATGGTGTGGCATAAGATAAACATAGAGATTAATGGAATATAATTGGAAGTGCAGAAATAAACCTTTTCATTTATGATCAACTGATTTTCAACAAGGATGCCAAAAAAATAGCCTTTTCAACAAATGATATTGGGCCAAATAAATATCCACATGCAGAAGAATGAATGTGGACCCTTATGTGATATCATACACAAAAATTAACTAAAGACAGGCCTAATGTAAGTGCTAAAACTCTAAAACTCTTAGAAAAAAACATAGATGTAAATCTTTGTGACCTTGGGTCAGGCAATGGTTTCTTAGATATGATATCGAGAGCACAAGCAACAAAGACCAAGTTGATAAACTGGACTTCAAAAAAAAATTTTTAAATAGTACTTTTTCAAAAGACATTGTTAAAACAAAATGAAAAGACAAGCCACAGACTGGGGGGGGAGGGAAAAACATTTGCAAATCATATGTCCCATAAGGACCTATATCCGGAACATATCAAACAATTATTACAAACCAATAATATGATGAATAACCCAAATTTAAAATGATTTGAATAGATGTTTCACCAAAGAAGATATCCAACAAGCACATGAAAAAACGTTCACTATCATTAGGGAAATGCAAATCAAAACAGGGTACCTCTTCACATTAACTAGAATGGACATCATCAAAAAAAAAAAAAAAAAAAGCATTATGGAGAAGCTGGAACCCTCATACATTGCGAGTCAGAGGGTATAAGATGGTGCACCACTTTGGAAAACAGTTTGGAAGTTTAGGGAAATGCAAATCAAAACAGGATACTACTTTACATTAACTAGAATAGACATTATCAAAAAAAAGCACAATTGCAAGTATTGGAGAGGGTATGGAGAAGCTGGAACCCTCACACATTGCTAGTAGGGGTGTAAGATGGTGCACCACTTTGGAAAACAGGTTGGAAGTTTCTGAAAATGTTGAACATAGATTTACCATATGACTCAGCAAATCTACTCCCAAGAGAAATGAAAATATTTTTGTACGAACACTTCTATGGGAATGTTCAGAGAAGCATTATTTATAATAACCAAAAAGTGGGCACAACCCAATCAACTAGTAAATGGATAAATAAAGCGTGTGGCAGTCTGAACAGTCTCAGTAATAACAAGGAATGATGTACTGACACCTGCTACAACATGGATCAATCTCAGAAACACAGGCTAAGTGAAAGAAGACAAATACAAAATACCACATATTATAAAACTCTATTTGTATGAAATGTCCAGAATAGGAAAATCTATAGAAACAAGAAATCATTTAGTGGTTACCTAAGGCTGGGGGTGAGAATGGGGAGTGACTGCAAATGGACACGAGATTTCTTTTGGGGGTGATAGGAATGTTCTAAAATTGGGTTGTGACGATCATTGCACAACTGTACTATACTAAAAGTTACTGAATTGTACCCTTCAAATATTATGTAAAATGTAACTAAAAAAGCTATATTTTAAGAAGTCTTAAAATTCTAAGTGGTTGTATAAATCCTTTTGTAATGCCAATATTCTCTGGACGTTAACTTCTTGGCTGAAGGATCTACTCTTCTGAAGGAAGATGAATACAAAACCTGCTTGAGAAATTACTTGCCCAGGGTCAGTGGCTATGTGTAAGGAGTCAGTGATCTTCCAAAAAGATTTCAGGAAGCTTTATGGTCAATCTGTTTTAAAAATGTAATAGCAAAAAAAAAAAAAAAAAAAAAAAGAACACCATCAATGATGTATAATTTGGGGCTATTTTAGAAAGCTAACTGCTGAAATGTTTACTTCTGAAGAAGACGCTTTCTCATCAGCTCATTCAGCAGTATTTACACTGACCTAGCACCTATACATCTTGGTTTAAAAATAAAGTGAACTCCCAACATGTGATAACAAGGTTTAAACTTTTATCTGTTATAAATTTACTGGTTAATATGAAATAATTAAAAAGAACCACCCTACGTCATTAGTATTGCTTCATTTATTTCTTTTGCTTTTCAGCGAGGTGATCCTAAAGGGACGCCGAACCCAGTGACCACCTTTAGCACACACGATTGTGCTCCTCCTTTTGAGGAACAGGTAAGTGAAAATGACAGACTTCTGAATCATACTGGGTTGCCTCATAAGCTGTTAACCATTAAAAGACAGTATAACTGAGCTTTCCTAAAATAAACCATTTATTGAAAAAAGAACCTTTTTCTTAAATTTCAGTAATCAGCCTTTGCATTACAAACCTGCAGCTTGCCAACAACAAAAAAGGTAAAAGGTTTCACAGTCAGTGCACTCAACAAACAGGAGATTAAAAACAAGGTATAGGACGCCTGATAACACTACAACTTCTTTTGAACCTAGAAAGGTCAAAACACTACGCTGATGTCACGGTTCTCAGTCACGCGAGACACGGAGGAGACAGAGGCGATGGTCCGTGTACAGTAGTAATGGCACTTAACATGCAGCTTCTTTAACCTCGTGGCCACCAGCCCTCCAGAGAGCCTTTTGCCACATCAGACAAACAGGAGCAGCAGGAGAAGTGACGCTTGTCACCTGTGCAGTCTTCAGTCTTGGAAGGTTAAAAAGGCTTATACTGCTTCTCAGCACAGTCTTTATGTAAATATTACATACAGTAGTGATTAAGAGAATTTTCCAAGTCCATATTCTACTAGGCTTCATTCTTCATCTGTGCAAACCTGTGAGGAAGCAGGAGAGAGCTGAGCCCTTGCAGAGGCAGGTGTGTACTTGTGCATACACACAGTGTGAGCCTTACGGGGAAGGCCCCATCCAGTCACCCTGATGCTCCCAGCACTGTGCTGGGCACAGAGGGAAAGGCTTAAGAAATGTAATGAACAATGGCAAAGGTAAGTTACTGCTCTAAAGTTAAGCCTGGGAATTGACTAATGAAAGCATTTTCTAAAATGCGTATGTGCACTCTCAGGTCAATACAAATTGTTAGGCACTTTATAACTAAGACATACATTGTTATTTAATTACAAATCCCTAACATCTCCATAGCTGGTCCAGTTGCTTGCCCCTTACTCCCACTTACCGAGAAGAGCATCACCCCACTCTTCCGCCCCTTCCTTTCCTTTCCCAGGGGCTCTCCTGCAGGGGTCTTGCGAGGCTTTCTTCTCCAGGGCTCTGTTCTCATCCCCTTGTCCTCTGTGGACCCTCCCAGCAATACTTCTGTCTCCCACACCTGTGCCCTACCCCAAATCCCTCTTCAGTGCCAGCCCCAGATATCCAAATGCCCATCTGAAATCTCCAAGCAGACGTTCCAAACGTACCCCAAGCTTCATCCACCAAAGAGGACCCACCACCTCTGGACCCACCCCTCACCCAACTGCTTCTTTCTCTACTCTGGCAAATGGACACAAACCAGAAACCTGGGAGCCACCCTAGACTCCTCCCCTCACTCACCTTTCACATCCAATCAGGGGTCAGTCACGGCACTCTAACTCTTAAATGCCACTGATCACTCACCTGGAACGCCCTCTCCCAACCCCTTGGCTGTATCAGAACCTTCTCAATTCCTCTGCCTCTAGCGTGATCTTTCTAAAACACTATGTCATCATTTATGTTTATAATAAAATGGAAACTCCTTCATGTTGCTCCTGGTTACTATTCCAGCCTTATCTTCCTGCCCTTTTCCACATCCTGTGTTCACCAGGATCTACCTACACAGGGCTCTGTGACCATCCCACTCCTCTGAAGGGTGAGCGTTCCCAAGCTTCTTTACTTTGTCTTCAATGCCCGCTCCCCCACTTCTGACCTCTAGTACCTCAGTCTAGAGAAAAAAGAACTGAGATTGGCTGACTTAATTAAATTCCTCTTCTGAGTAACCTTACCTAGCATTATCACAGCTCTTAGGGTAATGATAGTCATTACTGTCTTGACCCTCCAAGTAGACTACACACTCTGGAGTGGAAACTCTTTCATCCCGTCCCATTTAAATTTCCATCTTACTGTCTCTAGTGTATCTCAAATGCACCATCAAAAGAGATCAAGTAGAAGAACCTCAATGAACATTTTCCAAATGAAAAAACACATACAAAAATCCCTGGCATAATAATACATTTAGTTCCTTTCCACTTCAGATATAGCTACTTTAAAGTTTCAAACCTTCATTAACGTCTGGATGCAAAACAGAACTTAAACACTTCAACATGAAAAAGACTATCCAGTCATCTGCCAAACCTTGACAAACGAATGGTCGAGGAGCTGGCTGGCGGTCCATCTCATCTTTGGGTCACTCTCAAGGCAGTGAGAAAGGAAGTCCTTGCCTTCAGGGCTTAATCTTTCAGGGATTGGTGGCTTATGTCCCATCCCCACTTTATACATAATTTGAAAGTTGTGCTCATACTCATGCCAAGGCCTCTAAAAAAGATGTTTTAAAAAAATCAGATTTTAATATTATATAGCCACAAACAATGCAAATGTTCAGTCTCTTTTTAAGCATCTCATAATTAATATATGTATTAGGGGACAGCAAATTTTTACTAAAAGGGCCGAACAATTTTTCAGGTTGACAGGCCATATGATCTCTATCACAACTATTCAGTTATGTCACGGCAGCATGGTAGCAGCTATGGACAACATGTAAATGGTATAACTGTTGCAACAAAACTTTATTTATAAAACAGGTGGCCAGCATAGTTTGCCTACTCCATTTGGGGTGCACAATTTAGTCCAACATTATCTAGAAACCATCATCATGCAACTAAAAAATGTAATATATAAAATGATATAAAAAAGTCTACAAAACCCAATTCTCTTAGAGGGATGGTTAATATGCTACCTTATTGAAAAATAAAAATTCCATTAGTGCAAAGCTTATTTCATTATGATCCTATGAAAAATGAGATTCATAGGGGAAGGAACTAAGTGTGTATGGAATTCTAATTTCTAAACTATTGTTTCGTTATTGCCAATATGTATTCTTCAATATGAGAACCTGTTCTTTCATGTGTGGCTTTACTGGAATAACACAGATATCACAACCACCACCTTTCTATTTTAATGCTAATAGAAATAATGTTAGCTAATATTTATTGAGCACTTACATGTGATCTCTTTCAGCAGCTGCAAGGCATAGCTACATTATAATTAACTGAGTTCCTGCTAGTAACTTAACACTAACTTTTCACTTAGGAACAAAGGTCTCTAACTTTTTTGCTATAACAGTGTATGTGTACAGTAAGCTACACATAGTGCAGTAACGTGCATCTTTATACGTTTGTGTAATTGCTCATTAATGTTATCATCACAAGAGACATTTTCAGAAGCAGAAAGCTTCTTGGTTTAAGTGCTGTGCACATTTAAAATTTTGATAGAGATTGGAAACATCTCCAGAGCAGCCCCACCACAGGGACTTTCTGTCTAAAACATGTCTGTTTCTTTACATACTCTCTTAAAGTGAGAATTCTCAATCTTTAAAAATGTCACTCAGCACTTTGGGAGGCTGAGGCGGGTGGATTATGAGGTCAGGAGTTTGAGACCAGCCTGGCCAACACAATGAAACCCTGTCTCTACCAAAGTACAAAACTTAGCCAGGCGTGGTGGCACATGCCTGTAATCCCAGCTACTTGTGAGGGTGAGGCAGGAGAATCGCTTGAACCCGGAGGTGGAGGTTGCAGTGAGCCGAGATCACGTCACTGCACTCCAGCCTGGGCAACACAGCGAGACTCCATCTCAAAAAGAAAAAAAAAAAAGTCACTCATATGCTAAGTAAAAAGATTTCACTTTTAAATGTATAATTCTGGTTAATGAGGTTGTCATCTTTTCATGCTTTCTTTTGTTAATAATCATTTTAGAGCAGTTTTGGGTTTATAGAAAAATTAACTGGAAGGTACAGAGAGTTCCCATATCCCTCTCTGTCCCACAGTTTCCTCTACTATGTATATCTCGTGTTAGTGTGCTCCATTTTTTAGAACTGATGAACCAATGTGAATGCACTACTGTTAACTGAAGTCCACAGTTTACGTCAGGGTTCACTCTGTCGCACATTCTACGGGTTTGGACATTCACATACTGACATGTATCTATCATCACTGTATCCTACAGAGTAGGTAAAAATTCCGTCCTGTTCGTCTCTCTGTTCCCCCAGTCCCTGGCAACCACTCATCTTTTTACTGTCCCTGTGGTTTTGCCTCTTCCCAAATGTCATTAGATGGAATCGCTCAGAGTGCAGGCCTTTCAGACTGGCATCTTCTGTCACTTAGCCACATGCATTTACGGTTCCTCCAGGTCTTTTTGTGGCTCGATAGCATGTTTCTTTTTATCGCTCAGTAATATTCCTTTGTATGAATATAACACAGTTGATTCATTTACCTATTGAAGAACATGCTGGTTGCTTCCAAGTTTTGGTAATTATGAATAACGCTGCCGTAAACATTCATGTGCAGGTTTTTGTGTGGACATGTTTCCAACTTATTAATGTTGCTTTTTGTAACTGCTTGCTTCCCTGTATTTTAATGAGAGGTTTATGCTTCTTAAATTCACTCCTAAGAGTTCTCTGTGGCGTATAGCTTACAAATATTTGTTTCCTGGTTTGTCATTTGTCTTAATCTTATTGTTTCTTTCGATGGATAAGATTTTTGTCTCTAATAATGTTCACTATTTAGTGTCTACACTGTTTGTAATGAATAATCAATCCATTAACTACTGTTCTGTCAATGCACAGTGCCCTTCCGAAGTTCCTCCGCCAGGTGTGGGGGCTCCACTTACCTTGCCAGTCACCATCTCTATGACAACACACCCCAGACTCCAGATGTCGGCCGCACGCCCATGGCCTTCTCCTTTGGCGCGAGTGATGACTTCAGGTGCCATGTATGCTTTAAAGGTCACAGATATGTTGAGAGTAATGGGTTATAAACATATCACCATGTATTAATAGAGCCAAGCAATAAACTAATATTGTACAATATTATTTTTCTTCATTAAGCAATAGGAAACATCAAAAACTTAGTTCAAATCAATCTGCTGAACGAACTTTTTAAAGGGACAAATTCTCTTTTAAAAGACAATGTTTGAATATACACATTTTCAAATTAATTGTATGCACAATGAAAATGGAAAATTTAACCTGCAAAAGAGGAGGCAAAATTTCCTGGTACTAAGTGATCAAAACGAACCATCACCATTGAACCACAGTGTTGTTCAGACTACAACGGCTTTAAGAAAGACAATGCAAGCAACAAAAGTGTTTTTCTGGTGAGAAAAAGAGGCTTTCCTCTCTCCTGTAACCTAAAATGAGTCATTTAATTTCCCAATCTTGGGTGAGAGCCCAAGTGTGTGAGGAAGCAGCCCTTCTCACGACTGAACACCTTCACCTGCTCTTCCATCTCTACTGACAAAGAAAGGTGAAGGGGGCATGCAGGTCCCAAGCATGCTGCGTGAAGTCAGAGTGCAAAGAACAACCAAGCTGGTCCCTACCTGCTGTCCCCAGGGTGCTGTTCACTTCACCAGGCATGGTCTGGGCATTGTTTTTGAGCTTTACTGAGCATCCAAAATCTCCCAGTTTGATTAATCCAGATGAGGTAAGGAAGATATTGGCACCTAAAAAGAAACAAGCAGTTGTTACGCAGCCTCTGAAACACAATGTGGGCAAGGTTACATGGTAATCTAAACTACCAGGAAGTTCATTCACAAACTGAACAACAGAAAGGCTTATGAAACTTGACTTACAAAGTGTAATAATCACAGAAAGATTTGTAAGCCTTATTCACTCACAAATGTTAATACAAAACAACAAAATTTTAACAGCAGCGCAGGTAGCCTTGACCAATAAATTCTGAACTGAAATACATGCACAAATTCTAACATTAATAACCCACAGAGATACTTAAAAAGAAATCGCATACAAAACACAAATGCTTGTGGTGGCAGTCTGAAGAATTAGAGATGTGTACAATCAGCAGCGTCTGAAACAGGAAGCGACATATAGATGACAGCTGCACACACACTGCAGTTCTTCAGATTCCCAGCTGAGGCCCTTGGATTTGTTCGTGACTGAAAACTGTTCCGCAAGTTTCAAATATTCCTACAAGCAATATATATGCTTAACTTGTAGTCTAGTTAGAATTTGGGGATACTGTTCATCTCTCAGGAGAGCTTGGCTTTTTGCTCTAGGCTATAAGACATTACTGCTCCAACTAAGTCATGCTATCTCTGGCATCGTGTCCTGTGATACCGCCTTTGAAAAGCAACAACACAGAGCCAATGGAGTAGACAAGCAGCCATCTAATGAGCTGAGGTCAACAGCGAATACTCATAAATCCGTGCTCCTAGAGCTGATGCTCCCCACAACTGACTACAAGGGCAGCTTGATCTTCTCGAACGATTCTACATCTGTACCTTCTTAGTCATGCTGAACTAGAAAGCATTCGATAAGGATATCGGTGAGCTGACTTGGTTCAGATTCTAAGGGAGTCTCTTCCTGCCACGGAATAAAACATGAAGACACCATTTTGTAACAGTGAACAGACTGAGGGTGGTGTCTATGGCAGAATGACTAGAAATGGGCAATGCTACAGCCTGATAAAGAGCCAATTAAGCCAACACCAGAATGACCCGAGACACCAAAGCAAGGTAGTGGACAGGCAGGCCGCCAGCAAGACTGGCATAGGCTGGGTGATTCAGGGTGAGCCACATTACAGAGCACGAACAATTCTTACACCTAGACCAAAGCAGACTGGTGTCATCCAAAACAGCCCCCTACACTGGGTCTCGTCCCTGGTCAGAAGTCAGGTCGGTTCCTGAGTGAATGTGTTTAGGTTAGCCTCAGACTACAGGACAGAATGAAACTCTTCAGCCTAGGGCCAATTAGGCACAAAAATACTTCCCCATTTTAATTATCCTTAAGACTTGCAAACACAAAGGGGAGGGGCATGGCGTGGTTAAGGCAAATGCCACGGTGACCATTCTGAGACAGAAGCACAGCTATTCCCTCCCGCTCCCCCACCCCCGCCGTGCTATGAGAAAAGCCCTTTTAATCCATCAGCGTGGCCCAATTAATCTTCAGCAGAACTCGATTTCAACGTTTGTGTAAACCCCATTCTTGTCTCAAAAACGTAGCCTCAAATTTGTATGTGCATTTCTGATCTGATTTACTGTCGGTTTACATATTCATGATTTTCATATATAAATAGACAAGAATCCTGATACGAGAGGAAAAAAGGTTGCTTTGATCACGAATGTCTGGTAACTACATGGGCTATGCCAAATCGGCCTATGAAAATAGCAAACTTCATTTGGGAAAACAGGTTTCTGTAAAAGCGGAGTTGAACAGACAGAGTGGACTCCTGGGCAGACATGGGTTCTACCCTGCTTCGGAAAACAGGATCCTTACGGAGGCACATTTCAATGGAAGGAGTTTCCATCTAGAGAAACCATATGTGGCAATGGGATGCGTGTCTTCAGAGCCCCTCCCACGCGCTGGGTACCGGTGGCTCTAACCCACAGCAGCCAGGCGGGTGTAGGATTACCTTTAATGTCACGGTGGACTATGCCGTGCTCATGGAGGACATTGATCGCAATGGTGATCTGCTTTGAATACAGCCTAATCACATGTTCCTGAAGTCCCAGCCTTGACACCTCTTCTAATGTCCCCTCATCGCAGTACTCCATGAAGATGTACATTTCTTCCTGCAGGAGGAATAAAGGGCAGCTCTGTGTTTACGGTTTTCCTTACATGTACGCTAGTGAGAAATCTGGAAAACTTCCTAGGCCACACCCCAAAGGAATGTTCTTTCTAACGGTATACTACACTTGCCATCCTGGGTACTGAATGTGTCTCACAACAGTCGTTTCCAAGTCCTCTACAGAGGTGTCTGCCTGCCTCCTCTGTCTGGAATTATACAGCTCTTGGGGATAAGAACATCTCCAAATCGCAGGGGATCAATTTCTATTATCCTCTGAAATTAAGTCTGCTATATAATCTCAGACAGGGACCAACAGGGCTGTCCCTACAAATACATTATTAAGTACTGAAACACATCCTTTTTAAACATAATTTGTAAAAACATTAAAAATGATCCATTTTCAACTTCCCCTGGAAGCTCATGCTCTACACCACGATGCTCCAAGTTATCCTCTTTCCCTCGACGTGTTTATTTCTAAACACAAGGGGGAAACTTAATTTGAGGTTTGAATTTTCTCTCATTTCACAATGGCTCCCTAAATACATACAAGAGAAAAACCAGTATTACTTAACAGTGTACTCAACAGTGGTTCAGCAAAAAAATGGAAAAAAAGTCACAAGAAGTGGTGTAAGGGGCGTTTTAGAAGAATCTTCTGACTGGCAGGATGGGTTTCAGTGCTTTATGATGTCGGGTTAATGACTACAGTCTACAACTTACATTTTAGGAAGAACTCCTCTAGTTTCAGAGAGAAGGCAGAAATGATGTAACTCATGGAGATTTCCTGAGAATTAGGCAAAGTTACTGTGCTCTGAAATGAGAAGACCTGTGATGTAGAACAGGACTCCATTCTGTGCCCTCACTGATTCCTCACACAAAGAGTGTCATTAGGGTCGGCTTACTCTATGAAGCTCCACACCAAAATACCGAACCAGATTGGGGTGTTTGATGCCTTCGAATATTTTCAATTCATCTGCAGTTTCCTTGATAGTCTTATGGTCATTAGGTTGAAATCGAATCTGTAAAGTGAGGTGATGAATACGTTAATTGGCCGGATTTAATCACTCTACATTATACACATACATTGAAACATCATTTTATACCCCATAAATATATATATAATCATGATCTGTCAATTAAAAATAACAAAAAATTAAGAAAAAAGGAAGTTTATAGCCAAGCTGGAGTGAAGTCACAGAAATGCAGCCAGGTCCCGGGCACAGAGGAGGAAGAGGCTCTGCTCCGGGAGAGAGTGGAGTAGGAAGCAGCTCCACAGCAAGCTCAAGACGCTGGAGCCTCCCTTCCCCGCCCCTCCTCTCCTTCCATGTCAAACCGGATGTCTCCACAGACAGCAGTGAGTCCTGTTTCCACTTCAGGTTCCCTGGCCATTTCCCCATCCTACCTCCAGCTGTTTCAATGCCAGTTGTTTCTGAAGCTTATCATAACTGTTATCTTCTCCCCCAAAGTGCCCCCGTAAGACACGCCTGTTAATCATCTCCTCTAAGCCTTCATCAGACTTAGCTCTGCCACCCTCGTAGGCACTGCTCACACCTGTGCTGTTAGAACTGTTTGTGACTTATTACCCTCTCTGGAATCGTAAGCCCCTTCACTGCCTGTGTGTGTTATCTCAGTGCATCTGCCTGGTTGGTCCTGACTGCCGCAGTGCTGGTGCTGAAGACAGCTCTATGCACAGAGAACTGAATCACCACCAGCATCTTTACGGAATTTCTATCACCCAGAGCCGCCAGGCCCAACGGCCCCAGGGAGCCAGGTGACTCACCTCCTTCATGGCCATCAGCTCCCCGGTGTCGACGCTGATGCAGGTGTACACCTTCCCGTACTGGCCTTCCCCTGCAAATAACGCAAACAAGCTGCACTTCCAGCCACTGCAGCGGGCTGTTTTACATTCCTTAAACTTGCAATAATACTGTCCAATTATTTTGGACGTATATTTATATATTTATAATTAGGTTTACTGCAGTTTACTATTGCAAGATCCAAAATTTTTCTAAATGTTCCCTGATAACTAAAGTTTTAGGCAATCTCTTTAATATGTCTTACCTACAAGTATCTTTAAATAGAGCAGAACCAACTTTGGTAAATCCCAGGAGAAGCATCAAAATGACCAATAAAAGCAGCCTTGGTGTACACTTCTGAGCCCTCACACCCCTCAAGGAGATCTTGGCTGGGGCTCGGAGCAGAAGAAAACAGCCAGGACTAAGCCTGGCCATTGTCTACCTCACTGGCACATGTCCAGGAGTGTGTGGGAGCAGACATTCCCCTAACATACCTTCTGGGACATTAAAGCAAGAGGATATGTGCCTGAACAAGACTGATAACAGTAATTAATCCAATTTATAAAGTACTTGATTGTTTTCAGTGGGTTTTGCCCTCCTTGATAGCTCCAAGGAAACATCAGGTTTCCTCAGGCTGACAAAGTCCCATATTATTAATACAACTGTGTTCGCCCCCTTCAGACCTAGATGTGTGACAGATAAATAAATACATTTAAGTGGGGAAAGGATCTGAAACACAACAAGACTTCTTCCCTCACATAATTTACCACTAGTTATTTTACAAGAAGCAATTCCACCTGGAAATTAATTAATTAATGAGGCAATGTTTTAGAAAAGAAGACTGTCTTGTCCTCATTTGTATCCAGTCTCTCTTCAAATCATGTCCTGTGTGTGTGTGTGTGTGTGTGTGTGTGTGTGTGTACAGAGAGAGAGAGACTAGAACAAATGGGTCAATTTTTGGTGCCTCTCCACTGGCACCTTCCAGGGTTATTAAGCAAAACGATCCAACGTAATGAACCACTTAGAAATCTCTTTTGTATTGCTCTTAGAATACATTTTACAAATTAAACAAACAAAATCCAGACCACTCTGCAAAAAGGTAACAATGCATATTTATTGTATCTACAAGAAAAAAGGGCCAACTCTATAGGATTTAACCTAAAGAAGTGTAACTATTGCTACTTCTAACAGGGACTATCTTGACATCACGTTCCTTAATTTTCTTACCGATTTTGTTTCCTCTTTGCCACTTGAAGGTCACCTTCCTCAAGCCAACATGCATGACGTTATCATAGGACTTAGGCGTATCACAAACTTGACCAATGATATTCTTTCTCCTCATTTCTCGGTACCTCTTTTCTTCGAACAATCGGACTGACTTCTGGATAGCTTCTATGGGTCCTAGTTTAGAAGCAGTATCTGCAGAGAGAACCAAAACCTCATTAGTCCCAATCACTGTTATCAAGTCAGTTTCCAAAAGAGAAACCAGTAACGACAGAGCAATATATATTAGCACTCCATTACAGCAAAGCTTATTATCTACTCAGATACACAGGTGAATTAAAGTTCTTCAAACGCTACTAATTCCAGCATATGCCACCCCTTATACAGTACACAGATAAAATATAAGCTAGTCAAACAAAAACGATTTCCTTTCCCAAGAACGTTGGCTAAAATCTTGCAGTAAGATAAATGCCTCTAGTTTCTCCTCTCTCCATTCCACGCTCTTGTTTGCCATATTATTAAAACATAAGATGTGATCATGTTACTGTCCTACATAAATTTAATTCACTGGAGCAGTGACTCATGCTTGTAATCCCAGCACTTTGGGAGGCGAGGTGGTCAGATTGCTTGAGCCTAGGAGTTCAAGACCAGCCTGGGAAAAATGGCAAAACCCCATTGTCAGGCCTCTGAGCCCAAGCCAAGTCATCCCATCCCCCATATATGTGACTTGCACATATATGCCCAGATGGCCTGAAGTAACTGAAGAATCACAAAAGAGGTAAAAATGCCCTGCCCCTGCCTTAACTGATGACATTCCACCACAAAAGAAGGGAAAATGGCCAGTCCTTGCCTTAAGTGATGACATTACCTTGTGAAAGTCCTTTTCCTGGCTCATCCTGGCTCAAAAAGTTCCCCCACTGAGCACCTTGCGACCCCCACTCCTGCTCGCCAAAGAACAAATCCCCTTTGACTGTAATTTTCCTTTACGTACCCAAATACTATAAAATGGCCCCACCCTTATCTCCCTTCGCTGGCTCTCTCTCTGGACTCAGCCCGCCTGCACCCAAGTGATTAAAAAGCTCTATTGCTCAGATAAAGCCTGTTTGGTGATCTCTTCACATCGATGCGCATGACACCCATCTCTACAAAAACATACAAAAGTTAGCCAGGTATGGTGGTGCGTGCCTGTAGTCCCAGCTACTCGGGAGGCTGAGGTGGGAGGATCCCTTGTGCCCAGGAGGTAGAGGTCACAGTGAGCCAAGATTGTGCCACTGCACTCCAGCATGGGTGACAGAGTAAGACCAAGTCTCAAAAACAAAAAACAAAAAAACACTTAATTCATGGTTCTCCACTACCTACTAACCAAATATGCAAACTTTACCTGCAGAATTTGGACCCAGTTTGTCTTTTCTATGTTTTCAAACTAGCCAAAATGACTCTTACAGAACACAGCAAACTACTTTTCGCTTCCCTTACTTTTACACCTTTTCCTCTGCCTAAAATATCTTCTTCATACCCGAGTATCTGTTGAGTGAATCTTACTCACACAGTGCAGCTGAAATGCCATGCCTCTTCTAGGAAGCCATCTCTGATGAGAAGGATTTTCCCTTCTCTGGGAAGAGTACAGAAAAAGGGCTCTAGAATCAAAATTCCTGGGATAAAATCCTGGCCTCGCCATTTTCTAGGTGTTTGACAATAGGCAAGGCAATTAACTTCTTCACACATTAAAAACCAATCTGTAAAATAAAGGTAAAAAGTCCAATCTCACAGACCTACTGTGAGGATTTCATGAAATAATACCTGTAAAGCATTTAGCCCAGTGGCTGGAACACAGTAAAACTCAATTAATATTAGCTATGGTCATTATTCCTCATTTTCCCATCAGGCAATGTATCTCTATTTCTCCAACTTGTTTTATCAACTTGTCATGATAAAAAGAAAAAAAGAAATACTTTTTACACATTTAACAGTTCTGTGAGCTATTACCCTTACTACATGTGATTCTGATTTCATCCTGTTCTTTTTTAAAAAATGCTGATCACTCCTACTAAAATTTTACAACCCACTAATGGTTCACAACCCACAACTTGAAAACCACGGTTTGTCCTGTTCTCTATGACAGCATTTTTCATACCATATCCTAATTAGCTACCCAAGAGCCTAAGTTTTCTGGCTCAGATAAAGAGATCCTTGAAGGCTGGGATGACTATAAGGTTAATCTGAAAAGAGAAATTCTGAAAGACTTATAATGGTCCATTTATAATTTATTACAATCACTTCTTTAAAATATGGATCCAAATTTGTTTCCTTTGCCTCAATATACAACACAGCAAATCTACCCAGCAATGGGCAAGACTTTAACAGCAGTGAGGCCATGGGCTCTACAGTCAAATATTTCTGAGAAATGCTTAAAAAAATTTATCAAGATTCCTTGTTTGTTTGGTTTTTTGAGATGGAGTCTCCCTCTGTCACCAGGCTGGAGTGCAGTGGCATGATCTTGGCTCACTGCAACCTCCACCTCCCAGGTTCAAGAGATTCTCCTGCCTCAGCCTCCCGAGTAGCTGGGACTACAGGCGCCCGCCACCCTGCCCAGCTAATTTTTGTATTTTTAATAGAGACAGGGTTTCACCATGTTGGCCAGGATAGTCTCGACCTCTTGACCTCGTGATTCACCCACTTCAGCCTCCCAAAGTGCTGGGATTACAGGCGTGAGCCACTGTGCCTGGCCTTTTTTTTTTTTGAGATGGAGTTTCGCTCTTGCTGCAGTGGTGCGATGGTGCCATGGTGCGATGGTGCGATGGTGCGATCTCGGCTCACTGCAACCTCTGCCTCCCGGGCTCAAGCAATTTTCCTGCCTTGGCCTCCCGAGTAGCTGGGATTACCAGCATGCGCCATCACGCCTGGTTAATTTTGTATTCTTAGTAGAGATGGGGTTTCTCCATGTTGGTCAGGCTGGTCTCGAACTCCTGACCTCAGGTGATGCTCCTGCTTCGGCCTCCCAAAGTGCTGGGATTACAGGCGTGAATCACTGCGCCCAGCCATTTGTCTTTAATATGTCAATGTGAACTTAACTCTCACAAGAGAAACAAAATTCCAAGTGGTTCCCAAGTTTACTTGACCACAAAGTACTTGATTTGAAAAACATGGCAAAGACCTGGTATCCTTGGGAACTGCTGATTACATGTGAGCCACTGAAGAGACTGTCTTCCTGTCACCAGGCTCAAGCCTAGGAAAACTCCGCAACTTGAACCCTCGACACACACCTACTCTGTCAGCAGGCTTGTCGGTTGTTTCTTGCTGCCATTACCTCTTTTAAATCCCACGTTAGTCCAAAATCATATTATTTATAAGGAATTTCTGCAACGGCATTCTAACGAACCTGCCCACCTTCTCCTCAATTCTGGCTAGCTGACTATACTATCTCAGCGTCTTACTCATCCCCAGCCTCCCACATCCCAAACACACCAGCTGCTCAAGAGCCTCTGGGGCTGCCCACCACCTCTGGGCAAAGCCTTCATTACTTAGCTGGTCACTGACAGCTGTCCATGATCTGATCTCCCTTCACCCTCCGGTTTCTCCTGCATTGGCATCTGCGGCCCAGTGGCTCTCCTCTGCAGTCACGAGGCCTACACTTCCTTCTACTCCTTTCCTCCTGGCTTGCTGCACACCTGTCTTCCCTTCAAAGGGCCAGCCCAGTCTCCTCCCTCCACAAAATCCTTCCAGACATCTCTGGGCTTTGGAAGACAAATACTCTTCTGGTCAGTCACACACAGGTCAAAGGGAAGCTGCCGTGGAGTGCACTGGACTCGAGAGAAGTGCCTTCTGGTCCTCACTCTGTCATTGACTACCTTGGCCAAATTATTGGGCTGCTAAGAAACTATCATTTATAAAAAGAGAACAACATCTATTTTGCCTGTTGCTCAATATTGTTGTGCAAAAAAAGACATGAAAGCATTTTATAGATCATTAAATACCAGATCAGTGATTTTTCTATTTGTTCTTCTGATTAATATTAATCACCTGCTTTGTTTGATAAGTTCTTTTCCTCAATGTCTAATTTATGAATGGCTATTTCACAAATGTTTATTATATTTCTACCATGGACAAAAAGTTATGCTAAGTTGCTTTAACAATATAAAGATGAGGGCCGGGCGCGGTGGCTCAAGCCTGTAATCCCAGCACTTTGGGAGGCCGAGACGGGCGGATCACAAGGTCAGGAGATCGAGACCATCCTGGCTAACACGGTGAAACCCCGTCTCTACTAAAAAATACAAAAACCTAGCCGGGCGAGGTGGCGGGCGTCTGTAGTCCCAGCTACTCGGGAGGCTGAGGCAGGAGAATGGCGTGAACCCGGGAGGCGGAGCTTGCAGTGAGCTGAGATCCGGCCACTGCACTCCAGTCTGGGCGACAAAGCAAGACTCTGTCTCAACAAAAAAAAAAACAAAAACAAAAAAACAAACAAAAAACAATATAAAGATGAGTAAAACATATTAGAGACCCAAAGGAGCGTGCAGTTTGTTACAAGAAATAGGAAATGTACACAAACACAGCACATGATAGAAAGTGATGTCAGAGGTGTGAGATCACAAAATAGTAATGGAGGAGGTCTAATAATTCAGAAGCTAAATCAAGTTCTACCTGAAACTGCTCCCCTTATGTGTAACCATTTTTTTTTGTTTGTTTGTTTAACTTCAACACTCCTCTCACCTTTACTCTGGCTGATTAGTGTCCGAAGTTCCCAACTTCTTCTGGTGGACCCACTTGAATCTCCTCTTGGATATGCTGGTTCTGCAGGAAGTTATTTTTATACAAATTAAGATGTATGAAATAAATACGCTTATTTGAGAACAACTGAAAGGAAGGGTAATGGTTAAAAGCAACCTGTCCTTTCTGTTTATTGATCTTTAGTGTGTTTGATGTGGGTGTGAGAAACTATCTTTGCAATTGCAATCAATTCTAAAAATTGCGCCAACTAAGAAGTTAATGGGGTTACAGGATTTTAACTACACTCATCTTTTCACTAGTAACAGTCAACAGAATACTGTGTAAAAAGTGGACTCCTTGGGGACCTCGTTCAAGATGTCGGCTTCAGGAGCCCCAGCCCTGCTCCAATGGAAGCAGCAATGGGGTTCCTGAGCAAAGGTTTCTGAGGGCTGCATTATAAATGAAATTTCTACATATGATCAATCAACACAGCGTCACTTCTGTATTTTTTAAATGAATAAAAGTATTCAACAGTTAAAATATCTAGAATAGTATTTTTAAAGCAACAAAAGTAGACCTATAAAATGCTAACAGAGCTAAAAAGGCATCTGTATTAAAAGGCCAACGTGCTCAGCAGTAAGTCTTCTCAGAAAGCTCTGCTGCTTCCTACCCTTCATTCCTTTAGAAAGGACCAAAAAAAGGAATCTTCAAGGGATTCTCATAAAGGCATTAACGACAGAAACTGGTGAACTGGGACAAATGATTAGGCTGGTTGTAATTAGGCTGGTTGTGAATGCAGCCACCACCTTAAAACACTCACCGTCTCGTTCCTCCGTGGGGCTTGAGTGACGACTCAGGGACCTAAACTGCAATTCAGCAGCTATGGAAGCCAATCGATCATTTTCAGGGACGCTGGAACCCCTGTTTTAATATTTTTAACAATTGAGCCATCAATTCAATAGAACTTAAAATGAAAGATCTGTGAGATTTTTCTAGAGGAACTAATTCTCAACTGGGGGCAACTCTGCCTGCCAGGAACAATTTTGTCTCCAGCAATGTCTTAGACACTTCTGGGAAGGTGCTACTGGCATCTAGTGGGCAGCGGAAAACGCACAGGACAGACCCACCAGAATTTTCGCCATAAGCGAACAGCGCTGCTGTGGAGACCCTCCTTTGGAGTCTGTTAGAGCTCTAGAGTCTGGAAGGAGGGCTCTATTTTCATCTCTCCATAGCCAACACCCGAGCCTGAGAACACCTGCCTGCATAAAACCTTGTCTTACATTAACAACAGAAATAAAAACACGACACTACTGAAGTGTTACTGACGTGTGAAAAGCTCCATAACTCAAGCCCAGGGTGAATAAAACCGTATTAACCAAATCTTGCTGATCTTTAAGGTTACCATCAAATCATATTTATGTCTTAATTACGTTTAAAGTACTAAAATCATTCCATGGTCCAAAAGATTCCAAGTCTCTTAATAAGAAAATGGAAGGGAATACCTAAAGGTTTCTCAAGCAGTAGCCAAGCAAAAGTGCAAAAGAGCAGGAAGCTTAATATATTAAAGAACAAAGTTAATGAGGTGCTTTTCCAGAATAAAGTGAAATGTTCAGCAACCAGAATGAACCCATAGAGTAAAAACTAAAACTAAATAGGGAATGTGTTAAAATTGTAATTTGAATAATCAAAGAACCTCAAATAAATTTGGCATTAGTTTATTAAAGTCATTTAGTGTATATTTTTAAGTGAACGACAGAATGAAGTATGGTAGCATTTATGCTCTTATTATACACTGATAGGTTGAAGGCAACATGATCTATTGCACAGACATTTACAAATTATAAAATACGCATTTTTCTGGTATTTCCCTAAGCCCTCAAATCTAGTATAGTACTTGTTAAGTCTGAAGTGACGGGGACACTTCTACTACCATACAGTTCATCAAAAATTCAGCACTATCTGATGGGAAAACCACTGGTATTGAAGTGAGGAAGCCTATTCCACTCCTAAGCAGCACTAAAGACCACTGGTGAGACCAAGAAGTCACTAACACCTCTAATTTTCCTGATTTCCCACAGGTGAGACTGGCCAATTCCATGTCCTTAAGAGATTTTTGCATGGGTAAAAGGCAAGAACATACACTCATGAAGTGGCATATTGGGGAATGTTGAACAACTAGTTCTGGAGGGGGATGTGAGGGATGGGGAGGTGGGTTGTAGAGTTTGCCAATTTCTGTGGTATAACAACTTGCAAAATTTCTCAAACATTTGCCATCAGCTCTTGAGAGCCAGCAGGAGCAAGCCTCAGCAACAGCACCACTGCAAAGTGTTCGTACAAACAATGGTAAGGTAAGCCCAGAAGAGGTATTTCCTAGGTCAAGTAAAATCAATTGAAAATACTTATCGAAACCTCTAGGGTCAAGCGAAGTTGAACTTTGATTGATGTATCTGTAAGACAGGTGAGGGCTACACCCCATGGCTGTGGCAGGGATGCACACACTGGTTCATTCTGCCTCCCCGTGGCACATTCACAAACCCACAGCTGTGCTGAGAAACAAGACCTCGGGTCTGTGAAGTTTGCCTCGGGAGCAGTGAGCCGAATCCACCAGTGACTCATGGGCCCACGAACCAGGCTCACTGTGAAGGCACTGAGGCTTACGCAGGGCTTGAATGCAGCAGGCAGTCTGATGACCACCCACACCTCTTCATGTGGCTGTGCTCTTCTCTACCTACTGTCTCACACACACACACAGGGTCATAAAGTAAAGTGAACGGGAATCTTGTGTAAAAAAATGTCCTTCAAGATAGCACACTATGATACCATTAAAATTTCTAAACATCAAAGATTGTCTAAGTATGTACAAACTTAAGATGAATACTTATGAAATGCTTAACACTTATTAAGCATTAAGATGAAATGCTGAAAAACTGCTTATGCAAAGACTAAACTCCATGAAAAGGCCAACTGTAGTATTTAACTCTTATACTAAAATACACGTAATGTGCCACACTACCAACTTACAAATGCCTTAAAACACAGCGCATCAACCTTTAAAAAGAGGGAGGTCACTCCCCATTGTCCAGTTCGGGAGCAGTTTCATGTGAACGTGGACACAGCAGGTGTGGGAGGCAGGAGCCACAGGTGGCCAACGCCCTCCTCAATTATGACTGTGTTTTAGACCAAAGCACTTCAGTCTGTACTGAATGAATAAAGAAGACAGTTTTGGCAGCCCTCACAGGGATACAAAAGCATATATGAAGATATTAGCCATGAAAAGCTCTAAACATAAAAATTAGGAAGCTAAATGGGAATTTGTTCAATTTGTTAATTTTTTTAGTTGACTGCTTAAGCAGTAAAATACTTTGACATTTTTTAGGTTATAGACATGTCTCACTAAAATTTAGAAGTATTAATTAATGAGTGAAAAGACTGCAAATATTTGTAGAAATTTTAGACTGTTATTAAAGTAAGTGTAAAAACATTTTAGTCTATTTTAAAATCTAAAGCCAGGCATCATCTTCCTGATAACTCTACTATTTTCTCCTCGGAGCTGAACACAGAGCCCTGGGTTCTATCACAAGTTGATCTTGTAAGATCAGATACCCCCAACCTAAATAGTTTGGTTTGACTCGCATTGGAAGATGGGAATACTGACAGCATTCCTCCTACTTAGGTATAGGGGTGAAATTTAGAGAGAACAACAGCTCTTCCTCCACTTAGGATAGGAGAACATGATGAAATCCTCTGCCAAAATACAACTAGAATGGGAAAACCTACAAGACCCTCCTTACTAATACAAAAGACAATGCGAGCCTTAACTGTTCTGGGGCTTGCCAAGTTGTCTGAGAGTTCTCTCAAGTACTGATCTATTGTCCATATGACATACAAACCCCATGAACTCATTTTTCCACTTCTATAAACTACTTCTAATCAACAATTATTTAAAATAAACATTTGGTTAGAAAACTGATCTTCCCCAAAAAATAAAATGTTACCACCTCAGATCATTAACTAGATGTCATCTTTTAACCACCTCGTGACTCCAGGCTCCATGAGGCAAAATGCTCGTGTCCCCTTCTGCTGTGGACCAGTCCTTTCCTATGATACTCCATCAAGTTATTCTTCGCAAAGTCTTTGGACATTTTGGCTAATATCAGCTCCAAAGAAATACTGACATCAGACAAGTATCTATTCGTGCTGGTCGATGCCAGAGCCTTCGGGCTGTGACAACCTGCAGAAGGCCCTACAGCATCACTCACACACCACAGCAAAGACGCCCAACCACAGCCGGCACACACCCTAACGCTATGGTCACTGTGCAAGCACATGTGAAGGGTGGTGAGGGTACGGGACACTGGTGGGGTGAGACTACCTGGTATCATGGGCACTGCTGATGGATTTGGGCAGCGCAGAGTCGCCACCAGAGGGGCTGGGCCGACTGGCAGCAACAGCAGCAGCAGCAGCAGCAGGGCTGCCGTGGCTCCGCGCGTCGGAAGGCACGCTCCGAGTGCTAAGACAAGAAGAAAAGCTTCAGGAACACATGTGAGAAGAGGGAATGGACTTGAAAATCTTTTTCAATTAAAAATAAATTATGGCAAGGGGGTGAAATATGTTTAAAAATATAAAATGCAAATTGTTCTTTGAGATTTCAGTCTAGGTGTAAAAAAGAAAAAACCTAACTTCAAAGCTTTTCTTTTTTTTGAGACAGCATCGCACTCTGTTGCCCAGACTGGAGTGCAGTGGCACAATCATAGCTCACTGCAGCCTTGACCTCCTGGGCTCAAGTGATCCTCCTTGCTTCAGCCTCCCGAGTAGCTGGGACTACAGGCAATGGCCATTACACCCAGCTATTAGCTTTGTTGTATTTTCTGTAGAGACGATGTTTTGCTACATTGCCCAGGCTGTTCTCCAACTCCTGTGCTCAAGAGATCCTCCCGCCTTGGCCTCCTAAAGTGCTGGAATTACAGGCGTGAGTCACTGCACCCCCACAAAGCTTTAAAAAAAAAAATAACTGTGGTCCTTATCTAGCAAATATTGTTAAATAAAATTACACTTTTAAAAAGTGATTATACAGCGAGAGAAGCTGCTCACTATCTCAAGATGCAGAAATGCCACCACATTCAAGGCAGTTATCGTGAATGTACTATCGTTTCTGAATTCACTTAGTGTTTACGTTGCTTTGTAATTACATATGCAGATAAAATTGAATCTGGAAAGGTCATTCCAGTTTTTCTCCACTTTTAGTGGTATTTAGTATTGTTTTCAAATGTTGACTACACTATCCACATTCAAATTTGTTTTCTGAAGATTATTTTTCGAAGGCAGGAAAGGGAAAAATGACTCCAAAGCCTGAAAGCATTTAGTAGCTTGAGGTTATAAATAAGCTGAGAAATGAAGTTATCTTGAAAGGTACAGGTCTGTTTTAAATTTGCATGTCTTTTTCTTTTGCGACTAAAGGCTTCAAGATAATGCAAGAAAGAGCTTTTACAAATGTACGAACAACGCGGCAAAGGTATTTAGCTCTCAGAGCAAGCATCTAGTAGTTTCAAAAGTATCAGCATGCATATTGGAGAGCACTCTGTAAAGCAAATGACTAGACAAGCACCAAATACCTGAATCCCTCTGGAGTGGGGATAATGAGGTGTGGGTTAGGAGGGTCACTATGGCATCGAGGTACCTTCATAGGACGGGGGCTGTTCCGATGAATGGCTGCCAGCAAAAATGGCAACAAATGCAACTTGTTAATATGGTCCACAGAAAATCATCAAACCAAACAGTCAAATGGAAAATGGAATGTCACTCATTTTGGCCAATGACCAAGGTGAGTCCATTTATATAAGTAAAAAATACTACTACATATACAAATATTATGGAAAATGTCACTTTTTAAAAGTCAGTAAAGCCCTATTATATATTTACAGTTTTCTCCATCAAAAAACATTTTAAAAATCCTGGAGTAAAACATACACAATGTAAGCTAAACAAATGATATAACTCATTTTAGAGATACTCCTAATAAAAAGGAGTTCTTATGTTATCTACCCGTTAAAAAGATTGTGGCCACTGGCGACATTTCGAGAGATCCTGCCATTGAGGTCGCTGTCATTTTCCTGAGTACATGGAGTTTTACTCAGTTCCTCTAAACCAGATCAGGTAGATTTAACTGAGTTATTAGTTATTATTTTTTTCAAGAGCATGTTTTCTTCTCTTTTTCTTTTACATATTCTGGTAATAGATAAATACGAATAAAATTTAAAATAAAAATTTAACACTAGATAAAATTTAAAATTAGAGATCTTATCTCGTGATTACAAATATGCTGACAATTCCACTTTCCCAATAACTAGATGTCAATATTAATGGACATATGTTATATTTTGCCTACTCTCCGTAACATGCTTTTTCTCTTCTTGACTTTTAACAATCTGTTTTAACCCTCCTTAGTATTTTTTTAATGTCGTATTTTCTCTTCATGTTAATACTTTCAGTCTATATATGTTTTACCCCAAATAAGTTTTATCCTAAATGGAAATCCTGTTTCTTCATGATTTTGTTTCCTATTAATAAGGTGAAACAAGAGAGACAGAAATAGTTAAAATGGAGAGATATGAAGTTCCCTTGCAGAACTTACAAATCAAAACTTTAAAGGGACTGCTAACAAAAAAAGGTCAGGCAATTTGTATCTCTGATTCATTATCCTAGCTATTACAATGGCAAATGGAAGAAATTCAATAGTAACAAAGGTTAAAAGAAAAAAAAAACGATTTGGTGAGTAATTAAGCAAAGATACTGGGAACTAGTCAAAAATTAGTAAAAATTTTCCTACAAATAGACATTCTGTTTAAAAAACCATGTGCACATATATGTTTTGCATGAAACAAAACAATTATTTTAATAGTAGGTATATGTAACACTGCAAAACTTTCCACTTCATTGGAAAGAAAATTCAAATGGCTAATAAACAAAATGGATGTTCACATTTCACTACTGGTAAACACTGATTATAGAGATGCTTTTCATGGCCAAAACAAAAAAAGCCCATAAAAAAAATGGTAGAAAGAATTACAGTACCTTCATGAACGGCCACAGTGTGGCCAATAAAAAGAACCAGTGAGATCGATACCTGTTGACACACAGACATTTCTACAATTGTAAACGAACCACCCTATAAATGACTGTGTGATGAAATGGTCGCAGAGAAAGGTACAGGTAAAATGTATTTGTGTGATTATATGAATCTGCAGAAAATATGGAAGCTTACATACCAGGTTGTTATTTGTTACGCGCTTACAACAGAGGGAAAGGAAGAAAGTAAGCAACAGTAACAAAATGATAGTTGATGTGCTCTCATTTTCATTCATTTCTTTTGTAAGAAAACAACACAAAACCAAATGATGACCCCTGTTGTGTATGGAACACTAGAATTTATACAATATTATTACTTATTTAATCCTCATTAGCATCCAGTTCACTCATTAAAAAGGGGGGCTCAATGACGTTAAATGAGCAGCCCCAGGTCAATTGCTGTCCAGGCCCGCACAGTTCGTTCCACTAACCCACAGTGGCTGAGAGGACAGAGGACCATGTGAGTCTCCAGAGAGTACTATTAATGAACTGTCCCACTGCAGGGTGGAGTGGCAGGCATATTGAAAGATGAGCGACTCAGATGTTACCCGGGACTACCTTTGGATTAAGGAAGTATGAGTCATTTTTCTTTTATCTTTTGTAATCTTTTTTCTACACTGATAAATTTTCTAAATGTACATCTTCCATATTTTTCTAGATACTTTTTCTATGTTGTAATTTTTCCACAATGAAAATGATTCCTTATGTAATAAAGTATTTTTTAAGTAATTCTTACTGAATTATCAATCATGTGTTCTTAGAGAAACATGAATGTCTTAAGAGATCAGAAAATCAAAATTACTCATAATATGCTTAGGCAAAAGCCTGATAAGACAATAGCATGCTTTTTATAAAATGCTCAAATAGTCTTACAAACGATAACTTTCATTTTCACAACAACCTTGGGAGAAAAAGAGGTATAAACTGAAGATTAAAAAACCAACAATTAAAACCCATTCTACTAATTTTCTGTAGCTAGCAAGTACACTATATGAAATATAGTTGATGTTCAATAAATTTACCATTTATGAATTATATTTTGTGTAACTGAAATTGCATAAAATTTCTAAGTTTTCATTTTTGGGTGTTTATTATTATAAATACAGTTTTGTTTTATTTACAAACTATCTCAAGAATGGCATAAAACATAGCTTTTTTTGGACATATATTTTGTTTTCAACATTCCAATGTATACTGTAAAAGCGTTAATCATTCAATGTGACTATAAAATTGTACATAAACTGTAATCAAAAATTGTAATTAAAGTAAGATATATAGCAGCATACCTTAACTTGATTTTTTAAAAAGTAAAACCAAATCAGAATTTACTACAGCTGGTGGGAAGGTGGGTACTTGGGACAGCTGTGGAGAAATGGACACTGCTGTCCTCAAAGGTGAGGAAGGAGGGACAGGGAAGTGATCTGCAGCCACCTGCAGCAGGGGCGGTTTCTCCTGCTTGGCAGACAACACCCTCCTCCAGTCTTTCCTCCCCATCAGAAAAGATGGTAAGGGGGAAAGAAGAATGGTATATTGGCATAGAGAAAAATGTATAATTGAATACTGCTGGCTAGCATGGAATAGCTTATGGCTGACGTTTTAATCTTCCTGTCGGATTTAGAAAGATTGCTGTGGAGTTATCTGTCTACACACCTCATTTCTGTCCCTCTCATTGTCGTTTTCCTGAATATTGTTAAAACACCTCTTATACCATTTTAAACGACTGCAATTACAAGAGGATTTGTCCACTCAAATCATTGTGTTCCAGAAGAAATGCTGTAACGGCTGTCTTACCAAGGTACAAACCTGTAACAGGACTGTGTGGTTTTCCTATGACATGGCCGATGCATTCATTCATCAAGGCTTGTAAACTCTAGAAACCAAAAGAAATTGGGAAAAGTAGAGAAAACAGGCATGCTTTCTTAATTATGGAAGTAGCACAAATTAATTTTCAGTGTATTTTTAAAAACATGCTACCCAAACTATTTTCAGTTAGCTTAAAAGAAAATAGGTATAAACACAAATTGTATGTAATTTAAAATAATATAGTGTATTTCATTTTTGTAAGTAAAAGCAAATTAGATGTCAACTTCCCATAACACAATAATGTGTACAAGCAAAGGACTTCTCATGTAATCGTCTCTACTACTGGGAGAATAAAATAAATGAATTCACACTTTGAGCAACATCATGCTAATCTGATGACATTTATCAGACTAACAGTGATAATATTTAACATGAGCGAGATGCTCTCAAATGATGCACGCTGAGGTAAAAGAGCTAATTTTTGTTCTGCCCCAAAGCAGCAGCTATGATAGCAGTAAAAATATAAAACTACCAAATATGTTAGAAGGGCCAGGGTTTACAAACTAGACATTGATTTAGTTGAACACTAATGTTACAAAAGGAAAAAAATATCTTACTCTGCTATGAGGAGTACTTTAAATTTCTCAGCATTATCATTACATGAAAAATATTTAAGAACCTCAGCCGGGCACGGTGGCTCAAGCCTGTAATCTCAGCACTTTGGGAGGCCGAGACGGGCGGATCACGAGGTCAGCAGATCGAGACCACCCTGGCTAACACGGTGAAACCCCGTCTCTACTAAAAAATACAAAAAACTAGCCGGGCGAGGTGGCGGGCGCCTGTAGTCCCAGCAACTCGGGAGACTGAGGCAGGAGAATGGCATGAACCCGGGAGGCGGAGCTTGCAGTGAGCCGAAATCCGGCCACTACACTCCAGCCTGGGTGACACAGCGAGACTCTGTCTCAAAAAAAAAAAAAAAAGAACGATTATTACATATAAAACATACTCAACCAGAAAATGAAGAGTGACTGGCTTATTTTATAATGAAAAAAACTGTAGAATATTCCATACCAAGAAGTCATCTTCTGGTAAAGCTGAAATAAAGGCAGGTTCAATTGCTTGTAGAAAATCAAATCCTTGAGTCGCCCACCTGGTACATGAAAAAGTTCGGCAATCACAAACAACCAAGAAAATGCTGTAGCAGTTTTAGACTGTACAATACTGAAAAGTAACATAATTATAATTACTATTTATGACAAAACACCTTTTTTTTTTTTTTTTTTTTTGCCTGGGTTCAGTAAGTTTACAGTGTGACCTAATTTTTTAAAATTTAATTTTGTTTTGAAACCAATAGGAAGCATGGAAGAGGATTTTAGACATGATAGGTGCCATCTGTAATTCAACAATTATTTATTTGTAATTCAACAATTATTTATGAGTTTTGTAACACAAAGTTCCCACTGGAGTCTCAGGCACAGCAAATGTGTTTTCTCTAACTTAGAGAAATTGCTTAATGACTTTTAAAAAGTGCCCCACGCTACCCCTCCATTACAAATTACAGAACACTCAGCTATTTTTCACACAGTCATGACACTTTAATAACTATGTTTACTTTAGTGGAGCTACTATTGAGCCTCACAGATGATTCACCCATTTCACCCCTGCAAATTCCAAAACGGTTTCTTAATGAATAAATTTCATGAAGGAGGAAAAAACATTAGTCATCAGGAAGACTTGTCAAAGGAGAACATGAGTTCCCTTAAAGACAACTCCAATTTGGAACAAATTTTTAAAAAAATTTTTTCCCAAGAATTATGCAGTTTTCTCTGTATATTTTTCCATTAAAAAAAAAAAAACAAAACCTGATCACCAAAGAGTTTAGGGTGCTCCCTTCTGTGTCATCTGCTCAAAAAAAATCCCATAGGACATATATGAACAAATACTCCCAACCCCACATGACATATTTCAGAAACATCCTACTTGGTCATTACCTGGGTCTTGTACCTCTACCACTCTCACATTTAGTCAGGACATAATTCATCCACTTCCGGGCAAAGCTTATATATTTGTCTCCTATCTTCTGTCTAAACTCCCCAGACATCAAACGAACAACTTCTTTATGATACTGTAAGAAGATTTCAGGTATATCAAAATTAAGAAAATGATCATTAAATAATGCCACCCACTATAATGTCATGTCTGTTTAAAATGTTTTCTAAAAACAAAAAGTGAAATCCAATTAAAATTTCTATATTTTGAATATTATGAAGAATTATGGAAAGTATAGTGTTTCAATATGCAGTTTCATAAATGTTTCACTCCTGAGTTTAAATTAAGAATGTGCTTTCATGATATAAAACATCTCTTTAAAGTTTTAAAATGTTAAGTAGTTGGCTGTTGGCACAAAACAAAAGTCGGACAACTACCTAACAGTTTAAAAGTACAGTAACATCTCCGATATACAGCAGTGATATAAGATGGTATTCTTGATTTCGCTGTGATTACAGTATCAGATTTACTGTAAAAGGTTCCTAAAACTTTCTGTAAGTTATCAAGCAATTACTAAACTGTAGTGTGTGTTTCCTCTTATTTTGAACCTACCTCAAATCCAAAATTGTACCCCTGAATCATTGCTTCTCGGTAGTACTGTTGCAAGGTGACAGATTCGGATTCATCAACTTCAGCATCGAATTCTGATGTGAACATGTGGTCCACGCGGTCAATGGCATTGCTTATTCTGTTGCATAGCTCTAATGCATCATTCTAAAGAGTCCAAACCAGGATTAATGCAAAACGAAGCAAATCATACAATACTTACCACATTTTAAAGAAAGATTTCGTTCATCATCATCACAGACATTAACCACTACAAAACAATTCAGCCACTTTTAGTTATCAAAAGGAATTACCAAATATAGAAGAAATTATGTCATTTTATTTGGCATTCTTAAATAGAAGAGAAAAAATGCATTTAAAATGATACAGTCTAGTTGTAATCTGCTCTTGGAATAGATGCTTTTATCTTCAATATTTTTATACATCAACCACCTGTTGTTTTCTCCCCTTGGACGGTTGCTCAACCATAAGTACGGGTGCAATTCCACAGAGTGAAAAAGCCCACGTACTTCTAGATGACCTCCACAGTGTCCTCGAATCAGGCTGTCCTCATTTCCCTGCTACTTCCTAGTCCAGGGGTTCTCTTCTGGGGTGGATTTTTCGCCCTCCCCTCAGCGTCTGGAGACGTTGTCCAGAGAAGTTTTAGACTGTCAAAATTTGGAGGAAAAAGTGGAATCTACAGGGATATGGTAAGTAGAGGCCAGGAATGTTGCTAAACGTCCTGGAATGCACAGGACGGACCTCCACAACAAAGAATTACCGGCCCAAATGTCCACACTGAAGAGGCTGAGAAGCCCTGCCCTAGCTCGAGCTTTCATCACCTCTGTCGTCAACACAATAGCTCCAAATTGGTCTCCCTTTCTACCCTTACACATGAGTGCATACAAGGTCTCCATCAGGCAATCCCCTTACTATGGTTACAAAATATTCTTCCAGCAATCTATAAAGAGAGATAACCTAAATATTTAGTTAATAAATGTTTATAGATAAATTAGACAAATCAGACTGACAGAAGAAAAACAAATGTTTATGAAATGACTTGTAACTTCAGAGAGTGTTTCTTCTTCAAGAAGTTAAGCCTTAATGCGAGTGAGAAGACGTAACTGATCACCTGCAAAAGTGTGGATGAGATCAAGACTGATACATGGGATACAAAATAGAAAGTGTCAAAAACAGAAAATAATGGAAAAAGACAGCCAGGCTGTGGCTTGTTATAAACTTTGAAAGGCCTTTGTGCTTCTCTGCAACTTTTTTCTATTATGTTTGGTTGATTTATTAAACAAAACAATATATCTTCTATTACACACTACTGATATGGAATACCTCTAGTAAATACTGGAGATTGTGAAAGGAGAATGAAATTTACACTGGGAATGAAGAGACCTATATTCCTAAATTTTCAACTTTGCCACTAGCCAGTCACGTAGTCATCATGAGTAAGTCACATAAAGTTCAATTCTCTATCCTTTCCAATTACAAAGTTCTACAGTTTCAGGAATCTCAGAATCTGTAGTTTAGACGTAAGAAAATATGTATTGGGAAGAGAGGTGCGTGGTGGGCAATTTAAGAGCTCAAGTTCCTTGGATGATATTACCTTACACACATTACCACACACTGACTCTTCCACAGTATTTCAGCAAAAAGGAAAAATCTCAGCTAATGTAGAGAACAGCGTGATACCTTCAGCTGCTGCAAAGCTTTGGCGATGACCGGCTGACTGGATGTCTGCTCCTGGCACAGAGTCATAAGTCCCTCAATGGACTGCTGGAAAGCTTTTCTCTGAATTGTGAGATGGGCAGACTGCATGACAACTAGTAAAAGGTTATCCACCTGGGAGGAAAATCAAGCACAGGACACAAAAACCAACCCAGTTACTAGTTGTTATTCTAGTTCAACACCAGTCCAAAAACAATGCCAATCTCAGGGATACCAGGCCAACAACCATCTGATCAGAAAGTCATTTTTAAGCAAAGCTTCTCCTACATAGCAACACACTTCAGTGGGCATTGACAGCTGGGATATTCAGCACCATGGAGAACAACCCCTTGGGACTGCAGGCATGACATCTTTGAGATATCCTAGAACTTCAAGTGTTGAGTACTGCTAGTGCAGAGTGTGAGTGTGAGTTTGAGTGTGTGTATTGGAGCAGTGTGAAGAAGGAAAATGTAGGAATAAGAGACATCAATTGAAGGGCCTTATATAAAACATTAAGAAATCAAGACTTTATTACTTTTGTTCTTCAAGAGATAAAGAATCCTTGCAGTATTTTAAGTAGATCTGTGATGCAATCAGATGTATTATAATGATCATTCTGGAAGTACAAAAACAAACATAGAATTGGAGAGACAGAAGGTGAGGTTTGAAGCAAGGAAACTCAAAGTAAGAAACTGCAATAGTTCAGGAGAGGGATGGTAAAGTTCTGACTATAGCAGCTGCTCTGGGGATGCAGGGAAAGGATCATTGACTGGAAATACTTCTGGCAAGGTATTAACTGGAAAGGTGGGAGGCTGAATTTATATTAGCTGTCACATTTCTGGTTTAAACATGTGAGTGAACGCGGAACCATTCACTGAGACGGAATATAAAAGCAGAGTTGTTGGGGTGAAGGGACACAGCAGGCCAGTGTATACTCAGTTCTTGTGAGACTGAGCTCAAGGTGCATATGAACACTCACCATGACTGTTCCTAAGCTGAACACAGATAAATGAGAAAGCTTCTCACAGTTTATAACTAATGAGTTACAGAAACTGTCACGAGGTCCCTGTTAGGTAGGGAGGGGACAACCTTCACTACAAAAAGTGAAAATTAAATAATCAGTAAACCTGAATACTTGGAGAACTGGGATTTCTAGAACTACAAATTATATTAGTGACATAATTTCTTTTAGATCATAGCTCCACAGCTGAACTAAGCTGTGGCTGAACTAAGAAAAGATATAAACCAGAAAGATGGTTTATTTCAAATATTCCAGAATAATTTAACTTAACAGAATGATACATTGTACAAATTATGCTGCAAAATTACCTATTAACACATTGAGGCATATTTTTGGGAAGTATATACTTGTGATTACTAGGGTAGCTGCACCCCTCATTCATGAGTGGCTAACAGTTCATTCTTACTAAAAGTCCTTTAAGTAACACTGCTGAGAAGTCGGAGGTGAGATGTACCTGCATGCTTCTCAGGGTGTCAACAGTCTCCACCTGAGGCACGACTTTGACAGGCTGTGCCTCCCACGTGCCCCAGCTGTCCTCTGAATCACGGGCTCGATCACTGTGCTTGGTCAGAAGCAGATAGGCATCGAAGAGTACGTCGTCTGAATCTTTTGAACAGTCCTTTCCTGCGGCTGCATTGAGTAACTGCAAAATAATACTCTTCTCCTCAGCAAGAGTGTCTGGAACAAACACTTGCAAGTTTTCTAACCCAGGAATTTGTACCTGCAAAAGAAATAATCCAAAATCTTAAGGAACGTTGTACATTAGAGAAGTATGTTATTTAAAACAAACAAATGAACCTAGGAAAGCAGAGGCAGGTTTAGGGAGGGGATGTGGGAAGGGTGTGAATTGGAGCAGTGAGGGAACTGCAGGAAGGAAGCTGGGTTCAGTGTGACTGGAGGAGGCAGGAGGAGTCTGTGAACGCACTGGAGGAGAGGCCTTACAGAGTCTCCCGATTACTGGACATCCTCCTCACTGCTTTCTTTTCAACAACAAAGAAAATACTTGAGGGGGAGGCAAGACAGCCTGAAAAAACCTCAACCACTGCTAGTTTGTGATGCTTACAGAAAATCACCTGGCTTGGGAAAAAGGCAAAAATTGTTAATACAGAGTCTCTAATTATTCCAGGGCAGGGAGCCAGGGGGTCATCATAAGAAGGCTCCTTGAGATCAATTTCTCAAAGGGTACACATGTGGTGGCACGATGCAGGTCATGCCTCCCACTCTCAGTATAGGCGTGGGATAAAACTGTGGGCTTGGGATAAAATGTTCAGTGATGATGTCACATACGCATTCTAACAGTGCTAAATGTCAAACAACTTAAAGTGGAGTAAAGTTGCTGACTCAAAAAGTGGCTCTAGTGATGACCAGGATCTTGATGTCAAAGATTCACTGTAAAACTTTTGAACTGCATCAGGAAATATAAGGGTGAAAAACAAAACCACTATTTAAAATAAATATTATCTCCTTATACACATTATTTCAAATATGTGTAACTAAATTAATAAACAGCATGAGTAAATTTTTTAGTATTTATCTACACTCTTAAGACAAGTTAGTAAGTCAAGTATGAAAAAGACTTTCATTATTCCACTAGTGAATTACAGGACAGTCTTACAACTGGGGTTGTGGTACAGCCTTCAGAGCCTGTAATATTTACTGTCTGGACCTTCAAGAAAAAGTTTGCCTGTTTTAAAATAAAGGAGGAAAGGCAAAATGTTTCAATCACACCATTTGGAGTACTTACCTTGACATACTGTTTTAATTTCAGAACATCCAGGAGGTCTCTAACTGGGGCTGAAAGCCTGAATTCTGCTGCTATTTCCAGGTCCTAGGATCACAGTTACAAAGAAACTTCTTTAGGGTTAGCATTAAAACAATAAGATAAAAGAAAAATAAGATAAAAGGTACTAATCAATCAGGATTGCAAGCTCACCTTTCTCAACATTTTAGCAAATCCAAGTGCTTTGGAGGCCCTTTCTCTGGCTTCATGGAAGAGCTCCTTCAGGGCTCGGCTGATCTCTATAACAGACCTCCTGCCAAGTGGATTCCAGGCCAGTTAGAACACAGTAGGGAACACTCCAGAGGTGCAAGAGGGATTTAACAATAAAGATGAAGCAAATTCCAAATCACAGTAATAAATAAAGACTGCAGATTTTTAAATGGGAACAAACAATTATCGAGGATGTAGTCAAAACATTCAGAAGCCTGCTCCTGACAGTTTTGTAGAAAATATTCATATCCTTTCAACGTAAGCAGGGCACACTAAATAACCTTCAAATAAGGGGAAGCTCAATTTTCTTAAGATTTCATTATGATCATTTCTTGGAGTTTAAGGTTAAGTTCTTAACTCCTGGCTCATAATCTAAAAAGAAATATATACAGTGTGGTCTGGGAAATATTTAACAACTGGCTGCCCCTAAATAACAATCTTACGCAGTGCACGCTGATTTCTGTGGTGTAAATACTCCCATTATAGCTAATTTCAAGGCAGCAGTATGATGTTACTGAGCAATGAAATGGGAAGAGAGGTGCACAATCAGCTCCCTCAAGCCAGAAGCGGCTCCAGCACTGCCCATTGCCCCCCTTTTAGATCTATCATGAGTAAACAGTGTCATGAGAGCCACTCTCTAGTTCACCATCTTCATTCCTGACTTCTCATGTTTATTTGGAATCTACATGCTTGGAGTTATTTTGAACCCACCATGTTAGCTCTCAAAACTGTAAGATCTACAAACTTATTTATTCCATTTCTCAGCTATTCAATATTTTCCCAGGTGAGAACCCATGTGGGAACTTCTTTCTTTAACCTTGGCATAAAAACATACCAGGTGTTCTGAAACTCAAAATGTGTTTTTCATCAAACCTTGAATGGTGAGAGAAAACATTTTAGCTTCGGAGAAGTCAGTTCTATTTGAGCATTCCCTAAATTTGAATCATATGACCTTGCTGATTATATGGCCACAAAGTTGCTATATGCCTGATATATACGCCACAAGGAGTAGCAATTTCTAAAGGTTTGACCTGAATACTATCTGCACAGAATTGGAGGAATTTCAACAGAGAAACCAGTTTCATACACTTAAGTTTAAAGTTCAACAGAAGGAATATACTAAGAATAAAAATGTACCAAATATCATTAAAATGTATTAATGGACCACTACATAGATTTTTTAAGAACAGAAACTAATACAAAGGCATCCCAGACAATGTAGATCAAGAAAATTCTACTCATTTTTTTCTAGTCAACTTTATCTCTTTATCTTAAGTTAGCTTTTTTTTTTTTTTTTTTGAGATAGAGTCTTGCTCTGTCGCCCAGGCTGGAGTGCAGTGACCCGATCTCAGCTCACTGCAACCTCTGCCTCCTGGGTTCAAGAAATTCTCTGCCTCGGCCTCCCGAATAGCCGGAATTACGGGCGTGAGTCACCACGCCCAGCTAATTTTTTTTGTATTTTTAGTAGAGACGAGGTTTTGCCATCTTGGCCAGGCTGGTCTTGAACTCCTGACCTCGTGATTCACCCATCTCGGCCTCCCAAAGTGCTGGGATTACAGGTGTGAGCCACAGAGCCCAGCCAGTTAGCACTATTTTTATCACGCTAAATAAATTCTAAGTTCCCCTTCAAAGAAAATTTCACATAAAACCATAACTAAGAAATCACATGAAAAGACAAGACAGTTATAAATAAATCCCTTTACGTCTACTGCCCAAATTCTTCCAGGCCAGCATAATTTGGTTTGAACAATGCTCCTTCTAGGATCTCACCAAGAGGAAGAAAACAAGAGATAAGAAGTGGAAGAGGAAAGGAAGCACAACTCCAACCTGATTTCGTCGGAAGCACTGCTGTCATCCGCACTAGTCCAAAATTCGGCACAGCTCTCCTGTAAGCCAAATTCTAAAAAACTTCCTGTAGACTTCAGCAGCATTCCTGCAATGTCACTAAGGGAACAAAAATAAAAATAAAACAGAGAAGAAAAATTGTCCCCACTCATAGCCTAATTCTTGACTGAGAAACTTGAAAGGCTCAGCTACTGTAATAGTTTAAAAATCAAAAATGAAAAACTTCTCTTCTTTTAATATAAAACCATAGATGTGGAAAAGTAGAAATCTGGATTATGGCATGTACCTACCTTTGTTCTATTACCACAGTATCTCACTATAAACCTTAAAATCTTAAACTGATTCATAGGAGCTACAGGATTAGTACACAAATGTTATTTCTATCTTAAATGTTAAAAATGGTATAAAATGTCCTCAAACTAAGGATAAGGGGGAAAGTGAATTTCTTAAGTGCAACTGTTCTTACGAATTTCCCCCACGATTAGCTTTGCATAGTGACTAAGCATGAAACACTCTATGTGGCTGATCCTTCTCATTGAGTACACAACTCTAAATACTAGCGTTAAAATGTACACCCCGGTATATAAAATGAATCTAAATGAGTGAAGTAAAATTCAACAACAGTTTACTGACTTAGGATGTTCAAGGAAAAGAACTTATGATCTAGTAACAGAGAGCAGGTAAGTATAGAACCAGTATCAGATGTGGCAGGAGGTAAGTGCTAGGCTTGTCGGAGGAGAAAGACCAACCCCCACGAAGGTACGGTTTCAGACCCAGCTGAAGGCACGCCCTCATGTCCAGAAAGCCCTGCAGTGGGCCTTGCAGGCAAACGCAGAATTTTAACAGGTGGACTAATACTGGGAAGAGGAAAATCTGCGACGAAGAAAATGGAAAAGGCGGAAGGAAAGTCCAGGAAGAACAATAAATATGATTAAAAAGCATGAAGATGTGGTCAAGCAAGCATGTTCGTGAAAAAAGAAAATCATCCAATCTGAAGAGTAGTGGGAATTTAGGCTACAAAGGGACAAGGGAAAGTCCTGGGGCCATGCTGTGGAGGGCAATGGATGTCATGCTCATTAGTTTGGCATTTGATAAGCAGAGAGAGTAAATTTTAAAATATCTTATTGGGAAAGGGGTCTGATTGGAAACATGCTTTTAAAAAGAACATTATATAAAAAAAACTAGAATGTACTCATTCAACAAATATTGAGTGCCTATTATGTACTAAGCAGCAGCAAACAAAACTGGTACAAGCCCTCCAGTGGGTGGAGAAAAACAATAAATAAAACAAAAAAGGGAAATGTATTTCAGGTTATTGGTAAGTGCTATGGAGAAAAGGAATGAGAAAAAAGCTAAGGAGTTGTGGGTAGGAATTTCCATCTTAAAGATACTGAGAAGGTAACATCTGGATAAAGACCTGAAGGAAGTGGGGAAACAGGTCATGAAAATAACTGGGAGGAAGAGCACTCCACGGAGAGGGGCCAGCTGGTGAAAAGGGCGTGAGGCTGGAACACGCCTGGCCTGAGGCAGTGAGGAAGCCACTGTGGCTGGGAAGCGAGCACAGGAGGGTCTGGAAGGAGGACAAAGACGTAATGAGAAACTGGACCGTGTCAGGCCTTGCGGGCCATTGTTAGGCAGTCTTACGTTTTCTGAGTAAGATGGGGAGCCACTGGGAAATTGAGAGGAGACAATGGTCTAACATACACTTTAACCAGACCATTCTGGCTGTGGTGTTGAGAATAAACTCTAGGAGGCTTCAGGCAGAAGTAGGGAGACTGGTTAGAGAGCTACTGCAGTAACACACCTGAGAAATGACAATCTGGGAAGAGTGGAAGTGTGGACTGCTTGAGAGGCAGAGGTCAGATTCTGGATATACCCTCAAAGGACAGCCAAAAGAGTCGAGGTAGTGTGCGCAGTAAATAAAGGAGTCGGGGTTGATTCCAACACTGGCTGACTCTCGGAGAAACAGTGTTTGAAGCAGAAGCTGCTGCTCCAATACAACAGATAAAATGCAGTGGAGTCCAGAACTACAATAAAAGTGGACTGTTCACAAGAAGGGGGAATGAAAAAGCCCTTGAGCTTCTCAGAGCAAGGATCATGACGGCAAAGGCCAGAGACTGCACTCTAGGGAATTTGAAGGACAAGCAAAAGATAGAAACACAAAGACGGACAAGAGGAAGTGAGGGTACAGTGACATTAAACAACATGAATTTGTAGTGAAACTAAACAGTAACCTTTAAAAACATTTTTTCAACAAAGCTTGACAGGTTGGAAACAGAAAATGCAAACAGAAGGAATTAGACAAAGCAGAATCATGGAAAAGTAAGCGGGGAGAGATGTTGCGAATGACAATGAATGCCCTTTTTAAAAAGGCTGACTATGGGCACCAAGCTGAACAGACAAGCAAAGGCAGCCTGGGGATCATGGCCTGATGGATGAAGTTATGAGAGGAGAGCAAGTTCACCGTCTACTCCAAATAAAGAGAGAGGATGTAAAAAGAACTGGCCATTAGAACAGAGAAGTGGATACAATATTCTGGGAGACTGAACACAGGAGAGATCGGCAGAGTCGAGAACAAAGCTAAAGCTGGAGTCCTGCAGAAGTCACACCACCGGAACCGGGGGACAGGGTAGGCAGCAGAAGCTGCTGCTCCAATACAACAGACAAAATGCAATGGGGTCCAGGACTAGAATAGGCATGTTCTTATAATACTTTATGAAAGGGAGACAGAAAATAAAATGGCTGATGAGACAAGTGAGAGAAGGTGGTGCCAAAAGACAGTAGCAGAATCTAAAGCACAAAAGGACACTGACCTCATCTGAGTCAAAGCATGTCCGAGGTGCAGTGGCCACCAGCAAAGACCATGGAGATGCGGCCTGTGCCCAGCGATCCCAAGCTTGCATGCAAGATGTTCATTTCCTAGAACTGACAGACCAGCCCTGCAACTGCACTGCTCTCTTCATGATTCCCCCTTGTTTACATTTCTATTCCCTCACCCTACGCACACCCAATTCATAAAGAGAGTCTGTGATGAGCACTACATTCCCCAAACCGTGGCAGTAAAAATACACTTAAAATGCGTCTTAAGTTCTGCATAGGTGGGTATATTCTACTCTTGAAGGACTTACATTCTCCTTCCTTTTATTAGGGGGGAAAAAGGGTTCATTATAGGGCAGAAGTTCTAAGGTTCAAAGCTGACATCTGAGTGGAGAGCTCTGTTGTGGGACCGTTCTGTGTGCCGTGAACACGCAGCAGCCTCCCTCCCCGCTGCCCACTCACTGCCAGGAGCATCTTCCCAGTCATGACCATCAAGTGTCTCCAGATACTGCCCAATGTCCCCAAGCGGAAAAAAATCACCCCTGATTGAGAAACACCACTCAAAACTTGGAAGAGGGTGCACATATGAGATATGGATAGTTGCAATTTTCATGTAACTAAACATACAAACACATAGGGGACAATCTGTGAGTAAATGGCGTGAGAGTGAGAAGGTGGGAGCGTCGCGTTCAGAAGCACAAGGATTCCTACCAGAAAAGCTTCCCGGCCTGTGCTTCTCCTCCCCGTATGTAATGAGTTATTTCTTTGGTGAAATTCCATTCTTCTTCTAACAGATTTTTTAAACTATGGGATGCTTGAGGTAATTGCTGTAGCATTTGGATCCAGCTTCTCATGTAATCAAAATACACCTTAAAATACAAAACGTAAAGGGAGACATTTGAGAGTAGAACTTGGCAACTCAGCATTCTCACCTGAAGCTACACATCAGCAGGGCAAGAGGGGGAATGTCACAGGCACGCAGCACTGAGAGAAGCAAGGTTCTCACCACTGTTAGCTGAGGTCTAAATGAGGATTTAAAAAAAAAAATCACAAAACTAACTCCCCAGCAATTTCACACTTTATTGACAACCCCTTCAAAATCCTAACAAAGTAACAAAAATGTTCACAATGTACAATAAAGGGGAAAAAATCAAAAGAACAGCACCTAGAACTTTTCATTATGAATGTACTGTCAACATTATTCCTTTAAGAGGTTAGGATCTTCACTTAGTGACCTACATTAGCTTGAGATGGTGCCTTACGTGCGGAGAGGAGGACACCAACACCCTTCTTTGCACCATCCCTTCCTAACATCCAGATTTGTGTGATAAAATGTTTTCAAGGCTTGCAACATATATATGATGATCTACAACCAAAACATCCAGTTGTTCTGAGTGGGATTTATGCCTACCACAAGTCCTATTACAACAGCTTTCCATTCTTAAATCCTCCTTTGGATGTATCTTGTGGTCAGCAGGGTTCAACTATCAAGCAGTTTTTCTCAACAGGTTTGCAATGGCCGCATTCTAAAACAACCCTGTCTATGGACTCCTTTACTAAAATAATAGCTTGACAGGGTAGGAAATATTTGAGTCATACACATTCTCTCTCAGAACTTTTCAGACATCACTCCACTCCCTTCCAATGCCGAGTGTGACTCAGTGTGAAGCAGTCTGACGCCAGCCCGAGCGCCCACCCACCACTGCTCTCCCACATCCTGAAGGTGACTACGCTCGGGTTTCCACACTCAGATGTTTACAGGATTCCTTTCTTTATCCTTGGGTTTCAGTGTTTTCACCAGGCTACATCTCAGACTTCATTGTTGGGAAAGATATTTTTCTGAGATCTAGTAATAACTTTCAGTAGGCAAGCCTGAAGTCTATTCTTTATTTCAAGGCAACTTTCTTCTGCTATATCGTTCACTGTGTCTGAGTCCTCCACCCTCCAGGTATGTGGTGTGACTCTGCAGTCCTGGGTCTGTTATGACTAGAGCTGTGTGTGCAGAATCTGCATTTCATGGGTCTACCGTCCTCAACACTAGGCTCAGAACCACCCTTTCACTTCTTGGTGAGCTCCCTCATCTCCGTGTTTCTCCTTCCTGAGGACAGCACTTCTTCCTTGCGGCTCCCAAGGGACAACTATCTTTTTCGTTTTTTTTTGAAATGGAGTTTCCTCTTGTTGCCCAGGTTGGAGTGCAATGGCATGATCCCGGCTCACCACAACCTCTGCATGCCGGGTTCAAGCGATTCTCCTGCCTCAGCCTCCCGAGTAGCTGGGATTACAGGCACACGCCACCACACCTGGCTAATTTTGTATTTTTAGCACAGACGGGGTTTCTCCATGTTGGTCAGGCTGGTCTCGAACTCCCAATCTCAGGCGATCCACCAGCCTCAGCCTCCCAAACTGCTGGGATTAAGGGAGGAAACACCGCGCCCAGCCAACTCTCTGTCTTTCTATGCAATCAAGGGCTGCAAAGTCAGCTTCCTCCTGTTCCCACTGCTCCTTTTTTTTTTTTTTTCTTGAGACAGAGTCTTGCTCTGTTTCCCAGGCTGGAGTGCAATGGCATTATCTTGGCTCACTACAACCGCTGCCTTCCAGGTTCAAGTGATTCTCCTGCCTTAGCCTCCTGAGTAGCTGGGACTACATGCGTGCACCACCATGTCCGGCTAATTTTTGTAATTTTACTAGAGACGGGGTTTTGCCATGTTGGCCAGGCTGGTCTCGAACTCCTGACCTCAGGTGATCCACCAGCCTCAGCCTCCCAAAGTGCTGGGATTACAGTTGAGAGCCACCACACCCAGCCCCAACTGCTCCTTTTAAACCATAATTTGTACATGTTCTTCTTTAGAAAGCAAAACAAAAGAAAGACCCTGCCCCTTTAAGATTTATGTCATCAGCCACACCACTGGCCCCATCTTCAGACAGTTACCTATGCACTTCTAATCGGCCCTCACCTAACAGTCTCCCCTCCATCTCGGGCTCGGCCACCCTGCCATGGCTTAGCACCATGCAGAAAACCCACCAAACACTTCTTCAGTCCAGCTTCCTGATTGCCTCCATCTCCAGTGGCCCTTCCTCCACTTTTGATGGGGTTCCACCTCGGATCTTGTCATCGCCAGAACTGCTCCAACTCCCACAGCACCAGTCCAAACACCTGATAATAAAGCCTCCTCTCCTCCTTTCAGGAGATTTGTTCAACCCACTGCAACCTGTCTTAGCCCTGTCTGGAACCCCAGTCCACTGACTGCTCATTTTTCTGCAACTCACAACTCCTTCCTTTGTTCGCTTTCCTCCAGCTTCAGTTCAGATCCCATGGGCTTATCCTCTCAACAGCACTGCTATCAGCATGCCGGCGTCCCCGCTGCTGCCCGCACCCTGCAGCCCCTTACTGTCTTTTCATCTCACCTGTTGGTCAAGACCCCAAAACTGGCTTAAGCCTAACCATCCCATTCCCCCTGCCCACATTCAAGAAGCCGGGGGACTAACCATAATCACCAGCCACGTAACATTTCTGGGAATTATATTTCTATCTCTACTTAGCTCACCTGCCTTCTCTCTAGAGCCACTAGTTTGAAACTTCCCCATTTTCCTCCAACTGTCAATACCCACCCCCACCCAATCTCAGCAGATGATCTCTACCTCTCCACACAAAAATAGAAGTCATTTGGTATAAAATCTTTCATCTTCCTGGTCCCAAACATGCAAACCTACAGGGTTACATCCTCTCTTCCTCTCTTCTTTATAGCAGAGGAACTACTGTTCCTCCTAATCCCAATGCTTGTGCTTTGAATTTGAGACCCACCTCCTCCAAAAGTCTGAGGAACCTCACCCTTTTCTCATATATACATATTAATACATACATATATATATATATATATATATATATTTTTTTTTTTTTTCCCCATCTCTTTCCCTTAGCAAAGTCAAGCCTGAGGGCTTTCAAATGCCCTCAGCCAATTTAAAACTCCTCACTGGACTCACATCTTCACCACTCACCCAGCTGCAGCAGCTGGACACCCACAGTCAATCCCAACACCTTGTCCAAATTTGATCCACCCGAGTCCTGCCATTTCACTATGTTTCCTTTGAATCCTTATACTTCTTTCTGTATGTATGTTACATCCTCTAACCCAAGGACTTGCATGTGCATTCCTGGAATGACCTTGAACTGCTCCTCTCACATCTGCTCTGGACCCCCAGCCTACTCTCCACCTGCAGCCAGAGACCCCACGGGCTGCCTGGGGTGCCTTCCTCTTGCCGGGCTCCTTTCCCACATGAACTGCACCTGCTACCAAAAAGGGGCTTCTCTTGATCTCTCTCTTTACAAATTAAAAAGCAAAGAGGCTAAAAAAAATTCTAAAAAGTATTCCACAAGTATCACCCAGAATAAACAAATGTTAATATTTTGTCATATTTGCTTTAGGTATGTTTTCTTTAATTTTTATTTTTAAGTTCTGGGGTACATATAGATATTTTTTCAATAAGAAATAAGACATCAGAAAGTTAGTTTCTCCTTTGTTCTCTCTTCACTTCTATCTCTTTCCTCCCTCCCCAGAGGCAATAATGATCATGAATTGAGTATATTTCCTTCTAATCTATAAGCTTTTAAAAACAATCTCTTATTATAGAAATTACAACATATAGTATTGTTTGGTCTAAGTTTTTCATCTGTTACCTGAACTGGATTATAACGTGTATAAATTTCTGATAAGTTGCAATGCTCCCTCCTCAGAGAAGCCTGACCTCCACACCCAGTCAAATCTAACCGCAGTCCAAAAAAGACCTGTGCCTTTCCTAAGGGCATTTTTCTCAGCTGTAGTCTTGCTCACAAGGTTCTATAATCACCATGGCCCCCCCATTCTTAAACTCTTAAGAGGGAGTTTATGCTCGGCACTAGTTCCTTGGTCCCCGCATGGTGCCTGCCTGGCACACAGTGGATACCCAGTAATTAATCTGTAGGATGAAAACTTAAGAGCTTCCCTGCTCCTTTGCTCTTTATTCTTCCGCAGAAACTCAAATTGTGTACATGAGCTCTCTCGTGTGTCTTCTACAACTACCACATCTCGCCCATCATTTTCATATTTTCAATCCTTATAAATCCTTTTAAGCGGTTTCCTTAAGGCTATCACATGTTCCTATATCATGTATTATTATGTTTATTGTCTTGGTTACTTCTGAGGCCAGGGACCCAGGAAATGAGGTAACAATTCATAGCTCGGATTCAGATTTGACGCCTCAAATGCTCACCAAGTGATCTCCTTTGACTTACATGCTTCAGGGTCTGTTTTTTGAGTACAGTGGATGTCGTAACACAGAGTAAAGCCCCCAAGGTCACAGACTTTCTACATCACAACTTGCTCATCACTGCTTCCCCTCCCCCTGCTAAGACAGCTCCCATTCGGCCGTCTTCCTGGCAACCAGAGAAAGCTGTGGTGTCGCTCGTGCTCCTTCTGTTGGGCAGTTCTTCAGTCAGCAACAGAATCCCTGGAGAGACATGCTCGGCTTCTGTTACGGCTGTCACACCCCTCGATATCAAGGCTCTAGTTAATCTCTGGGTGGGCCTTCTTGGCCTACGGTGGAAAAGTATTTAGAGCTTGGGTTCATCTTCATTTTAGTTTACATTTCAAGGCAAATAATTCTAACAGTCTTTTTATTTTTGGAAGGGTACGGGAAAGGATACTGTGGCCAATTTCCTCCTTCTCAGAAGAAGGAATTTTTCTGTTTGCTGTTTTCGGTGGGTTTCCAGACAAGGGTGTTGTGTGAAACATAATTTGATTGCCAATTCAATTGCTATTCTTTCCTTCCTTCCTAATAGAAACACTGATTTTGTTTGGGCTCCCCTAGTCCTCAGAACACACCCCTGCTCTGATCCTTCTAGCACATTATAGGCCATAATTTTAAAACACTGACAGTTTCCAGTTTTTTCATCTGTGAGAAAAGAGATGCAGATAATTGACAGCAATGCCAAAACTGAACTCTAAGCCTTTCTAAAACTATCTGGGAATGTTGGTAAGTCACTTAGCCTAGGCTTCCACTATCACACAGGCTCACCAATGGCACAGAAACCGGCTGACCAGGAAGGCGTGGTTCACATGCCTGATGCTCCTCACCCTGCTCCCCTGCCACTACAGGATAAAGGGCCAGCAAAGACAGTTTGTGAAGCAAAGCATATTCTGTCTTCTTAAACTTCTGGTTTAGTTACCCATAAAGAGAGAAAAATAATAATTTGCTTGTTCCTTTTTTCCACAACTTTTCAAGATAAAGATTTTTTTGACATAAGAAATAGATAGTGGGCAAGTGTGGTGGCTAATGCCTATAATCTCAGCACTTTGGGAGGCCAAGGCGGGAGGATCACTAAGCCCAGGAGTTCAAGACCAGCCTGGGCAACACAGTGAGACTCTGACTCTACAAAAAAATTTTTAAAAATTAGCCAGGTGTGGTGGCACACGCCTGTAGTCCTAGTGACTAGGGAGGCTGAGGCAGGAGGATCACTTGAGCCCAGGAGGTTGAGACTACAGGAAGCCGTCAACACACCACTGCATTTCAGTCTAGGTGACAGAGCAAAACCCTGTCTCAAAAAAGAAAATAAATATATAGTATTATATATAGTATTTCAAAATACAACCATTTTACACACTTAGGTCTTTTATACAGAATAATTTCTAACTCATTAAAATGATTTCTTGCAATATGCCAGATACAATATGTCTCATTCCCAGCCACATTCTTCCTTCTCTACTTCTACTACAGAGGCTGGAAAGCTCAACATGTGAATTCCTAGCCTCCATGACAACAGTGAGGCCATGCAACAGGTCTGGTCAACAAGAGGCAGGGGAAATTTGCTGGGTGGGGTTGCCCGGAGAGCTCCTATTGCTCTGATAAAAAGGTCTGGACTTGGCTGGTAAGGTCTGTTTCCCCTTTTCTTCCTGCTTAGAAAGTGAGAGTGGTATCTACAGGTGCTGCAGCCATCCTTAGAGAGGACACAGTAAATGTTAAGCAAGAATGAATGCACCCCACCTACAAGGACACAGTTTTCTTTATTATTTCATAACCTGTCACATTATGTAATCATCTATGCATATGCCCTAATGAATCTAAGGTGTACTTACGATACATGAACACTATCAGACATTACGGAAAACAAGAGAATTTCAAGTTATAGCCCTTGGCTCATGAAGCTTTCAGTCTAATTAGGGCAACCTGAGAAAAGAGTCTCTGTTTAAATGTTAAATCATATAGTTCTAATTGTAACTGCTAAAAAGGGTTCAAAGAAGGTATAGATAAACATAGGCTAAAAGTTCAAACTGTCAGATAAAGCTTTCTAGAGAAAAATAAAACCTGAAAGTAAGCCTTAAATAGGCATAGAAAGTGGAGGAGGGGGCATTTCCACCAGGAAAGAAGAATGTGAACAGAGGTTAAAAGCACAGGGCACATTCGGTGTATGTGAGAAGACAGGAGGTCTCTTTTTAGGATAAAATAAAAATAGGTCTACTCCTGCCCAAACTATTTACAAGTCCTCAAATGTGCCAGGTTCCTTAACTAACCCTTAACTCATCTTTTTAAGATTCAGCTTCCTCACTGGAAGTGCCTCCCAGACAACTCAGCAAGCTTCTCTGCTAGCACCTAGCCCTCGGGGGTGTTAGCATCTACCATGCCTAGTCCCACCAGAGTATGTGTGTCTTGTTGATCTTCAACACTCCCTGAGCCATGCAAGGTCCCCAGCACATTCTAGATATTATAAAAATGGCTGATGACAGATGGTTCACTAACGTAGGACCATGTTTTGATTCTACTTCTGAGCCATTCTGCCATAAGATGAACTATTCTACAAGTAAAGAATGAACTAGGTTAACATTTGTCAAAAATGTCCTCCAACTTAAAAACAATTGAGAATTTTTAAAATGTGGATTTCAGAGAAACACATGTAATCTAATACCAGATGGAAAGACTCTGATTCAAGATCACCACCACCGCCCCCCACAACACGCACACATAAGCAATACTTTCAGGGATCATTTCTATAATTCATTACTAGAGAAGTTTATCGGAATGGGTACGCCAACGTTGTTTGCAAAACAAGGAAATGCAGGCTTACTTTTTTTAAAAAAGAAAGAAACAAGGAAAGAAAGAAAAATTCCTCCCCACTGCTTCTGACCATAAGCATTTTATGCAGATCCTCTTCAAAAGCGTCAATGTTGCAGTCGGGCTTCTCCAAGTCCTCCAGAACCTCCTGCAGCATGAACTGGTAGTACTGCTTCATCAGCAGGCCTCCCTTCAGGACCTCCTTACACTCTCTCACCAGCTGCAAAACAACACGCACAGGTTCCAGCAGCCATCAACTCCAACCAGACAGTCAGTGTTTTACATCTTCCTACTTAAATCTTCAAAACACTCAGAAGGAACCTTGTCTCTAAAAACCCTACAATAGTTTCTAGATTCTTGATCAGTTCATTTTATGTAAATACCTTAGTAGTCTCAATTGAGTAACAACAAAATAGTGAAAATAAAATAATTTAACACTGCAGCATGGATACACAGAGAAAATACCATATAGGTAATTACTGCTTTGCTAAAATAAATTCTCTTACCAACAAACTTAGATAGAAAGTAAATCCCATAGAATAAAATCAATTTTTCTACGAATTCACATTAAAAGAAATGTGAAAAAACTCCTAATGAAATTGGAAAACTTTAATAAAAAACATAATAAAGATTCAAAGGTACTTATATACCACAAAGCAGGTGGCCTTCACAGTAATTCAGCATAGTTTACATACTGTGACTTGTGGCCCAGTCTACCATCAAAAAATAACCAGCAAAACCAACCAACCAACTTAATATTATGTGATGAAATTAGATAAAAATCAACCGAAAAAACAAAGGATAGGCAATTTTGCAATATATAGATTGAACAGGTAAATAGGTAATAACCTGCCAAATGTTGGCAGAAGGTTTAAATGAGACAACCTGGAAAGCCCTTCCCATTAATAAAAAGACTGAGACACGACGTACGCAAATTCTAATGAACAGGCACTATAGTATGAGATCACACAGTCACGTTCGTTTTCATACATGTTAGCGAAACCTTCACTGCTGCTAATAAAAAGGTAAACCGATACAAACTTTCTAAAGTCTAAAAATGTATGACTCATCTATTTACTGTTATGTTTTATACTCAAGAGATAATCAGAGATCTAAACTAAGATTTCTATACAAGCATATTTATCACAATGTTATTTAAAGCAATGGTGATTAACCAAATAAACTGTGATGTGCCTATACAGTAGACTACTATTGCAGCTATTTAAATTCTTGCTTTTGAAAAATACTCAAAGGGAAAAAAATCGCACACACACATACTTACTTGTATGTGTAGGAAGTTATGTGCAGGAAAAACAAATGGATGGAAATACACCAAAATGTTATAGCAGTTATCTCTGAATGTCAGAATAACAGGTTTTTAAAATTATTTTTGATTTTGATTTTTGTTTGTATCACTTTTTAGACTTTTCTAAATTTCTAAAATAAACACGGATTGCTTTTATTGACAGAAGTCTCTCCCAGAAATGTTTTAAAAGTAATTATCCACTGTAAGAGAGCTATGGCTACAGTAAAATCTAACAAAAAGTGTTCTGTTCAGATTATATAATTATCAATTTATCTATTAAAGATGTCACTTAGGTGCTTATAACTGATCTTTGAATGCATTTAAACCAAAATTTCTACTTTCTTTTTACTCTAGCAATGCTACATTAATCTAAGTATTGTTTTTATTTTTCAAAGTATTACAACATACATTACTATTTAGTCCTCACAATAGCCCCATGAGCAAAAGACAAACTCCACCTTGCTTTACGAGGCTGTATTTCTGAAGTAAAGCAGGCTATATTTCTGAAGTATTTCTTTTATAGAGAAGGGAGCTGAGAAGTTTTTTACCAAAATGTCCTAGATAACCACTGCGACGCTGAGGATGAGTTAAAAGCAAGGCCAAAGTGGACAGCAAGACAATAACCAGAAACAAGATGGTGAGAAGGACGGGGAGCTAATGTGGAAACAGAGCTCTGGCTGGTGCTGGGTATGAACCGAAGGGATGGAAATGAGACGCAGGAGACGATCTCCAAATGACTTTCATTCGTCATTCTATTCTACTCCTAATTAAACAAACAAATCCTATTTTGTACCTAGTGTATGACCTGTATTCACCTGCCTTCCCTCAATCTGTACTGCTCAGCTATGCTCTGTCTCATCATTCACAGAGCCAGGGAGCTCTTAGCCCTTCAATCCCTATGGGACAGACACGTACAATCTACAAAAAACATACCAACCTTTCTTCTTTTGGGGACAAGGTCTGGAAATTTTTATTTTATATGGCAAATGTCAATATGTTAATATCACAAATCATAAATACAGACCCTCTTCAGCACTCACTCTGCTGGATACAACTGCTTCCACCCATTCCTCTGCTGCTCCTGGGATAGCAAACACCCGTAAGACCCCACCCAGAATGAACAACAACGAAGAAATCATAAGCTGTCACTACTGTTTAAACCACACCACTGCTTAAGCAAGCAAAAAGTCCAAACCCCTCCCCTATGCCTATTCTAGACATTTATCTATTTACATGTACTTCAAATAGAAAAAAAAATAAATTTAAGAATCTTATACTCTACCTCTAATGAACGAATTTTAAATTTTAGTCTTCAAAGACTGAAACTTTAAAACACTTAGAACAAGGAAGTGGATGACAGAAAGGATGAACCACAATCTTATCTTTGAGGACTGCATATAAAGAACATTTTTAATTAGCCTAAAAAACACGGCTTAAAACCATGGACATTCATTTCTCACTATTTGCGACAATTAAGAAAAAAAAGGAACTCAAAATAAAAATGGTAAGCCTGTAGGATAATAATTGCTAAATATTTTAAAGAGTCTTTGAAGCAAACCTGCTTAATACTCAAGAGAGATGGTTCTCCAGCAGGTCTTTGCTCCAGTCTTAACTTCAGACACTCATGGATGACATTCAGAAGGACTCGGCAGAGAACTAGGAAGGCAGGTTCGAATGAAGGTAAATCCATGGCCTTCAGCTCCTCCCACGACACAGCGCTGCATTTCTGCTCAGATGAAGGCGGTGTCCTTGACAACTGCACATAATCTGAACCCCACATGGGATCTGGAAATTCAGAAAACTATAACAAAAATTCAACAGGCACAGATTAAAAGAGCATACAAGACAATGTCCTATGGTTGTGGTTATAAACTATTATTCTCTACAACGTGCTAATGAATCTACAAAATTCTAATTTTACAGGGAAAAAATATTTAATAATTTAATGAATTCAATAATTCAACGTTTTCAACATAGATCCTAAAAGTTCTAAGAATGCTGGAAACTATAATGAGAACTAAAACCAAATTGCAATACTTTTATCAAAAAAGTATATTAGAAAAAGAATCAGGTTCATCTTTAACATTTTTGCATTACACTCGAAATGATCAGAACACTTTATTTTTAAGGTTATATACAGCACTATCCAAAACTATCTCTAGACTGGATAAATAAAAACACGAAATTACTAAAATTAGAAAAAACATTACAAAATCAAGTAACAGCTCATTCTAAGTAGGCATTTATGAAAAACAAAAACTAATCAGTTCCACTAGTTCTGTTCATTTGTTCTCCTGAGCTGTCCTGAACGACGCTGATAGAAAAATAAAAAAATTGTTAAGATCAACCTGGTTGGCACGACTCAGTTATCTGTTGATGTTTCCTGGGAACCCTAGTAGTGTTGCATTGTTCCCTACTCCACCACCACTCCCCCGGTTCTTTTAGCTGTTCCTCTCAAATTCCTTACACCTTTCCCCATAAAGTAGGGGATCTGGAGTGTTGGGAGTGCTCTCTCTCCACCTGGCCACTCCTCCCTGGCTCCCCAAGGCCCCTGCTTCTCCTCCCTTTGGTCCTCACCCACCTTCTCCCTGCTCCATGGAAACTGTTTATTCCCTCCCCATCATTCCCCACCAGAACCCCTACTCCCTGCCATGAGAGTATTTTACATTCCACCATAACTTGGTGACACGACTTCCTGAGGGCAAGGACTTTCACTTCCTTAACACTATACGACCAAGGACCGTCCCCACTCCTGGCACTGATTACAGCAGGCAGTAACTGTTGCTGCGTTCATGAATGATATCCTCATCTGACACTTCCAAGTGCTGCCCCCAACCTGCCGGTCTACCAAATATGGCCCAAACAACTTGAGCTGCTACGGAAGATCCTCCTTTATGCAGTCTCACCCTCCAGCGCTGCCTTCTTTCCTGCCTCCACCTAACACATTCAACCAACCCTCACACACGTGTGCCGTCACCAATCTCGCTGCCCATGCTTCCTCCCCACCTGGAAATGTTCACCTCTTTATTTTCCACTTTAAAATCCTTAGTTTTCAAGGTTCGCCTCATGATACCTTTCCAGTGACTTTCTTCTCGCCCCCAACAGCGTGCCAACTAAAACACTCTAAACCCTGAGTTTACCTTGACTTTCATGATAGAGACTGTGTGGCTTAATGAGAAAACAACCAAGATCCAAAAATCAGAAAAGCTGGTTCCGAGTCAATTAGCGATGTGATTCTGGAAGCACTGAGTAGTCTCTCAGGGTTGGTTTCTTCATTTTAAAAACAGAGCTATCATCTACTTCTTATCAAGATTAAACAGCATGCTGTACATATGGGAAAAACACTTTAAAAACATACTACATATAACGTTTGTAAAATCACCACTGTTAACATGTTGGTCTCTCCTACTGGACCATTAGTTGCTTTACAGCAAATATAAGCAGCCATATCTTAAGTCAGGTTTGCACAAACTCCCACATCAGGACTCAACGAATCACAAAGAGCCTCAGCTGCAGAGTGCACTAATTTTTATGGCTATTATCTTCTTCAGGATGGTTCCCTGTTTCCGTGTTTTTCGCATTTCCAACAGACAGCTTGGCTTTCACTAATTAATGCCCATTCATGGCCTTCCACGCTTTTCTTTCCTTGAACCATACATGCAGATGTTTAACATGCTTTATCAATTCTACTAAATAGTCCTCAAATCCATCTTCTCCTCTACACTCTAACTGCCTTAACTCACAGTGGATCTTCAACTGTTTTTCTGATTACAACACGTCAATCTACGGACCTCTCAATAACTCACAAAGTGATTTTGTTCGAAGGCTTGTCTTAGCCCTTCTAATGTAAAATGCAATGCTTCACTGACAGCCCTAAGTGTGAGACACTTCATTTAGCCTAATGGCCTGGTCCCTGCATAGATCTTGATCCTTATCTCCTGCCACCACCTTTTTCTCCTTTACCCATAACAAACATGCCTCTGTGCTTTTGCACAAATTAATCCCTTTCATTATCAGAAGTTCTGATCTGCTGACAGTGTCCTGTCCCTGGTGAACTCTTCCTCTCATTAGGAAGAAGCCCAGATGCCACCCTCCTCTATGAAGTTTTCCGTGATTGCCTCAAATAACTCATTTAATCTCTCCCGTTTCTCACAGTATTTGTGCCTTGCAAATGCTTCCTCCATTGTATTTATCATGCTTTACTGTAATGCATTATTTTATCTATTTACCCATTAGATCATCATTTCCATGAAAAAGATTGTTTATCTCCAGTTAACTACGGGTCTCCAAAACTTAGCTCGGTACCTGCCTCGTAATAGATGCTGAACAAACGTTTGATGAATAAATTAATAGGTAAACACTCCTATAAAAGTGCCAGTGTCTCTTCTTCCCCAGCTATTAACAATCTAACACTAAAGAATGGAACATATGATATCATCAACCTTGTTAACAAGTTCTTAGTCCTCAAATTCCCTGTTGTACTGCTTAATGCCAACAGTAATTATTATAGTGATAGGCTGACAAGCTCTACAGTTTTAAAAGTGGATGCTTTGATTTTCAAAAAAATAACATATACACTTGGCATAACTGAGATACATTTAACGACAGAAATGAGGATATGCCTTCTTCTTAGTATAAAATTCCCATAAAAATTAAATGCCTGAAAACAAAAATTCTTGTTTCTTAAAACATAGACTTTTAATCTACTATAACCTGACATGAAGTAACGTTAGTATATAAGCACTAAAATATAAAGTTGGTAGAACATACTGAGTGTTTCCACGTAGTAATCTGCATTAGCACTAAAGAAAACAAGATTAATTTATCCTTCTACATCTAATACATACTTCTGCACTTAAATTAGTACACACTTGGGTTTCCCTAACAGGCAAGAATTTCTAAAATAGCCACTAAAATAATTACTTGTGACAAATGTGGTCAGGGTTGTGAAAGGAAAATAAATCTTGGAGCCCTCAAATCATTAAGCTAAAGGCAAAAGTCAAGCTGGGAACTGCTTAGGGCAAACCTGCCTCCCATCCTATTCCCTCTGCTCACTGAGATCGATGCATATCTGATTGCCTCTTTTGGAAAGGCTAATCAGAAATTCAAAAGAATGCAACGTTTTGTCTCTCACCTACCTGTGACCTGCAAGAACCATCCCTGCTTCGAGTTGTCCTGCCTTTCTGGATGGAATCAATGTACATCTTACATATACTGATTGATGTCTCATGTCTCCCTAAAATGTACAAAACCAAGTTGTGCCCCAACCACCTTGGGCACATGTCGTCTGGATGTCCTGAGGCTGTGTCACAGGCATGCTCTAGTCCTCAACCCTGGCAAAATAAACTTTCTAAAGTAACAGACCTGTCTCAGATATTCAGGGTTCACAGCTTAAGGTATGCCTAAGTAAAGGCTTTGGACAATATAAATGCTTCCCTCCACCGCCTTCGGTATAATGACATCAGAAAACAATGTTTTATACAACTCAGTAAACTTTCTAAGATAAAATTCTTAACAATTCTTTTGGGATTCCAAGCAGTCCCAGCCTGCTGACTTTCTTTACAGGCTCGCTGAGCCAAAGGCAGGATCCCTAGTTTTCAAAAAGTGCAAGACCACATTGCCTGGGAGAGCCAACGGCCAGACCTCCAGTGACGGAGGAAACCCCTTCCTGCTGGAGGTGCTTGGTATGTCAATACATGTCCAGACAGACAGGAGCAGATGGTTCAAAAATTCAGCACTTCAGAGGAAACAGCAATTTCCTTAAGAGGAGACCAAAGGGAAGAATCAGAACAGCGGGGTTCAATTAATACCGACTTAATGTAGAAAATAGGAGAGAACAATAAAAATACTCTAATACGAGATCTCATTAAAGTCCTCTAGAAAATAATAAATTAAGACTTCTGAAATAAACTCAAGAAAGACAGTGAAAATAGAATGAACACTGCTAAAACTGATTTAAAAATCTAGAATTAACTGCAGAAATTACTACTATAACTCAGGAAAAAAAAAAAGATGAAATGGAAACTTTGAGTAAAAAACAAGAGACATGGAAGTCAGATCTAAGGGCTCAAACGTAAGAACAATCGGAAAAGGGGAGAAAAGCATTTTGTACAGTCAAAATATCACTAAGACGTGAAGCAGCAGCGGCCTCTGAATAGGGACAAACTCAAAGTACAATTCATTTACCTCCTCTGAAAAACTATTCGAAGTATGGCTATGGTACAGTCTAGTTAAATGACAACTAGACTGGAACAAAAAAATCACAAGATAGGGAAAGAAAAACAGCAAATGAAGTGAAAAGCCGTAAATTTAACAAAACTTATATAAGTTGTGCATCCCTAATCTGAAAACCCCAAATCCGAAATGCTCCAAAATCCAAAACTTTTTCAGCACTGACATGTTTTGGATGCTCAACTGGTATCCATTCTTGCAACTACTCTAAAAACCAAAAAACCCTGAAGTCCAAAACACTTCTGGTCCCAAGCATATCGGATAAGGGATTTTCAATCTCTATACGCAGATATAACTATATGATGATAATTTGGATATTGGCTACAATTTGAGTTCTAGAATGAAATATTAAAAACACAATTTTAAGTACACTATAAAGAAAAGACCTGGATCTTGCATTCCAAATTATTACAATAAAACCCACGGGCGCAGAAAGGTACAGCGCAGTGCAGGAACACGTATCTGTCATCATCTTATTCCAGTGACGAGTACAGGATCACACACGGTGGAAAACCCCAGATCAAGCCCAGCCACACTGGGAAGATTCAATAATATAAGGACACGTATAAAAATGCATGGTAAATTCTTACAATTTTATGTTGCCTTGGCATGCACTTTGAATCTAAGTGGCACCTTCTCATAGCAGAAGCAGGGCTCTGTCACCCTTGACATAGGGTGCAGTTCTACACTGCCTCCCAGTTTCTCAACACGGCTGATCCAGATACCTGCCTTATACAACTTCCTCCTGGTGACCACCTCCCTATGGACAGCTACACACAGCCTGCTTCACTGGATCTGACCCTCCTACCTCTCATGGACAGTGCAGACACAGCACTGTGACTACCTCAGTAACAGCATGACCTCCTGGAACTTGTGCCTGCTTGCTTTAAACCCACCAATTAAACCTCCTGGAGGGAAACCTGTTTGGACAATACCTTGGACTCTATGAAGGCGTTGGCCCATGGGTCCCTCCCTCTCTCCCTGCTTGCATTTCCTGATCTCTGCGTGAGCAGCCTCTAGGTGTGCCGTGTACCCTCCAGAACCTGCAAGTAATAAAATCTTTATTTCCATCTTGTGTCTCTTCTAATCATTGAAAGGGTGCTCTCCATCTTAGAGATTCAATATTAAGACTAAGAAATGTAATTACAATAATAATTTTGATGTCATGCTGTGTGGATCTGACAAATCCACAATTAAGTCCATGTGGAAGAAAGTAATGCGCAAAAATAAAAACAGCACAGAAACTTCTGAAAAGAAAGAATGGGCAAAACTGTCCTACAAGATACCAAACCTTACTAATAAGCCTACTCTATTTAAAATAGAAAAATCCTGCACAGTAATAAACAGATCAGAACACAGAAACATACCCAATTATCTATAATTTAATGTTAAAAAAAAGGTATGCAGCAGTTTAAAGAAGTTGGAAAATAATGGGTTATCTAATATATGTTATAAGCAATTAACAGAAAAATAATGACATGCTTACCTCATACTATACCTCACAGTATCACAAGTAGCATTCATTTCTAAAATTATGTATTTTAGAAATTCTTACTGGTTATTATGGGAAATCAAAGTATGTATTAAACACAAAAATACACGCTGAACAATACATTTGGAAAAAGAAATTCCCAATGTAGTAAAATCTAAAGATAGAGTTCTGCATTAGGTTAAACTATATAAAAATTCTCAGTTTCAATCATTGAAAATGATCAAATATTGGCAATTTAGTACAGGTCAAACTGAAAAAAAGAATTATGGGGAAAAGTGGCGGTAACAGGGTTTCAATTCCCCTTCAACGTCCTCTCATAAAAATGGAGCAATGAGGACAGCAAAACCAAAACTCTATGAGAAAAACTTTCAACAAAACTAGATGAAAAGCGGTCTTCATGACTCCCCAAAGAGAAGAGGTGGCGGGAAAACCATGAACAATTCCAAGCGCCATGTGGCATCAGCATGAGTGGAGGGAAGCAGAGGAAATTAACAGGGTGTCTGATGGGCGTAAAGGGGCAGATTCCCAAGTCATGATGAGTGCTCTATGAAAAGCTCACAGAGTCTACAGAGAACTTCTGTGAAATTAGGACTTATTTTGGCACTATTCATGAGTGAAGGCAAGGAGTTGGCAGTAAGGTCTGAAAGGGCTGGAGTGGTTTAGGCCCCATAATATCTTAAATCTAGTATCCAAAATTCCCTTCCAGGAATTCTGGGCTCCACACCAAGAAAAAAACTGCTCAACTGAAATCCAACTCCCCAGTAAAGGATAATAGGAGGAAAGGGAAGAGGAGATCAAGAACATGGGAAGAACAGTCCACAGACCTCAAACAGTAACAGACCTCAAACAGTAACAGAGAAGATGGTTTGAAACTTGAGAAGAAGGTACTGAGAGCCCCGATCCCAAACACTTTCCTAACTCCCTCTCTCCTTTAAATTCATGGTAACAAGTATCATGTTTAAAAATAAGCAACAGAAAAAAACTGTTGTAGAATCTAGCACAAGGTTATTAAAAGCAGAGAGAGAATCCCAGCACTTTGGGAGGCCGAGACGGGCGGATCACGAGGTCAGGAGATCGAGACCATCCTGGCTAATATGGTGAAACCCCGTCTCTACTAAAAATACAAAAAACTAGCCGGGTGAGGTGGTGGGCGCCTGTAGTCCCAGCTACTCGGGAGGCTGAGGCAGGAGAATGGCGTAAACCCGGGAGGCGGAGCTTGCAGTGAGCTGAGATCCGGCCACTGCACTCCAGCCTGGGCGACAAAGCGAGACTCCGTCTCAAAAAAAAAAAAAAAAAAAAAAAAAAAAAGCAGAGAGAGAAAAAGGAGAATAATCCTCCAGACAGTGAGCACTTGCCAGAAAGATATGTCCACTAAACAGATGAGAACTGTAGCCCGATTTCTGAAATAAGCTAAAAGAAATGAAGAAAATCATAAAAAATATAAAAGAATGACATAAATTAGAATTAAAAAAAAAAACCAGTGATAGAACTCAGAATTTAATTTTTAAATCAAAAATCAAGTCAATTTTATTTCCCAAATCAAAAACAAACTAGAAGGCACATAAGAGCAAATAAACAAAACAGGTAATACCTTCACAGAAATGAGGTCAACAAAAGAAAACTTTGTAACTCAAAAAGAAACTAAGAAAAAGAAAAGGTCTGAAATGAAGTGACAGAGAAGGCAGGCAAAGTAGATCCAAAATATATAAAGAGCCGTTCCCAAATAGAATTGGGTCAGTGAAGCAAAAAAAAATGTGAAACTGTAAGTTAAGAAACTCACGAGAAATTTAAAAACAGACTGACAAAAAAACAAAACTATGGATTAAAAGTATGTATCTGAAAATATCAAATTGGGAAAACCAACACCACGTAAAACCAGCAGAGTTTGAAGACCAAAAAAAAAAAAAAAAAAATCTTTAGGTATTCAGCAAACAAACAAAACAAAGGTAAGTGGAAACAAAAAATCACATTGTCATCAGACCTTTCAACATCAATGCTTCCTGTCAAAAGACAATGAATAACAAATTGATCCAGGGAAAGAAAATATAAACCAAAGACTTTATGGACAGCCAAACAAACTTCCAAGTATAAATGTTACAAACTGTTAGAAACATGGAAGAACTCAGGAAAGGCTGTCCTCCTGAGTCCTTACTTAGAAATCTACTAAAGAACAGGTGTCACTTAACCAGAATGACGCAAGAGACTGGGACATACTAATTAAAAATGAGCCTTTAAACAAAATGCGAAACTTCTATCTACATGTCTATTATAAATATTTTATCTACACACATACACACAACCCTGAAGAACTGAGACTAAATGACAGCTATGAGGGAGAAAGTACTGTCATACATGGCTGTATGACCTGACAATATAGATATACCACACCACTAACATCTGGGGAAAAGGAAAGGGCATATGAAAGACCTTAGCATTTCACTGGCAGTAAAAGAAAATTACTTCAAAAGAAAACTTGAGAAATAAAAGGATAATTCCAATAGCTCAAAGTTGGGAACTAAGAGATTAAAAAATTGAAGGGGGGATATTAAGGGTATTATGTAAAGATATTAATACAAAGACATCTTGGGGGAAATAAACTCATCTTAAACATTAAAAGTAAATAAATAAACAAAACTACATACTTCCAAAAAGCTTACACTAAGAAATAGAAGGATAAAACATAAAATGTTTTAAAAGATTATCCCTGTCAGAGAAGCTAAACTTCTTTGAGAATACATTTAGATTTTCTTGTAAAATCAAGTATTTTACATAATTGTAATAAAAACAAATTAAAAACCAACATCTAAAAATAAAATTTTAGGAAATCTATGAATAGATCAACAAAATGTGATATAGCCATACAATGGAATATTATTCAGCCATAAAAAGAAATGATACATACCACAGCAAGGATGAGCCTTGAAAACACTATGCAAATGAAAGAAGCCAGTCTCAAAAGACCACATACTGTATGACCCCATTTATATGACCCCAAATATTAAGAGACAGAAAGTAGATTAGTGGTTGCCTAGGGATGGGGCTAGTGAGCACAGGAATTGTGGAGGTGACAGCTAAAGGGTACAGGACTTCGTTTAGGGGCAATGAAAATGTTCCAAAGTTAGACAGTGAGGATGGCTGCAGTGGCGATGGTTGCACAACTCCAAATATAGAGAACCACTGAACACTTTAAAACAGTGAATTTTATGCTATGTAAATTATATCTCAATAAAGCTATTATTTTGGAAATACAGTAGAAAAAAAGAAGAGAATGTAATTGTGTATCTAGTCAGAGGCAGAGCCATGAGAAGAAACGTTCCAAAAGTCTTTACAATGCAGTTATCTGATGTTACATCCACAGAGGGTTATAACCTAAGGATGGTCAAAAACAAAACTGGAACTGGTTTCCAATAATCACACTGAGATGACTGTGTATTCTGGAATACAGTCGGTGTCTGATATTTTATCATGCTGGTATCACAAAATATTAGGCCTCTCAATAAAAAAGAAAGGTGGTGATATATGGATTAAGTTAGAAGAGATTAAGCAAAAATCTGAAATCCTGAATCTGAATCAGAAGTATCAGAAAGGACTTGTAATACATTTTGTGTATGTGTTTTCATCTGTCCACTAAAGAGTAAAACAATGACAAGCCACAATTTCAGTTGCAATGAACAATGCTGGTGTCCAGACAGTGGTCTTAGAATACACCATTTCTCAATAAAAGGAACTAGGGTTCCTTAAAAATATATCTGATTCTCAGCAGCCAGGCGCAGTGGCTGGTACCTGTACTCTCAGCACTCTGGGAGGCCAAGGTGGGCAGATAACTTGAGGTCAGAGTTTGAGACCGGCCTGGCCAACATGATGTAACCCCGTCTCTACTAAAAATACAAAAAAATTATCTGGGTGTGGTGGCACATGCCTGTAATCCCAGCTCTCAGGTGGCTGAGGCACGAGAACCACTTGAGCCCGGGAGACAGAGGTTGCACTGCACTCTAGCCTGGGCAAAAGAGTGAGACTCCGTCTCAAAAAAAAAAAAAAAAAAAAAAAAGAAAGAAAAAGAAAAACGAAATATATCTGACTCAGCCTGCAACAGATACACAGTGTCAGACTAGAATAGCCAGTTACACTAAATAGCATGGAAGCTATCAAAGGGCTGTGAAAAAAGGAGTCAAGCCAATTGAATATGTTTCCATTATCCAAAGATGGGATGTGAACATTAATTATAATAATTAATAATTACTTCAATAGATTACAGTAATGACATCCACAGATTGAGACATACCAAATGTGTTTAAATTCATGAGTTCAAAATCATACTTACAACAATATTTAGTCACCAATAAACCACATTATTATTTTTAAAAATAGTAAATAAAAGGGAAAGAATCAAGCACATTTATCTTGCCATTTGTGTCAACTATTCCACTAAGTAACCATAAAATAGGTGAGGAAAAGTTTATCCTTTTAGCAATATCTAATAAGTGAAATGAATAATAAAGAAGCTAATAAATGAATAAGAAATGAGAGAATTAGAATATCCTCACTTTTGAGCCCTTAATGAATTAAGGAATCTAGGCAATGTCCATCAACTACTACTAATGGCACAAATAGTCAGATATGTGTGTCCTGGGAAAGTAGTGTTAATACAATCAACAATTTAAAAAAATCCTGAATTTGATCAAGCCACTCTATTTTACAGCCAATTCACAGAGAAGACACAGAAAATAGAAACATGTGGGCCAACTGGGACACAATCATAAAAAATTCAGACCCTACAGGATAAACAACTCTGCTATACGGCAAAAAAAAAAAAGGGCAGGGGAGAATCTATAGACTAAAACACTTTAGAAATATAATGAACAATGACAACACATGGACATTATTTGCAAACTGATTCAAAGTGTAAAAAGAAAACCATGACAATTATAAAATTTTAAAATAATCTCTGAGTACAAATAAAATAAGGTAGTCATAAAATAATAACAGACATGACTATATAAAAATGTGAAATTTCTATACAGTGGTATCCTAAGCAAGTTAAAAGGCAAATTGAAAGAAATATTTACAACCATCATAGAAAAATGAATAAAATTCATAAATAGTTCCAACAGATCAATAATAGAAAGGCAGCCTAACAGAAAATGAGCAAAATAAATAAAGCGAAAAGAAATGCAAATGGCCAATAAACATGAAAAACAGGCTCAGTGTCACCAGAAATGAAGAGAAAGATTTAGGCTGGGTGCCAGTGGCTCACACCTGTAATCCTAGTACTTTGGGAGGCTAAGGTGGGCAGATCACTTGAGGCCAGGAGTTCGAGACCAGTCTGGCCAACATAATGAAACCCATCCCTACTAAAAATACAAAAAATTAGCCAGGTGTGGTAGCACATGCCTAATCCCAGCTACTTGGGAGGCTGAGGCATGAGAATCGCTAGAACCTGGGAGGTGGAGGCTGCCATAAGCTGAGACTGTGCCACTGCACTCCAGCCTGGGCAACAGTGTGAGGCTCTGACTTAAAAAAAAAAAAAATCAGTCAATCAATCAATGAAATTACATTTTTTGCTGATCATGGTTACAAAATGAGGAAAAATCAAATTTCTTCTATACTGTTGGGTAAAGTACACATTAGTACAGTCTTTTTGGAGAGCAATTTGGCAACATATATCAAAGACGTGAATGTGCATACCCCATGACCTAACAACTCCATTTCAATTAACCATTCTTACAAAAACAACAGAATAAGTTCATAAAGGGGTGTGTACAAGAATGTGGCTACATTGTTTACACAAGCAAAAAAATTAAATTTCCATCAAGAGTGAAATAATTATGGTACATTCATATAATGGAATACCATGTAGCAGTTAAATGGAATTTAACAACTATATATGTGTATATATATATGTATCTCCAAAGTAGACAACATGGGAGAAACCCCTCAAGTTGTAGTATGATGCGTACAGCATTATCACATTTGTTTTAAATAATTACATGTATTACATAACAAAGAGATAATTGATAGAACCACAAAAAACTCTAGAAAATATAAACCAGATGATAATTACTCTGAGCAGTGACAGAGGACAGGAACTTTAAAAATATACTCCAATAAATAAAACAAAAGCATACTGTTTTTAAAAATGAAGTGTTAGATACAAATAGCCTTTACATTACCCTTCAAAAGTCAGTTTCTGTGATTCTATACTGGGATCCTATCACAAACTGAAATTCCTACACAGGCCCAGTAAGTGATTTAAACAGGTGCACTTGGGTGGCCATAAGACGATCATGGATACTGTGGTAACTGGAGCCCTTATGCTGCTAGTCATGTGGGAATGTGGACCCAGTGTTGACAGACTTCCCAGTATTTCAAGGAAAACACAAAATCTGGATTTTCCCACGTAAAAATGTTAGACACTAAGTCAAAAAATATTTAAAACACTGTGTGGGACAAAATATAACTTTGGGGGACTGTACACTGTCAAGAGCATACATGGCTTTATAGCCAGAGCTCTGGGTTCATATCCAGGCTATGCCACTTCCTAGGTGTGTGACCTGATAAGTTACTTGCCCTCTTCCTTGCCCCAGCATACAGCCAGGGTTCAGTTAATGCTAGCTACTAGTCTTCATAATATTACTATTGTGCTGTTGTTATCATGGGATCCAGTTCTCAGCTGAAAGCTGATGACTTCTGGCTTACCTGTGATATTATATTAGTTTGAGTCAGTTTGCTCATTATAGCCCAAAATAATGTACACAACCTCCTACTTTCCTTTGCATGTTGGTATGTTCAAGAAAACAGAAAACCGGTCGGGCGCGGTAGCTCATGCCTGTAATCCCAGCACTTTGGGAGGCCGAGGTGGGCGGATCACGAGGTCAGGAGATCGAGACCATCCTGGCTAACAGGGTGAAACCCCGTCTCTACTAAAAAAAAAAAAAAAAAGTAGCTGGGCGTGGTGGCAAGCACCTGTAGTCCCCGCTACTCAGGAGGCTGAGGCAGGAGAATGGCGTAAGCCAGGAAGTCAGAGCTTGCAGCGAGGTGAGATCAGGCCACTGCATTCCAGCCTGGGCGACAGTGAGACTCCATCGAATGAATAAAAGAAGGAAAGAAAGAAAGAAAGAAAGACAGACAGACAGAAAGACAGAGAGACAGAAAGAAAGACAGAAAGACAGACAGAAAGACAGACAGACAGACAGAAAGAAAGAAAGAGAAAAAAGAAAAAGAAAGAAAGAAAGAAAGAAAGAAAGAAAGAAAGAAAGAAAGAAAGAAAGAAAGAAAGAAAGAAAGAAAGAAAAGAAAAGAAAAGAAAAGAAAAACAGAAAACCTAATGGCAAATGAGCAAGTATGTGCTTGTTGGTGGTGTCATTCAATTTAAAAGTTCTTGTAATCTCATGAAATCAGATAGGGAATGATTGAAACAAGTAAAAAGTTAACTCTAACAACTGTATAAGCAGCATGATCTTAACGGCATGGGGCGGAGGAGCACTGGAGCCTAATCAGTGTTTCTAGTGAGCACCAGAACTACACTGCGGCTGGTCTGGCTCCACGTGAGGCACGCAGGAGGTTTGTTAACAATGTCAGTGCTCACATCCCCCACTGGGAGATTCTGATTTGTCCTACTCTCAGAATGGCTAGGCACACGTATTTTCAAAAAGCCCTCTAGGTAAGGCTGAGGCACAGCCAGGTTTGGAAACCATTTAGCATGAAGTCTGGTACCCCAGAATTCTGAACTTGAATCCCTCTAACAATCTATAGCTCTGTGATTTTTGTGACAGTTATCTACTATACCTAAACTGGTTTCTTCATTTGTAAAATGTAAATACACCACCACTTCACAGGGTTGTTGACTCTGGCACACTGTAAGAGTCAATAAATGGTAGCTGTTGTTATAGATTTTCTAGTTTCTAGATGGTTTGTCTGCTTTGAGTATAAATGGCAACCTCTTCAGTATTTCCTGTGTGTACAGGAAAAAAGTAGCACAACTATTGTTAGAATCCAAAGACAAAGAGTATTTCATTGGCCATTAAATTTATAATAACTACATGATCATTTCCAATTCTAAAGAAAACAATCAAGACAGTAACCAAAACAAAAATATTCCTAATATTTGAGGCAACAAAGTCAGACAATTATACATTTTGTACATTACATTAAAACATATTCGTCTTTCTCTTCTGAAAATAAAGTTCATAAGGAAATCAAAAAAGGAGCACAAAATAACCATATTACAGTATTTTGTATTTAACATTTTAAATTGCACAAAACCCACAGAACTATACATTACAGAGTGAACTTTAGAGTATGCATATTTTAAAAAGTCAACCAGGATTTTGCAGAATCCCAGGATGCAATGCAGATGAAATAAATGAATCTAATTAAATTACAAAAGTATGATACCACCTCACTGAGGAAGGTGAAGGAAAAAGGTGCTGACCTAAGTTACTTTGGAGAATAGTGTTTTGACTAAGGTTAAAGACAAAAGGAACTTGACTGAAAAACCCCAGTTGATAAATTTATTCCTCACAGGGGTACCAGTTAGCAATTCTGAAACTACATGTATGGTAGGGTTGAATAAACATGTAATTAATTGCAGTCACGGGAGCCAGGCTTATCATTGTAAGAGAAGTAAGTTACAGATAAGCAAGGGAGGAAAGTCAGAATGAACCTTGTGTTGGATCAGAGCCAGAGACATCAGTATGAACTCATGGTTATTTCAGATTGATAGATATAGAATTACAAATCTGTGTATACACAGGTTAGAAGACATACCTGTATTTTCTAATTCTGTCACTGAGAAGGCCCAAAAGCAATGACACCCTGATAGCAACGAACACACCCAGTGCCCACATCTTCATTTCTAAATACCATTATCCAGTAAAACGAACCAGAGGACAGAAAGAGGGAAAAATACAAGACAAGCCCAGAGCATCTTGTGATGCCGGAAAGTAAGAAATGATTCAAAAAGCAAATCAAAAGGAAAATAATACAACAAAGGAGGGGCGCGTATCAAAGGACACAGAAGGCAACTGAAAGAGCTCCAATGGGCTAAAAGAAGAACAGCTTGAGCAACAAAATCAGTAACAATGGGATTGGATTATAACTCAAAGCAAAAACAACAGAAAACATTTATGAGTCCATACTGATATAAATGACCAAATAAATGAGAAGAAGCAAAACTTCCGCCTGGAGAAATTCCAAGTATACATTAGATACTCCCCGCTCCAGGAGGTAGAGATTAATTTCCTCCCCTTGAGAGTGGGTTGAGCGTAGTGACTTACTTCCAAAGTAGAGTATGGAAAGGAACACATGGTAACTCCTGGAGAAACCTGGCAGACACCACCTTAACCAAGTGATCAAGGTTAACATTACCAGTGACAATGCAATGCGACTGGGGCATTTCAACTCTGTGGCATCCACCCCCAAGCCCATCACCCCAGTCTAATCATGAGAACACATCAGACAAATTCAGATTCGTGGACGTGACAACTAAATGCAATATGGTGTCCTCAACTGGTTCCTAGAACAGAAAAGGGAATTAGTAGAAAAAGTGGGAAATCCAAATAAGTTTATTAACAGCACTATGTATCAAAGTTAATATATTAGTTTTAACAAATGTATAGGGTAAGTGAGAAGTAGTATTAAGGGGTGCTGGATGAAGAGCATATAAGAATTCTGCACTATCTTTGCAAATTTTCTATCAATCTGATATTATTCCAAGATGAAAAGTTTGTTCCAAAAAATAGAATTGTATGGAGTAGTTTTGATATTAAGGATAAATCTTTTATATATGTTTACATGGTTTTAATTTCTAAGCTAAATTGAACTGTAAATAGTATTACAAAACCCATCCTTAGCTACAGTAGCTGTTGGGAAGGTCACCTGGAAACTACTGGACTGCTGAGATGACTCTTGTTAACTTTTAAGCAGGGTTGGGAAGGGTCACCACACAAGCACATCTAATGAAGGAGGAGCAAGAGTTGGAGGCGAGACAATCCCTGTCAGAGGGAGACCATGCTACACTATGAAATGGCTGATACATTCATCCCTAACACCCAAGATCAACAACACTCAGACTAGAAGAACTGGCATGACGGCAAAGTGGGAAAAATAAGTACAAACAATAAGATCCTGGGATGTTCTAAACAGCAGTGGAATAAGAGAAGTAGAAGATAAATGCAAAAATCTAAAAAACATCTTGGATTGTATCTGGGCCCACAAATGGATACGGGGGAGGGCAGGTTTCCTCTTCTTTTTTCCTATGATATTATGGTAGTCCTTACAGTCAGGATAAAACTGCAGCTGGTATTATTAGTTCAGTTACATGGATTTAAATAAGCTTCATTTGATAATCTGAGACTGTCTTATTTACAACACTGTTCTATAGATCAGTATTTTCAAGATCCCAAACAACTGCCTATTCAAGGGAACTTTGGAAACTAATCCATGTGTTTCAATTAGAGACTGCCTATGTAACTAGAAATGTGTTCTGAGGAAATCAATTTACAGAAGGTACGGAGCTACAACTTCACATAATTTTGAACAAACCATTAAAGGTATTTATGGCATTCATATTATGAAAACAAACTGCAGATTTTTTTTTTTTAGTATCACTAGTTGCAGTTCTTTTAAAAGATTTTGAAACATAATAAAGTTTTAGAGAAAAATTATTTTGGGCCAGGTGCGGTGGCTCACACCTATAATCCCAACACTTTGGGAGGCAGAGGCGGGTGGATCACCTGAGGTCAGGAGTTTGAGACCAGCCTGACCAACATGGTGAAACACCGTCTCTACTAAAAATACAAAAATTAGCCAAGAGTAGTGGCACATGCCTGTAATCCCAGCTACTCTGGAGGCTGATGTAGGATAATCGCCTGAACCCCCAAGGCAAAAGTTGCAGACAGCTGAGATGGCGCCATTGCACTCCAGCCTGGGCAACAAGAGCAAAACTCTGTCTCAAAAAAAAAATATTTTGTAAAGCATGCTTACAAACAAAGGGAAATTAAATGTAACATCACATGTGCTTTGCAAACACTGGTTACAAGTAACTTAATAAAAAAAAATAAAGACATAGATAAGAAAAATCAAATATCACACGTGTATTTCTTTTCTACAAAATCCTTCACCTATATTCATTCCTATTATCACCGAAACCATAAAAACTGCAAAATATGCATTATGTACAATCTGTGGTACCTTGTCAGTTCAGATATTTTAACAATTAACAAAAACACTGGCCAGGCGCAGTGGCTCACACCTGTAATCTCACCACTTTGGGAGGTTGAGGCAGATGAATCACTTGAGGTCAGGAGTTTGAGACCAGCCTGGCCAACATGGTGAAACCCCCATCTCTAAATTAGCCAGGCGTGGCAGTGCACACTTGAAATCCCAGCTACTCAGGAGGCTGAGACAGGAGAATTGTTTGAACCCGGGAGGCGGAGGTTGCAGTGAGCCAAGATCGTCCCATTGCACTCCAGCCTGGGCAACAGAATGACCCACTGCACTCCAGCCTAGGCAACAGAACAAGACTTGGCCTCAAAACAAACAAACAAAAAACAGTCCTTAAACCTAAAAGGTTTTACTGCCTAAAATGTATGCCCTTAAAATTTACAATTATTTGGCAGAGGTTAAAAGGCAGAATACATTTTAAAAATAAAAGTATAATTGCACCCACATGGATTTACAGTTAGCTTTAAGGAAGAAAAAGTAATAAAACTTCTAAAAGTAAAAGTTTGTGGTTGACTTGTATAGCATTTTACCATTTGATATGATTTGGATCTGTGTCCCCACGCTATGTTGAACAGTAATCGCCAGTGTTGGAGGTGAGGCCTGGTGGGAGATGACTGGATCATGCGGGTGGGTTTCTTGTGGTTTAGAACCATCCCATTGGTGCTGTTCTCATGATGGTGAGTGAGCTGTCAAGAGATCTGGTTGTTTAAAAGAATGGAGCACCTTCACCCCGCCCATGCTCCTGCCATGACAAATGCCTGCTCTGGCTTTGCCTTCCATCATGACTATAGCTCTCTGAGGCCTCCCCAGAAGCTGATGCTGCCTGCCATGCTTCCTATACAACCTATGGGACCATGAGCCAATTAAACCTCTTTTCTTTATTCATTACCCAGTATCAGGCATTTCTTTACAGCAGTGTGGGAACACATACACCACTTACCACATATCTTTTTCAGCCTCACAACCACGATCTTGTGAGGTAGGTAAGAAGGTAGTATTATACCCATTCTACAAATGCAAAGGCTTCGAGTCAGAAAGATTCCTATTTACAACATTCTGTGGTGAGAAAGGGTCACAGTGAGGAATGAAACCCACTTAATGGACTTCAAAATTGTGACTCTTTTCCTGACATACCAAGTAAAATGACTAAAACAAACATGGGAGTGGGGGACCGTACACATATTCACACACATACCCACGCACACACACACGCCTCCCTTTACAGAAATTATGTTCCTAAAGTGGGAATAAAAATAAAATCTTACTTTCCCATTAAGTTAATCAGAATTGTAGAGCCTTATCTTTTGTTAGTTTGGATTAATCACTAATACGAAGAAGTCCCACTTTGGCTCTCTGTTACTCTTTCATTATTTGATGAACACTTAGCATTTTATGAACCAAAATTTAAAACAGGGGCTTCTGTAGTTCATTTTTTGAAAAGCAAACAATCCACACAAAATTCTAATAAAGTCTTTCATTTATACACTTTATAAACTTTGAATTTGTGTTTCTTTTTTTCTATAACAAAGATGACCTCTTCAGTGAAATTTCAACTGGTCAAACCAAAGAACTACAACTCAGATAAGAACTCAAAACTCTGGGGAAACTATTATTGTCTTTTTTTCAATGTGAGTTCTAATATAAAATGTAGTGCACCTGTTCTCAATCTTTTCTTGCTATAACATATCTAAGGGATACAATCCTCATTAGTAGCAATCGTTAATCACCATGAAGAGCCTGGAGAGGAAGAAGACAATTTGGGGAGGGAGGGTGGGTGAAGCAGTTTACAGAAGCCTGACATGTCCACCCCACCCCTGCCCCACCGTGGCCTCTTCTCACGTGCTGCTCTCCTATGAGAACCACTGAATTAGAGGTGAGGTTATACAGTCGGCCCTCTGAATCCATGGGATACGCATCCGCAGATCAAGAATGTTTGAAAAAACATTAAAAATAAGAATACAACAATAAAAAGTAATACAAGCTACTCGGGAGGCTAAGGCAGGAGGACTGCTTGAGCCTAGGAGTTTAAGTCCAGCCTGGGCAACATAGTGAGATCCCGTCTCTAAAACAGTAATAGTAATAATACAAATAAAAAAGATACAGTATAACAACTATTTACATAACACTGACATTGTGTTAGGTATTATAATCTAGAGATGATTTAAAGCAACAGGAGGATGTACATAGGTTGTATGCAAATACTACACCATTTTATATAGGGACTGGAGCATCCAAGGATTTGGGTGTCCACAGGGGTCCTGGAACAAATCCTCCGGGATAAGACACCAAGGGATATCGGTACTGCCAGGACTTTTTTCTTCATTCAAGTTACTTCAAAATCAGCGGTCACAATACAAATTAAACATCAACCCTGTCTTGCCAACATATGTCCTTAATGAAATTAAACCACTCCAGCCATTCATGTTTAAGATTTCCAATCAAAATAATATTCAAAGTAAATCTCTTAAAATATAGCTACAAAGCACTGGTTCGTGTTGTAAACATCCTCCTGAATTCATGTGAATGCTTAACCCTTTCTCCTAAGGGCTCATAATCTGGCTGTCAGAATAAAATATTAAAATCTTGCAAACTCAAGTTCTCTTCAGGTGTTCTCCACAGTTACCAAGTTGTTTATCATTTATGAATTTAAAGCAAGCCAGGTTCTGTAAAAAAACTGAAGTTAAAAAAATTAAAATAACAAGTATATACAGTTAGCTCTCCATATCTGTGGGTTCCACATCCATGAATTCAACCAAGTGCAGATCAGAAATATTTGGGAAGAAAAACTACATCTGTATTGAACATGTACAAACTTTTTTCTTGTCATTATTCCCTAAACCATACAGTATTAACAACCATTTACATAGTGTTTATATTACATACGGCATTACACATAATCTAGAGATTATTTAAAGCATACGAGGCTGTGCATTGGTTAAACACAAATACTGCATCATTTTGTATCAGGGACTTGAGCATTTTAGGATTTTGTGATTCGTGGGAAGTTCCAAAACCAAACCTCCTCTGATACCGAGGGGACTGTACATATGTATGTATATAGCCACTAAAATTCAGAATCACAGACTTCACACAGGTATCAGGTATTGTAAAGATTTGGGTTTCACTTTTAGCCAGATCAACATGCAGACTCACGAGAAGAGCAAAATCACTTGTACAGTACTATTTTGGACTCTCAAGAGCGATATCCCACAAAATGCCCTTTTCTAGTATTAACACCCTTTACAATAAGGAATTTATAACACGTCAAGCTATCAAAAGCAAATCTATACTGTTTTCAAGTCACTTCCTCTAGTGGGCACATTCCTCTCACAAAATCTACGCATCTCGAAACACATATTGGACAACAATCAGGACTTCCCTTAAACTTTCATCATCTGCACTCAACACTTTAACCTTGCCAGATAGTGTTGGCTTTTTCCCTTTGATCATTCTGACATTTCTCTATAATTTACATCTCTTTAAAATACAGTGACCAAAACTTGACATGCTAATCAAAAGAGAGAAAACAACTTCAAAGGATAAAGAAAGAACTTTCTCTGTGACCTTGGGTGCCCTATTCATTTAAAATACCTGAGTGTGATGTGGACTTTTTTTCCTGACTCACATGCAGCTTGTCATCATCCACGACTATGACTTTCTTCCTTCCGTCTTTATTTATACCCAGCCTGTCCTCTGCCATCCTCTATTTACGTGGTTGAACTTATTCCCTCCACATACCACCTGGCACTTAATTCACCAAATTTCATGCAGTTTTCATAGATATATTTCTTATTTATCATAGTACTTTACAGAAATGCTTAAATGTGCAATTTATAACTGTCATTTGTGCTAAAAATATTAGAATATGAAAGTACATAACACCAACATTATAATTTACAATCGATAAATGGAACTAAGGACATCATCGTATTAATGCCTACTGGAAACCTACCTCCACTGGACGATCGTTCTTTACCAATGCTACACGTGCCCTTTGCAAGGAACCATCCATTAGCTTGTGAAGTCTTAAAATTAACTTTCTTAACCCCATCTGCTTCAGTGCTTTGTCTACAAATGGTCTATAAATAGAAGTCAGACAATGTCTACTAAAGCCTGCTTCTGCGCTGCAGTCTGGTGCTCCCCAGCCAATAGAATCATCCTCAGACTCCAGCCTCTCAAGCTTCTTGGATATGCAGTCCTGCGACCGGATGTCGAAGCTGTTGTCTGCGGGCTGTCTGATTTCCGGTACCCCAGGATCAGAGATTTGTTCTTCCTCACTCTCATCCGTACTACTTTCCAACTCCTTCAACTCTCCTTCTGTGTCATCACCCTCATACTCCGGCTCATTACCTTTGGATGGTCGAGGGGAAGGGATTTCAAACACTGGCCAGCCAATGTCTGATAAATTCTTGATGCCCAAAACAGTGCCCATAATCCTTAATTTCTGATTTAAGTCTTTTGTGATGTTTAACCACAAACAGAGTGCCTGCACCCTGTCCTGGAAGTCTTTTGCAGCATATTTTTCGTAGTCCTTCTGAAGCGCCTGCAATGATGGATAAAGTGCTTCTATGTACTCTAGCAGCTCCATTATCCGTTTTACCTGCTCAAATGAGACCCTCTGGCGTTGGAGATGCTCGTGATGTGTTGAGTAACCTACAGTCTTTGTTCCAGGAGTGGCTTTGCACTGCCCTTCTACTGAAGTACCATTAAAACCAGCTCCATCTCTAACAAAGGCGAAGCTCCCATAGTTGACTTTGAAAGTAAGGATTTCATTGATAATATCTGGGATGGCTTGACGGGCTGTATATAAAAAGAAGTCCTGGTCATTAATTGTCCGTCCTGCATGCCAGGCTTGTAGCTCTAACCAGATCAGTTCGTTAGATCGGTTAAGCCAGAAACCAGATGTATTTTCTTGTCCTCTTTGCTCCCTGTCTTTCTTCTTTGAGACTGAGGTAAGCTTTAGCAAAAGTCGTAATGTTTCAAAAAACTTTAAACGATCTGCTGGACAGTCAGTCCTAGAAGTCTGGCGTGCAGGTCTGGCTATAGGCATGGGCACAGATACTGGAAGCTTAGCGTTGCTACAGCCAAGGCTGAGGTAAGGCTTATTGAGATCCACATCTGGAATTGATTTTTTTGGCAAAGATCCACCCACTGAGTCTAACATGAATGAGCACTGTACGTTTTTTTTATGATCACGCTCTGTTGTTCTAAGAGCTGCTCGGATCTTTTTCTCCTGCTTATAGCTGTATTCTTCCACATTCTCCACTGTTTTTCCAGTGTCTTTATGTGGAGGCTGATTTGGTGCATTCATTTTTTCTATTAAAAAAAATAAACAGAACATTATTTAACTCTAAAATATGAAGCTACTCTCAATATTTTCAATAAAACCGATATTCACATGTATTTATATTTTCAGGCTGCAAATGGAAGAAAAACAGCATACCATATCCTGAAAATTAAAGGAATCAAAAAATATATGACATTTTTCTCTATATTTTAAAAAAATTCCGTTTTTCCAGTATTTGCTGTATTCTCTTATATTCACAACTAATCACCTAAACTAGCTGTTAATTTCCATGCTACAAAGCATAGTTATCAAATCATTTAACCAAACTTCTGTAAGTAATCACCTTCAATTTAAGAAGGAAGAAACAGCATGGGAGATCGGACGGAAACTTGGATGAGAAAATATATTTAATTCCTGCATTTGTCATTAGCTAAATGTGTAAACTTAAGAGGAAATCACGTAAATTATCTGGATCACTTGTGTCATTGGTAAAATTAGGCAGATTGATGCAAGAATCCTTTAAGGCACCTTAAGATTATTCTCATAAAAAACTGAAAGACAGCTGACAGACAAAAACATTGACCTTATTCTATTCCTTTATTTCTTCTTTGCCACAAACAAGTGGGCAATAACATTTTAAATTTAAAATTATCAAGACTGAAGACATATAGACTAATTTGGTATAATTTGTTTAATATGTTATACCGGCACATAAAATCATTTACAATTCATGTGAAAAAAGCAAAAATCACACATTTCTTTCAAACAACTAGAAAAGGTTCTATAATTTGACTCCAAGCTTTGAAATGAACACACATACATCCTCTTTCCTGTATGGCACTTTTAACACTATTAATTCCTCCATGTTACTGAAATCCTTTCATTCTGTTGCTTCCGGGTTCTTACACTTCCTTAATTCCCTTCTTTTCAAATACCTCCTTGGAACTTTGCTCACTACATAAAATGTTAATGTTTCTCAAAGTGCTAATCTTAGATCTCTTCTCCCTGGGTGTTCTCATTCATTTCCACATCATATATCAATAATGCCCAAACCTATAATGCCATCCCAGTCTATCCTCTATCCTCAAGGCATAGTTTATTTCATTGAATCTAGGACACACACTTTTTCATATGTTAACATCTCTGATATCAGAATGTTACATATAATCAATGATGATATAAGTAAATTTTAGGGACATATTTGCCAATATATTTCATTTACATTTTTCTTTTTTTGAGACAGGCTAGAGTGCAGCCTCAACTTCCTGGGCTCGAGCAATCCTCCCACCTCAGCCTCCCAAGTAGCCAAAACCACAGGCACGCATCACCACAATCAGCTAATTTTTTTTTTCTTTTTGGTAGAGACAGGATCCCACTATGTTTCCTAGGCTGGTCCCAAATTCCTGGGCTCAAGCAATCCTCCCGCCTCTCTCTCCCAACGTGCTGAGATTATAGGCATGAGTCACTACGCTCGGCCCATTTTTTAAAAACATATATATATGCATAAGTAAAATATGTGTCTACATATCAGAAAGTATAAAAGATCTCTTTAAATAAATAAAAATTCCAATCATAAGAACACACCATCAATTGTAAGCTGTTTTTACCTCAGAATATATTATAATTTCTTAGTATATATTTCTTATATACTAAGAATTTTATTATATATTATATTAATATAACAATTATACTAAGAAATTATTAATTTTCTCAGTATATAATATCACCTAGTTTTAGGTGATTAATTGTGAATATATAAGAGATTAGTTGTGAATATAATATCTAAAGACATATTAACATATCTTCAAAATTGATGGACTAGGGTATATTTACATGGGTTACAAACCAATACACCACAAACCAATGCACCAATGAAAATTTGCTTAAAACCAATTTACTTCCTAATTGATTTAAATTCGTTTTAAAATAAGGATTTTTAAACAAATTTCCCAAAAGCACTTATAGCTTGATTAACCTTATATTAAATTTGCCTTATATTAAATTTACTTTACGCTCCATTAAAAAAGATTTTAAGCCAATCTGTCCAAAGAGATTTTTTGCTGTATTTTAGTATACAAACCAATATTACTATTATTTTTTAAATTAAAAATTTTTAAGATAGAATTTTTATCTTTAGTACTAATCTATTTACTTCTAAATGTCTTTAAACTTTTTATATAGCCCATTTAAGAAAATTTCTTCACAGTTTTATTGTTTCTAGCTATAAATGCTTATCAACTTATTTATATCAAAAAAACTGCTTAGACCAACTCTTTAAATCTCTTGCTCTGTTGCATTTAACTCTGTGTTTTTTATACCTTTATTAACAGAGCACATACATACTATTTGGTTAAAAAATGGTATTTTGAAAGCAAAAGTGACAAGTGCTTCCACATTTAACTCCATTATAGTTTTCAAGATAATTTATATTATACTTTACTACTGGGAAACACAAAATGACATATACATTGTATCACTGTGTAGGACTGGAGGTAAAGAAAATGAATTTATTTTCTAATACACTGAATTTGACGTGCTTATGGAACATCCATGTGGAAATATCTATAGGTAACTAAGAAAACAGATGTTGGGCTCAGGAGAGAAACCCAGAGAAATGGATTTGGAAATTATTAGTATGTACAGATATTATTTAATATCGTGATAGGAGATAAGAACATCCAAGAAAAGCATGCAGAAGAAAGGCAATGAGGACCTAGAATAGAATGTGTATTAACTACTAGGTACATCCAAATAAATGATTCTGAATCAAAGAAAACAAAAAATTGTGTAATAAAAAACAATCTTGTTGGCTTAGGTTTTGGGATTTTAAAATACTTTATAAAACTATTGTGGTGCATTATTGATAATGGCCACAGACTATCTGCATGCAATTTATAATTGGAAAGTAATAGTTGACAGTGAAAAAATATTACTTTTCTTATATAATTTATTCCAGTTCTTCTAACCTATGATTGAAAAGTCCTAAGGGAAAACCCAGGATTAAATGAGAGTCATTAGGATGCCTTTAATAATCCCAGAAGACTGGCTACAAGCATTATTCCAAATCTATGCTACACTGACCAGGGGCAAAACATGAAAATAATAACAGATGAAGCTTCTCATCCTAGACCGTTATTCCAACAATTAAAGCAACCTAAGAGAAAAAAATGCCACAATCCCATTTTTCTACATAAACGTAATCTCATTTTAGCAAACCTGAAAAACTAACTTTTATAAGTTAAATACAAATCTTGTTAAGTTTACCTTACAGGATACAAAACAGTATATTACACAATTTTTTGAAATTTTGTGTTCACATAAAGCAATGGTTTAACATTTGGACCGACACAGTATGTTTAAGGAAAAGCAAATTGGGAAAGGAGCAGATGGGACAGAGAAGCTTCTTTTTTTTTCTCCCCAAAACATAATCCAAGTTGGTTCTGGAAAAAATATAAATGTATACACCTTCGTTTAAATAATGATGCAATTCAAACTTAAAATAGACAAACTCCAGTCTAGCTACTGTGCAAAAAGGATATACCAATTATTCCACCTCAGCAGTAGCTACCTTTTTAAAATAATAGACTTGTGACAGAAGGAGAGACAGGGTGATTTGGTTTGGATGTTTGCCCCCTCCAAACCTCATGTTGAAACGTGACCCCCAATGTTGGAAGTGGGGCCTGATGAGAGATGTCTGGGTCATGGGGGCAGATTCCTCACGGATGGCTTAGTGCCCTCCCCATGGTAACCAGTGAGTCCACACTCTATTAGTTCATGTGAGAGCTCTCTATTGTTCCTCTCTCTCCATGTGACATGCCTGCTTCCTCTTCACCTTCTGCCATGAGTAAAAGTTTCTTGAGGCCTCACCAGAAGCTGAGCAGGTATTGGTGCCATACTTGTATGGCATACAGAACCATGAGCCAAATACACCTCTTTCTTTATACATTACCCAGTTTCAAGTATTCCTTTATAGCCAACACAAAATGGACTAACACAGAGAGTAAACCCAACAGTGCTTTCTGGCAACTGATGACCAGTTAGGCCGCTATAAAATCATAAGGGACTTATCAATTAAGGGAGACCTGAGAACAACATTAGGGTGTTGGGGGGTGGGGGAGTCTATAGACTTAGATACAGGAATTTCCCTGAGCATTTTACATTTTGTTTTTACCCACTCTGACATGACTAAGGAACTTTTTAATAACAACCAAAAGCCTATTACTAATGGACAGGTGTGCTTGTTTGTTTGGTTTCCTATTAATACTAAATTTCCCTGCAACTAACAAAAAAGTCAAATGCAAACAGAGCTTCTGAAAAGGAAAATGAATAAAAAGTACAGGGGTTAGATATATAGAATGTTTTGTTTGGCAAGTTCTAATTACAGCACTACAAAAACAGTTCTAATAACTTAAGATGAATGGGACACCTGATCTCCCAAGTGACTATAAATTAAATGGTATGATTTTTCATGCTGCTATAAAGACACATGCACAGGTATGTTTATTGCAGCACTATTCACAATAGCAAAGACTTGGAACCAACCCAAATGTCCATATATGACAGACTGGATTAAGAAAATGTGGCACATATACACCATGGAATACTATGCAGCTATAAAAAAGGATGAATTCATGTCCTTTGCAGGGACATGGATGAAGCTGGAAACCGTCATTCTCAGCAAACTAATACAAGAACAGAAAACCAAAAACCACATGTTCTCACCCATAGGTGGGAACTGAATAATGAGAACACTTGGACACAGGAAGGGGAACATCACACACTGGGGCCTGTCGTGGGGAGGGGGGAGGGGGGAGGGAGAGCATTAGGAGATACACCTAATGTAAATGACGAGTTAATGGGTACAGCACACCCACATGGCACATGTATACATATGTACCAAACCTGCAAGTTGTGCACATGTACCCTAGAACTTAAAGTATAATAAAAAATACATAAATAAATATAAATAAATAAATAAATGGTGTGATTTTCGTAGCACAATTAAAGCAAACCTCTGGAACACTTTTTCCTTCGGCCAATCACCAATAATTCCAGTAAAATCAGAAGAATATAAAACATTTTTTAAAAAGAAAACTTTACAACGAAACTGTAAAGAACCAATGACAAGCAATATGGTTCATCTGATGGATATAAGACAAACAAATGAATTCCCACCATCTACAACTAAAAATGGCTCTTTAGAATATGTATTAATCATATTTTTAATCAAACTCTTGCAATTTTTATGTTCTCCAATATATGTATTTTCCAAAGTTTAGAAACCAGTCTTATTAGAGCTCTCAAATGAGATGTAAACAGATGAATAATCTTTAAGTATGAGACGATCTTCAGAGCAATGATGACCTAGAATACCAGACAAGTCAGCAACCTGAAGGGGCTTGAGATCATCTCATTCAAGCTTCTCAAATTTCAGTGTATGTTCCGAATCACCTGCGTTTCTGCTAATGGGCACATTCCTGGGCCTGCTTCCACTGTCTCTGACATGGCTACAATGGCTCCACATTTGGAGAAATTGCTTTATCCAGCTTCTATTTTCCAGGTAAGGGCCTTACAGACATTGTCGTAATGTTCATAACAATATGATGATGAAGATTACCACAGAACACAGATGTTTAGACAGATGGTTAATGTTAGAAGAGGGGTCCTAGCCCATGTTGGTGCCACCACACCATCCTTGGACTTGTCAAAGGTGCTTGCAAAGCAGTACCAACTGACCAAGGAAAGGCTAAGACAGTGAGTACCACAAAAGATTATGTAGGGCTAACTAGTCTGTAAAGGCTTAAAGTAAAAGCAAGTACTTGATTTGGGGCCTTGAAGAATGGAAGCTTAAATAAGGGAAGCAAAGAATGCAAGAGCGTATCTGAAGCCAGCAAAGAAGAGCAAGAAGAGACACAAAGGCAGCAAAGAAAAGCGTGTGGCTGAACACCGAGTCTGTATATGGAAGCCTGGAAACACAAACCAGAACCTTGAAAGTCAGGCTAAGTTTGGACTAAAGAGCTGAAATATGGATTTAAATCCACTCTGGTTGACATAAACATTTCACTAGCTATACAGACTGAATCTGACTTGTAACCATTTTACCAGCTCCATTTTACATCAGTATGATATTCTTTAAAAATCAAACATTCTAATTTCACTACTGTTAGCAGATACACACATTTACACACACATAGATAGGCACACGCATGCATGTACACACACATACACCTTGAGATATTTCCTAACAGGGACACATGTGTGTTTGTGTGTGTGTACAAATTCTCATATAAATTGCAAAATATTTGCTCTATCTCTGTAATCCAGCTATGGCTGATGACCATCCCGCTATGGCAGTACTAGAATAGAAATGCAAAATGAAGCTGATAATGATCACCCAGCAACATTCTGAAAAGGGCTTTGGCTTGGGAGTCTTTTAAATTCCTATTTAACCTACTTAAACTATGAGATAAACTGAATGTACTTCCTTCTGCTATATTAAAAAGAAAACAAACACTGAAGGAAAAAAATGGTTTGACGGTCTTTCTCTTAAATCAAACTTAAGAAGAAATAGTTATATTTGACTAAATATTGTCCAAAACTTATCAAAATCTTAATTGCTATAAATTGGTAATGACTACCATTATCCAAAAGTATAATCTCAAATAACACCACAGCTAGCTCCTGTGGTGTTAAATTTAATACTCATCACAGTACGAAATGAAGCCTATTTACTGAGTTCATTTTAGTTTACCTGGTAGGTTACATCAATTGGGAAGTCAGAGAGCAGACTTCCAGGTAATGCAGAGCTAATCATCCTTACCCAACACTCAAACAGTCTTTAGATAAAATGCCTTTTTTAAAACTGTCATATAAATTAAGAAAGTTTTCCCAATAAAACAGGAATTTTCAGCTTTTGGTGAAGGCTGGGCCATGAGACGCAGCAGTCATTCTGTAGTACACAGCACCTTGTCTCCACTGTTCAAACATACACTAACATCCTGCTGCTAAGAAGGGACTGTAGATATAATTAAAGCCCTTAGCCAGCTCATTTTTGTTTAATCAAAAGGGAGATTTTCTTGAGTGGGCCTGACTTAATCACATAAAAGCCCTTTAAAAGAAGGCCTGAAACTTGTGGTGGTGGCACGCACCAGGAGGGTCAGCTACTCTGGAAGCTGAGGCCGGACGATCACTTGAGTCCAGAGGTTTCAGGCCAGTCTGGGCAACATAGTGAGATCCCATCTCTAACAACAACAACAACAAAAAACAATAACTGAAGGCCTTTACCCTCCCTGAGAGCATCTGCCTGTCCGTGGGTGGGGTCTGTCCACCTTCTGTCCATCTGGTATCACAAGTGGTCCACACCTGAAGTAGAGATACCAGTTTCTGCTGGTCAGCTCTCCATGTAACAGCCACACTGGTCTAAAAGGTCCAAGACAAGACACTGAGCTTAGAGCCCTGTACAAGCTGTAGTGGGAGTGGCTGCACAGGGCAGCCCCACTTGAGGCCCAAGTGCATCTGGGGGCCATGCCCCAGAGGCATCTGAAAGATGATTACCTGTGCTCCTGAAAGTCACCAGATCTAAAGCTGCTGCTGCAATGGCCATGGTCCTCTCTGGAGCCTTAGCCCACAACAGGCTCCTGGCCCTACCCTTGTTCCCATACCAGCTGGGCCCCTAGAGGCACGTCCTCCATGCAACAGCCCTGCAAATGGCCATATCTCAGGGGTTCACTTCCTTGCTCCCTCACAGATGCCTGTGGGCTGAGGGTCCTGGGCCTCAGCAGGGTTAGGGGAGGGACCAGGAATGACCGGAGCCTAGAGAGGCCCCCAGCACTCCAGCCCCCAGCGGCTCCTGTTACAGATAGTTACCCACAGACAGGTGCTGGGAAGGCATCAGCATGGTCAGCATTCACGGACTTGCCGACAGGTAGTCAGGTTGGGTCCTAAGAAAGTGAATCCCAGAGCTATATGTCCCTCGGGCAGCTGCTAGAGGTAGGGCTGGTCCTCCTGCTATATGCCCTCCTTCGAGGGCAGCAGTTCTAGCTCTGCTCCACCTCGGCCTTCTACCCACAGCCTTCTCCTACTCACGCTCTGGCCATGGCTGCTTCAGCTTCTCCTCCAGGTGGCTCCCAGGCTTCTGATTAGGTCAGCCCGAGGAAGACAATCTCCCTTTCATTAGCTCAACACAACAGGTTAGGGAGGTTAACTGCACCTGCAGAGCCCACTGGCCAGCAGCACGGAGAACAGTGTTTGATCAATGGGGAGAAAGTGGGTGCCCCTCACAGGAGTTGCTGCCTCCCTTCTATCTCTATCTGCACAAAGATAATATCCTCTTACTGAACAAACTTGTTGACATGTATGACCCTTTAAAAAGTCATTTTCTGTAAAACCAGCATATGTGGAGTTGGGGGAGTCTGTTCTTGGCTAGTGTGGAAGAGACCTTGCGTAGGCTTTGCACTGATTTTGAATTTGCTATGCATCTGACGACTTTATCCTTTGAGTGCAACTCATGTCAAGATGAGCAGTTTTGTTAAATTCGTGGTAAATGTTATCTAGGTCAATGCTTCTTAACCTTTTTTGGGTCACAGACTACATTTGCGAATCTGATGAAAACTATGGACTACTTACAAAAATGCACACATGCACATAATAAAATCTGCAGTTTCTGGGGGACCACAAACCTCATGACTGCAATATAAAGGAATAGGGCTCTGATAACTTGAACTCTCTTTGATTCTTCACATTTTGTAAATAGTTGCATTCAATTAAATACTGTGATTCAAGTGAGACATTTCTGAAGCTGTATATATCTGTGTGTGTGTAGGTTGCACACACACCATATAAATGTCTATATATTGTACTTATATGTAGCCTCATATTTCCAGTAAATTTCATACTGGCCTCATGCATTCAACCAAAACCCCCAACTATATTCTCCTTAGTAAAGATAAATGTAAAATGAGAAACAGGCAAATTTAAACAGCTAAACTGGCAGTTTAAAATTTTCTATATTAATAGTATAGAAAATACAAAGAAACAAGATATTCATACATTGTTAGTAGAAGTATCAAAATGAATAGTACTTTTGAAGAATGCACAATATCTACCAAATTAAAACACATATTACCATTCAATACAGCAATTCCACCACTATCTACAAAAATACTCCATATATGAGTAAAGATAAATGAACAGAGATGCTCCCCACAATAGTATTTTTTGTTTGAAAGTATGGAAACATACTATAGGGAACATGGTTATAATGATCCAAACAACACTTTAGTTTCAATGTGCTTACAGAGAACAATGGCCTCCACCTATTACTAAGTAGAAAAGAGCAGTTATATACTGGATGTTCTAACTCAACTAACTTTGTAAAATTCCATAATGCTGTATTATGGTGTGCATCTCTCTTATCTTTAGAAAACTAAGAGCTTATTAATATACAGGCATTCTTCTTAGTACCAGTGTTTTATCTCTAATTTCTCCTAACTTCCCATTCTAACATGTCACTGATAATGATTTGCGGGAAATTAGCACTATCATAATTCCATCAAATAATTTCAATGAGTCAATTGTCTAATTACACATATGCACCACGATTAGGGCTACCAATTTTCTCAACATCTGAATTTACAATTATAAAAAACAAACACATGACATTAGTAGCTACTGAGCCTACAGCGGTAATAACATTTCAAGAATCATACCCGTATAACAGTTCATGAGCATGGCTACCATAGCTAAAAAGCCAGTATTGCTGGTTAGTATCTCTTCCTCTAAAGCGTCCCCTCAGTTACCTTTCTGGGTCCTTATATTACTTCAGGGATGCACCTGATGTTTTTTTTTTTTTTTGCATTTTTGTGGGTTAGGGGCTAGGGGACGCAAAGATAGTATGACTGACCAAATTCTAATTCCCCAAAGCTTTACAATGAATGCATGTAGCAGTTAACTTCTCAAAGTAATCAACAAACCCCACCTGGTATGGCTGCCTTGAGCAGTCCCCTCCCACAGTGAATTTTGGCCAGCCTCATGGAACTAAGAGAACACAACAGAAGTGATGCTACACAACTGAGGAAGCTAAGGCCTCGAAGCCCTGCAATTTCCACCTTGGTCTCTCAAAACACTTGCTCTCAGGAAAGACAGCTGCCATGTAAGAAGTCCAATTACCCAGGGACCATCCCAGGCTAGCCATGTGGAAGGTCACATGGAAAGAAACCCGTGCCAGCCAGCCCTCAGCTGTTCCTGCCCTCTCAGCCCAAGTAATAGACACACGTGAGTGAGGGAGCCATCGTGGACGTTTGAGATCCAGCAGACACCATGCAGATAAAAAAATGAGGGCTCAGACTTAGGGCCCCAGCCAAGCCAGGATGTTTCCAGCCAACTGAGCTATTCCAGCCAAGCTTCCAGACATCCTGGACAGGGATGACCTGTGCCTTGCCTACACACCTGAACCACAGAATCATGAGCAATAAAATAACTGCTCTTTCATGCTACCAAGTTTCGCGGTGGTTTGTTACACAACGATAGATAATGTGAAAAATGCAAATGTTATTGGTGACTGTTTGTTTAAAAGATGAGTCCAACTCTGACCACAGTTCTAAAGTTAATAGTATGACTCAGACAGCCTTTGCCTGTTGCAGTGAGAAAGAAATAACGTAACAGTTCACATTTCCTTGGACAGCTTTTTAAATAAATCTGACCAATCTAATTAATTCTAAAAAACTCCTCAAAATACTGAGGGGGCCAATATACTATTATGAGTCACATGCTAGTTTGAAATACTGGTCTTCCTGACTCAGCCTTGAGGTCACAGCACAAATATCACTTGTTCTAGAAGTCTTCCCAAGCCCAGGTCTTCTCAACACTGCCTCCTGTGCGCATCCAGAGGGGTCTGTACTGTTGGTCATTTGGGTACTCCCTACTTGACCTGGAACTAGGTCTTATTCATCTTCCAAAAGAACACATGCCTACGGAGTCACTCAAATGCTGATTCAATGGAAAGAACGGAGGAGAAGGAAAGAAGGAGGAAAGGAAAAAAGGGAGTGAGGAGAGAAAGAGTGAGAAAGGTAGAAGAAAGAAAAGAGAGGAAGAGGATGGAAGGAAGGAAAGACAGGCAACAGCAACAATAACAAAAAACTGTACTAGCAGCATATGTAGTGAGATAAAGCAAAGGACTAGGAAGACATACGAGGAAATGTGTAGTCCAGGCAGGACAGAAACAGGAACAGTAGCTACATGACTTCAGACAATCATTTAATCTAAAACTCAGGGTCCTAAAAATGGGAACACCATTTAATAAGGATATGTCAACAATATAATTATTTAATTTTGCTTTAAGATTTAAGTCAAGAAAAAAAGTAGTAAGTGTTGGGAAGAAATCCTGAGTTTACAGCCGGGCACGCTGGCTCATGCCTGTAATCCCAGCACTTTGGGAGGCCGAGGCAGGTAGATCACCTGAGGTCAGGAGTTCAAGACCGGCCTGGCCAACATAGTGAAACATCGTCTCCACTAAAAATACAAAATTAGTCGGGCATGGTGGCGTATGCCTGTAGTCCCAGTTACTCAGGAGGCTGAGGCAGGAGAATCGCTTGAACCCGGGAGGCAGAGGTTGCAGTGAGACAAGATCGCGCCACTGCACTCCAGCCTGGGCAACAAGAGTGAAACTCCATCTCAGAAAAAAAAAAAGAAATCCTGAGTTTACAGTAATAATGATGATAGTTAATACTGAATACATAATCCTCATGACACTATAAGGCAGATGATTTTACAGGTAAAGAAAATGATATATGGAGGCTGCATATGCAGAAGGTGGTGGAACCAGGACTGGAGTCTGGGCGATCGAGTAACCAAGTTTCTGCTTTTGTCCACCATGCTGTGCTGCAATAGTCTGAGAACAATAAATTCTCAAGGACTATTAACCATCACAACACAAGACTAAAACATTAAAATGGCCCACCTGTATACTGCTGGCATCTCACTTCCACCTTGTCTTGGTATTCATAAACAAGAATGTTGGCAAGAAATAATTCACCAGCTGGCATACACGTGAAGCTACTTTCTAATATACATGTGACTGAGACATTTAAAATTAAAAGCCGTAAAACTGCTCTGAGCCAGTTTCCTTAGCCATAAAATAAGCACAGGTTTAAAGTCCTTTATCTGAAATGCTTGGGACCAGAAGTGTTTTGGATTTTGGAATATTTGCATTATACTTTCCGAGTAAGCACCACAAATCCAAAAATCCGAAGTCCAAAATGCTCCAATTAGCATTTCCTTGGAGCATCATGTCTGTATTCAAAAGGCCTCAGACTTTGGAGCATGTGGATTAGGGATACTTAACTTGTATAAGACCAACACTTTACTGGGTTATTACAGTATTCAAAAGATAATTCTTTTGAGGTGCTAAGCACAGTGCTTAACCCACAGTAAGCACCCAGTAATTGCTAATGACAACTGTGAAGACGCTGCTACAAATGATATAGCAGACATTTAAATTAAAAGTACAGGTTATTCTGTGACATAAAAAGTTCATAAAACATTAAATTTAAGAAGCCATTATAAAGATAGTACAACATAAACATATATAGCAAAAAGCTATGGAGTCTGTGGTCAAGCTTTTACAAACGGTAAACGAAGCTACTTTTGTGTATCAGGTTCAATGGGTGATTTTTTTTTTGTCTGTATTTTCTGAATTTCCTGCAACAAACACATTATCTTTTGCAGATAAGAAAAAGAACACGTTATTAAGGATTTTGGTGTCCTGGGTCTGCTATCAGATAGCTATAAATCAAAGGGTCTGTGAGCATTAGCTTCTTCATCTGAAAAATGGCAGGAACTTGAGCAAGCAATCTCTGAGGCTCCTTCCAGCTCTAACATTCTATAATTTCATAAAATAAACAATTTTAAAAATTGTGGAGAAAAAGGGTCAATCCTTTCCCTTCCCTTTATCTCTCACACAGCCCAGCAGGACAGCAGAACCTCAACAAACATCTAGTGACTGGTTGTCTCACTGATTGGTGAAAGACCAAAAAGTCAACTCAAATATTGCCTTCAGATAAGCGTAACCGCTGTTGCCTGTACTAGGAAGAAGTCCAAATAGAGTACCATGAGAACTAGTGGTACAAATTAGTCCTGACACTATCTCAAGCCTTCTGGACTTAAAAAGAGTTGCTCTGAAACCCTGGGCCTCAGTTTCTCAATGTATAAAAGGGGAAATTGTGTTCTCAACTCATGTTCGAAAATAGTATGAATCAACAAGAAAAAGCAAGTGTACTACCGACATCTTCTCACTTTACTAACACAAAGCAAAGATGTATTAACTAATGTTGATTCAGTAGATGCTACTTCACTGATTCCTACCATATATAAGAAACTTCTATAGCCATTTGAGAAATTTCTTTGAGAAAATGCACAAGAAATGATTTTCAAGATGACAAATTGCAATGGGAAGTTTCCAAAGGGGTAGGTTAAAAAATTACAGCAAATCAAGTTTTATAAGAAGTATCTTATGTGGAAAAATCATTTGTGGGAAAGACTCTTTCCTGCTTGGGAACTTCCCTTGGATAGGATCTCACTCAAGCAAATCAACACAACAAAACCCAATTCTCTTGCCCTCCTTCTCTCTTGAGGAAGGGCTCTGATGGGGATGCAAAGTGAAGATGCCACTAACAGCCATCAAAGCTCAATATATGGAAGAAATCTACAGAAAGAGGAAGCAGAACAAAGAGGAAGAACGAACACAGACTATAGAAAGGGAGAGGTAGAAATGAGTGTGAGGTCAACAGTGAGAAATTTCTCCGGCAAGAGGAAGACTAAAATCCACATGTCATGCAGTAATAGCTGAATAAATTCCAGGAATATATGGCATTTGTTTTAGGACAACTGGTTTGCTAAGATTAACAGGTAAATTCTAAAACCACAAGGTTCCAGGCCATCACGTAGGGCACAAGGAGGCTACAGTGCAATATCATTCAATTCATCTACCACAAAAAAAGAATAGTTACATCCCACTAAAAGGAGGCTGGGGGGAAAAAAAAAGCACGAAACTCTCCGCTTCTAGTAGAGCAATATGTGGACTTTATGATCCTAAAGAAAGAGAAAAGTAGAAAGCAGGTTCTGTCATGGTTGTTAGGTGAGGGGTACCATCTAGTCATTGTGCTTAGTGTGAAAAAGAGAGCCCTATACCCTAAAGGCAGCACCCCGGGGCACCAGCAGAGAGCAGAGGGAATCCAGGGGAAGACAGCCTGGCTCTGTCTCTCCTCAAATCCCCAATATACCACTTCTGGGCAGAGAGAATCTAGAAACTTCAGCCTAAGAGGCTGAAAGAACAGAAGGCCATCTATCCCATGGAACCCGTAGCCATCTTGGATTAGTACACTGGGAAACATTTGCCCTCTTTCACATCTTCAAATGCCTCGCGCAATGCTGGCTTTAACCATCCTCAGGACAAACCTTTCTATCTCTGGAAAACTATGTGTCTCTTTTATTAACACTAACAGTAATAATTCAAAAATAAAAAAAATGGAACTTACCAGGAGCATGAAAATCAAATTAAAAATAAAAGAAATTGCTAACCTTATTGTAGAAAGAATCAATCAAATGCCATGCCCTCTTGTACATCTTTTTTAAAGTACAAGACTCACCTTTCAAATTAGACCGACTGGCTGGCCTCCCCACATTATTCCTCTGGTGTTTGGTTGACATGCGTTTAATCTGTCGAGGTGTGCTGGGGGGAGAGTTGCCATACAGATTCTCTGTATTTGTTTCATCGGAGAAGTCCTCTGGATCAGACTCAGGACTCTTGCAAGCTGCATCTCCCAATGTGCCCTCTTGCCTATGAAAGACAGTGCATAGGGAAAACATTCAGTAACACAGTAAGTGAATTCAAATTTACGTATAATTTTTTAAATAATTCTTTGTGAAACTTTTGTACGTAAACATCTCTTCAGCACCGTACTTCTCCTCTATTTTTACCTGCAAAAACTCAAAAGGAGAACTTTTATTTCGCTTGAAGAGAGTAACGATTGTGACTGCTACTGCTCTTACCATGAACAAGGAGTACCACATGGGTGGAGCTGTTATGCTTTGTTTCTCTTGTTTATAGAGCTCTTTCTAACACAAAAGAAATATAGAACTAAAAACTTACGCCTTAAGGAAAAAACAGCGAAGGACGAGAAGATACAAATCAGACAGAACTAAAAATGTACTTATGTGCTAGCTACTGACAGTTTAATTGATGAGTGGGCAAGTTCAGTCCTGCTCTGAACTTCAGTGCCTCGCCTCTTTCTCTCTTTGAAACACACAGAAAACAGAATGTATAGGAGCACTTTGCTATGATCCACACAGCAAAGCAGGAAGTACTGAGATAGTATGGCAGGTCCATTTTCTAAGTTCTCTGATAAAAATTACAGCACAGACATTACGTGTGTATTTAATACCACTGAACCACTTGAAAATGATTAAAACATTAAATTTTATCTTATGTGTATTTTAACACAATAAAAAATTGGGAAGAAAAAAAAACCACAGTGCAGAGCTCAAGCAAGGTGCAGGGGAGAAGGATGCTGTAAAAGAGGAAAAAGAAAAATGTTTCTTTTCACCTTCAAAATGCAATTTCTCATTAATTTGTTCTCTAAAAACACTGCCTGCCAATTCTCTATCCCTAGCCAACTTCTCAAATCATCACAATTTTGACAAAGTTCTATTTCTACAAAGCTAACAAAATAAGATTTAATGATACAAATTGAGAGCCAATACAATTCTTAAAAAGTGAACCAGAAGGAATCAATCATGAAATTCTTTCCAAATATGCACCATCACAGTCTACCTCATTCTGAACATTTATAAAATACGCTTTATATTTTATAAACATAACTCCAAATCATATTCAGTATATAATCCATTTCTTCCTGGCAATTTGTATCTTGATATACAATCAAAGTTATTTCAAATTCATGAGCGAAACAGAAAAGCCACTCTACAATGTATGGTCCATTATGACTGAATTAGATCGACAAAACTGCAGAAAAGAAATTACCTTTTGAAAAATAAAAATGTTGCAGAATTATAAAAATTTACAGAACTGAAATCTATAAAAGACCCCTAATGGGTCAAAAGCTGATTTTTTTTTTTTTTTTTTTTTTGAGACAGAGTCTCGCTCTGTCACCCAGGCTGGAGTGCAGTGGCGCAATCTCGGCTCACTGCAAGCTCCGCCTCCCAGGTTCACGCCATTCTCCTGCCTCAGCCTCCTGAGTAGCTGGGACTACAGGCGCCCGCCACCGCGCCCGGCTAATTTTTTGTATTTTTAGTAGAAACGGGGTTTCACTGTGGTCTCGATCTCCTGACCTTGTGATCCGCCCGCCTCGGCCTCCCAAAGTGCTGGGATTACAGGCGTGAGCCACCGTGCCCGGCAAAAAGCTGATTTTTTAATAACCGCATTTTTAAAGACCACTCTAAATACTTCATGATAATACACACGTGCTTCTAAACATGTGTGTACATGCAAGACATACAAGTTAAATGTCCTGAAAGCTAACTTTAAACCATGTGCAAATTTAGAAATACGTTTTAAATGCACCTGCCTATTTCCTTAAACTACATTTATAAGTCTCATAACATCACACAACGAAGTGTAAACTTACAGATTAACTTGAAATTTCTTACACCCACTTCTTCCATACTCACTGTGTAATAGTTGATTTGACTGATTAAAGAACATGGCTATAAGCACCAAAATCATTTATTTATTTTCCATGTGTTGCAGTGGTTAATAACAGTTTGGAATGATAAGCAGCATAGGCTTGGTGGTGTAGTAGACCCACGTTTAAATCCTAGCTGTACTGCCTATTAGCTGGGCGGACCGTGGACAAATTTTATCTCTACCGTGTACATTTACAAAATAAGGATAATAAATACTTAGACTTATACTTATTCCTATGAGGATTAAACCCAATAATGAATACTTAACCAAAGAGTCAGAATATAGTAAGTGTTCACTAAATGCTTGACACCACTCATATTACAGGCCTTGGAGGTCACTGTGCTCACTGAGAGAACCTGAGTTCTTGCTCATCTGCTTCACCTTAAGAGAGAAGCTCACCTAGGAGTTCAGCATGGTATAGGCCTGGAAGCGCTTCTAACATTTTAAACATCTTTTGAATTCTTTCAAACTCAATATTATAAGGTTTCTGTTTTCATTTAATTTCCACACTAATATACTTAAAGGAAACGCCAAGAAAATACTGTATTTTATTACTTTTGAATCTCCAGGAGTGTCCAACATAGTGCTCTCAAACATTCAGTGCTTTTCATAATAATGCACATAAGAATGGTAACTGCCAGGAAACTACAGCACAAATGTTTAGTCAGTTAAATACATCAAAGCCAGACAGCAGGGAATACCAGGATAATTAAAAAATGAAGTCAGATACGAAAAAGCAAACAAAATCTCTTTCAAAACACATCCTTTGTGGTGAGGAGGAATGTGAACTCAGAAGCTAAGGCCACATCTCAGCCGTCCTGGATGGGTGAAGCATCCATTACTGAATCTTTCTAAGACTATTAAAACTAATAATTTGGAATTTTAAAGGTCTACATTCTAACTATTTCAGGAAATTCAGTTGTAAAGGTTTCTTTAAAAAAAATTAAAGTAACGGAAATAAAGGGCTATGAAAAATATAAAATGGTCTGTTTTGCCAGTGTCTGGCGGTACCGTGTGGATGATGAATTAATGCAACGCAGAGTGAAAGTGGAGGAGAATTTCTGTGAAGAGGGACTGACAATATCAAACCCCAGTGGCCCAAATGTCAAGCCCCTCAACCTGAGGAGAGTCATGATCTAAAATGACAAGCACAGCTGATTTTTAAAAAATAAATAAATAAGTACCTTTGTGGGATCTACATTGAGTTCTGTGCTTTAGCAGATAAAGAGGGTCTAAGAAAGTATGTATAATAAAAAGGCTAACTTTTATGAAGACTTAACACTGGGGACCCAGAAGAGTATTTGTGTTGTACTATCTTCCAACTGTGGACAAACTGTTTCTCTACATGTGGAAAAATTAATGTGGCTGTACTCTCAAATAAAAGTACAAGAATAAATCCTTGTAATAATTCTACAGAAGCTAACAATCCCTTGTTTTCTGATCTGCATTTATTACAAAACCAAAAGTCATCTGTCTTATCCTTATACATTCACATAGACACAATGAACAACTACTGACTTCAAAGTATTTCTAAACTATCTAATTATTCTAACAGCAAATATTTAAAAATCACACTTAAATGAAGATGAATACTGTCATAAACAAAATATTAAAATAAGACCAAACACAGTATATTTTATCCTTTCTTACTCATTAAGCATCACAGAAAACGAGTTAGGAAAATGTCATATGGTACTACCAGCCACTATACTTATAATTCATAATTAAAATGAATTTAATACTTTCTTAGGATTTACTTAATGTGGTCAACATGGTATTCTCACTTGTTGGAAAAGATGCTCGTTTACATTCCATCCAAGCAACTTAGTAACACCTACGTGTCAGAACAAAATCCAACAGTATTTAAAGAAACTTTCTTTTAAAGAGTCTAGCACCTAATACATAAAATTCACAAATGTTTTCCATCCTATCAAAAAATTACCAGCCAAGTGCAATGGCTCATGTCTGTAATCCCAGCACCTGGGGAGGCTGAGGTGGGCAAATTGCTTGTGCTCAGAAGTTCGAGACCAGCCTGGGCAACATGGCAAAAACACATCTCCACAAAACAAAAAACAAAAAACAAAAAAAACAAACAAACAACTAAGCAGGTGTGGTGGCATGCACCTGTGGTCCCAGCTACTCAAGGAGACAGAGGCGAAAGGATCACTTGAGTTGGTGCCACTGCACTCCAGTCTGGGTGACAAAGCAAGACGCTGTCTCAAACAAACAAACAAATAAGCAAAAATACCAAAGAAAAAAATATATGATCCAAACCAGGAGAAAAACCTAAAGAAACAGACCAGAAATGACTCAAGTGGACATTATAAAGATGAAAAATATATCTGAAATATACTCTGTGGGTTTAACAGCAGATCAGACACAGCAGAAAAACATCAGTGAACTTGAAGATACAGCAACAGAAACTATGGAAAATGAATCAGAGGCCGGGCGCGGTGGCTCAAGCCTGTAATCCCAGCACTTTGGGAGGCCGAGGCGGGCGGATCACAAGGTCAGGAGATCGAGACCACAGTAAAACCCCGTCTCTACTAAAAATACAAAAAATTAGCCGGGCGCGGTGGCGGGCGCCTGTAGTCCTAGCTACTCAGGAGGCTGAGGCAGGAGAATGGCGTGAACCCAGGAGGCGGAGCTTGCAGTGAGCCGAGATGGCGCCACTGCACTCCAGCCTGGGCAACAGCGTGAGACTCCGTCTCAAAAAAAAAAAAAAAAGAAAATGAATCAGAAAAAGATTGGGAGAAATAAAAAAACAGGGTACCAGTGCCCTGTGTGACAATATCAAGCAGTTTAACCATGTGTTATTGGAGTTCAAAACTAGAGAAGGAAGGCACAGAAAAACATCTCTGAGGAAGGACTGAACATTTTTCAAATCTGGAGAAAACCATAAGCTCACAGATCCAACGAACTCTGAGCAAAAGAACTATAAAGAAAACTCCCAGTCTGTTGTAATGTACATCATAACCAAATTGCTGAAAACCAATGATGAAGAGAAAAATATTAAAAGCAGCCAGAGAAAACTTAGTCTGGGAGCCTTAGCTTAGAAGTAACATATAACAAGAGGGAAAGAAATCAAGCAAACTTTTATTCTTTTTTCTTTAAAACAAACAAACAAAAAAACACTTATACACAAAATCTAGAAAAATACTAGTGGTAAGTTCAAAAGAACTTGCATCATTTCAATGAACTAACCGTAAGCATCCAAAACCTCATTTTGTAATCGTTCATGTGAGATGAGCTAATGTGGTCAGCTGACCACTTCAGAATGTTTACATGGATACCAATGATTTGGGATGAGGAAAGTAGTACAAGGCCTACGTCAGCTGCCCTGAAACATTTGTCTTACTTGTGTTTAATAACATACAAACGTGAAATGTCTTTCTGGTACTAAATTTCTGACAGTCACGTAAAACAACATTTCACTCTTTTACCATAAAACCCTGCTAAGTACTATTATTACACTACAATCTGGTCTAGGCAAAGTATGTCGCGAACTCAACCCAAGGGAGTTCGGTGTAGGTTTTAAAGGAAAAATGTGTGAAAAGAAAACAAAACAAAAATTCAAGTTACTTGGGGTTAAATAGTTCTACTCTGACATATTAGGTAAACCACAATGGTGCCTGAAATAGCTATCTGTAAAATGATGAAGTCGGATTAGATGAGTCTGAAAACATCTGTGGTTCTGCAAAAGCCATCCCTGCCCCCCAACACCACCCCGGCCGAGAAAAAAAAAAAAAAAAAAACCAAAACACTTCATTTAGTGACATCCTTCGAAATAAAAGGATATTTTATCCACTTGTGAAGTATAATATTCATCTGTGTGAAGTTCTCTCATCTACCTCCACTTCCACCTATTCTCTATTAGGTAATAAGTATTAGGGAGATTTCTGCTATTGGGGGAAAGAGAGGAGGGATATAGGCAGAAGGGATAGATTTTCTAGGTTTCTTTTTTCTTTAAACAATTTGTATAGCTTGCTTGGCCTGCAGTATTAATCAAAGGGAGCTAAGCTCAGTTTGAGGTTGTATTTTTGGTTCATATTAAAAAAGCCAATTTATTCATAAGTTATCCCTATTACACGAGTCAATTTATCAATAAGTTAGTTATCTTTATCATCAACCTACAGTTGAACATTTATCAGCTCACCTCCAGGTGAACGGTCAAACCTTGAGCTTATCCAACATGTACTATCTTAACTTTTGCACTGATTCAGAGCATCGAGTCTTTACAAACCTAACTAATCTTGGTTATTTTTAAAGGTAGACATTTAGACTTGTTTTTTAATGAAAATTCATCTTTTTAAAACAAACGTAGATTAAAAAACACACACACACACACATTTCCTATGGAAATGAGTAAGAAACTATCTCCCCAACAATTACTGAAGAGCAGGAGCTTGTCATCCTTACCACTGCTTCTCCGGTGTCTAGAACAGTTGCTGGTGCAGATTATGTGCTCAAAACTACTTGCTGATTGAACAAACACATCAAGTTAAATAAGTTTATCTTTTACATTTTGGATTTAATCATTATCCAAATCCCTTTAAATACATAACATTTCACTATTTTTAAAATACATTTTTTAAAGGCTACAAAAATGAAAGATTGTTGATTTTTGACAATAATGTTGTTTAAGTGATTCTGTAACCCTGGGTGCAAAGATGACTCTCTACTAACCAAAATGACAGCAAAGGGGTATGATGTAGGCAATGTTTGGGAATCAGATTAACATGGGCTGAAATCCCTATGCCCCCACACTTACTAGTAAGAATACAAGTTTTAACCAAATTATTGTTTTCTTGCAAACACTTTAATTTAGAGGTTTTATCCAATGCTACTGGAACTTGTGGCTGGACAGTTAATTAAACATACATACACGAAAAACACTAAAAATGAAACATGCAGACAAAAAAAACAATATACTGTGGCAGCTGTTACTTTGGTGGTCCTTGACGAAACTGGCCTCCTCATGGTCACAAACTTGCATATCCGCTCCTGAATGTGGAATGACTTTGTGACTGCTTTAACCCATGCAATGTAGCAAAAATGACACTGGACCCCTCCTGGGCCTAAACCTTAAGAAGGCCACCTGTGTACTCCTGGGAAAGCTAGCCACCAGGTAAGGAGCCCAACTTAGGTGGAGAAGTGCATGAAGGAGAAGCTAGCTAGCTCAAACCAGCAGAGCTCCCAGCTGACAGCCAGCACTAACTTAACTTGCTAGCCTTGAGAGTGAGGCTATTTTGGATCTCCATTTGTCCCTGCTCTGCAGCCAACACCATAAGCAGCAGAAAAACCACTCAATACCATGACAGCTAATAAATGGTTTTTATTTTAAGCCATTAAACATTGGTATGGTTTGTTAAACTGTAATACATAACTGCCACACACACAAACCTTACATTTTATTTTTGCTTCAACCCATGAATGGGTTTTAATCGACCACCACTTTGATGAGGGCTACAGCCTTGTCTTTCAGTGCGGGTCCACTGATGGAAGTTCTGAGTCAACTTTGTGGCTTATCAGATGTTGCACAATGCAGCATCTACAATCTCCACTCTATTTCTCTAAAATACAACAAAAATTTAAATACTTTTGTAGAGTGATTTTTCTGGATGTTCATCTTTTTTTTCCTAAGCGTTCACAGTTCTCTCTTACACCTAATTTGATGGCAATTGTTTTGCATGTTACTCACCTATACTGACACTTTGCAAAGCATTCCAAGTTAGTTTATATAGAAGCTACAATTCTCTTTCACACTCACATTTCATAGATTTGTGTAGATTTTCAAATAGATTTTCACACTCACATTTCATAGATTTGTGTAAGTCTACTGAGTTATACAATCACAATTAAAAAGTACAGATCTAAATAGATTTAGGAACAAACCAGAAACTCTTGTTAAGTATACAGCTCAATTGGTGGGGACAGAAAATCACTGCCTGTATCACATTCTATATTCTAGAGCAGCCTATTAGCTATCAGTATTCATGATGCTGTGACCATTAGTTGGTAAGTTTTATATAAGAAATGAATAGGGCCGGGCGCGGTGGCTCACGCCTGTAATCCCAGCACTTTGGGAGGCTCAGGCGGGCAGATCACAAGGTCAAGAGTTCGAGACCATCCTGGCCAACACAGAGAAACCCTGTCTCTACTAAAAATACAAAAAATTAGCTGGGCGTGGTGGCGGGCACCTGTAGTCCCGGCTACTCAGGAGGCTGAGGTAGGAGAATGGCGGGAACCCAGGAGGTGGAGCTTGCAGTGAGATCAGGCCACTGCACTCCAGCCTGGGCGACAGAGCAAGGCTCCATCTCAAAAAAAAAGAAAAAAGAAAAGCCTTCCTTCTTAGACTGGGCCTGACTGCAAAACAGTGCAGCAGGGAACACAGGTGGGAGCATGTCCCTGAAACAAGGAAAGAATTATGACACGTCAGTATCACCGTGGGTACATTCTACCATGAAATGCCAACCAAAAAATATTCAAAGGAAAGCAACAAAAAATAAACATTGTGATTCATTCACACAGTTGTTTTAGGCTTAACTAAAGAGAACCATAGGGTTAAGACAGGAAAATTTGGAAGATAAAAAACTGTCAAAAGCTGGGAGGAAAAACAAAGGGGCTTATGCCAAAGACAAAACATAAAAGAGTTTACGGAGAAACAAGAAAAATGTTTAAAACTTTAATTAAAGGTTAATTCATTCAAGAATGAATTACAATCTTCTATCCACTCTCTTTTCTTGCAAATAAGAACATTTTTTAAAATCTCCTTATTCTAAATTAAATTTACGTGTGGAAAAAACATTTTATATCATTGGCATTCTTAGAAATCAAGCAACTGAAGAACCATCTCTGTAGGGGACAGATGAGCTGCCTGGATCTCCTTAGCTGAAGTTACTTTTTCTTAAAATTTGCATTACAAAATTAGTTAACTGTAAATATGACCTAAGACACACATCACACGCTCAAAACATTTGTTCCAACTGCTGGGAGGATAAAACAAGGAAATACGAGCATATGACGTATTTTCCCAAAGTATTCGGAGAAGGAAAATGGAAACTAGAGAGGGGAAGGCAAACTAGGACAATCTGGGCACAAAAATTTCTCATCTTTGCTTTCACAGCACAGAAAGAGCTCGTTTATCCAGGGACTAGATCTTGGTTTCCAATACCATTCTCCAATAAAGAGAATTTTGGAGAAATGGCTGATTGTGGGACTAGGGCAAGGAAGGTGCAGTATAAGCCTGAGCATCCTGCATCACCAGCAAGTGAGGAATATTCAAAAACAGAACCACCAGGTATGTTACAGAGACACAGGAGCCAACTCAAAGAGCTCTCATTTGGCTGAAGCTGGGACACTTTGAGCAACAAAATAAATGAGGTAACACTGGATTACAACCATGAGCCCATACTGACAACTACTGAGTGGGTGGATGAATGGATGGATAGATAGGCAGGCAGGCAGACAGATAGTCTGACAGACAGGTACATACATACATACATATCTCCTGTATAGAAAATAAAAATCCAAATAATTTACATACTTCCCCTCAAGGAGGTGGAGTTGAACTCTCTACTCCTTAAGTGTGCGCTACATTTTTGGTGACAGAAAGGTGGGAAAAAAAGTAACGTTATAATGGAGTAACCTGACAACAAACAGGCGGTCAAGGTTAACCTATCAGTGGTAAGCCATGTTGACAGCACGTGCCTCTGATATGATGACAAAGTCACTTCATCTCTGTGATATTCCTCCTAAAAACCCATAACCTCAAACTAAGACAAAATCACCTGACAAACCCAAGTTGCGGGACTTTCTACAGAATACCTAATCATTACTTCTCAAAACTGTCAAAGTCATCAAAAACAAAGTGTGAGAAACTGTTACCAGCCAAGAAGAGGCTAAGGAGACACACTAATGTGGTCCCTGGATGGGATCTGGGAACAGAAAAAGAACATCTGGGGAAAACAAATGAAATCTGAATAAAGTTCTGAGTTTAGTTAACAATAAAGTGTCGATATTGGTTCATTAGTCGTGACAAATGTATAAAGTTCTATAAAATTTAATAAAGGGGGAAACTGGGCATATGGTATAGGGGAATTCTATGTACTATCTTTGCAACTGTCTCTAAATCTAAAACTACTCTAGGGGCTGGGTGTGGCGGCTCACATCTGTAATCCTAACACTCTGGGAGGCGGAGGCGGGAGGATCACTGGAAGCCAGGAGTTTGACACCAGCCTGGACAATATCGTGAGACACACATCTCTGCAAAAAAACAAAAGAATAAGCCAGGTTTGGGGGTCCACACTTGTAGTCCCGGCTACTCAGGAGGGTGAGGCAAGAGGATCGCTTGAACCCAAAATTCCGAGGCTGCAGTGAGCCATGATTGTACCAGTGTACTCCAGTCTGGGCAACTCAGTGAGACTCTGTCTCTTAAAAAAAAAAAAAAAAAAAAGAAAGAAAGAAAATTTAAATTAAGCTATTCTAAAATTAAAAGTTTATTTAAGACTAATTACATTACATGGAACAGTTTCATGACTGCTGAAAAATCGTGATGTTACTGTACAGGTAGGTATAAAAGACTAAGAGCCAAAACTAAACTGAAAAATGTAAAATTATAAAATTAAGCAATTCTTTATAGATACACTGATAATTGTGGTTGTAAACAGTTTCAAAATGATAGGCTGAAAAAATGCCATTTAAAACAGTGACTGCCAAAACTGGTATGTGCATCAGAATTTTTGACCTTCTTGTTAAAAATAGATTTCAGTATCTTCCACAAGAAATTCTGACCAGGAAGTCTGAAACAGGGCTTGGAAATATTTATTGTAACAATCATTACAGGAGCAACTCATCCATGGACCAGTGCCATAAACAGAGTCTGACCAACTGCCATAAATAATGTCTTTTGTTCCTACTTTAACAGCAAATTCTGCTCTTCCATTCTTATGGAGAACTTATCATTCCTCCTCCAGGAGGCTGAGTGAAGAAGCATAACCTAAAAATACTGATTAATGGCTCTAGGTCAGCATGATGGAAGACCATATGCAATGTTTTTCATAATGTGGTATTTAAAAGACTTCTGGAGGCACATGTATAATGTGCTTAAAGTCATTTATTGTTACAACTATTTTCTATTTAGGGCAAAATTTAGGTTTTCCATATTTACTATCATGATAAAGTTTCCTTCTAAAATAGACTTCCTAAAAAGAGAATAAATTTTTAAAAAAAGGAAAATAATAGGTAGTACAAGGATATAGCAAAAATTGTAAGGTGTTACACAGATGGTGGAAGATTAAAAAACGCTGTACTAGTTCAACTCCAGTGCTACCTTTTGATAAAAAGCTGCAAGAGACAGATGAATGAAGATTCAAAATTAAGACAATGGTCAAAAAACAATAAAATAACATTAAATAGGAATAAAACATTTATACTTGTTTATGTTTTGAATCAGCTCTATAATTTGTTACTCACTAAGTTATGAAGAATTTTCACTCTAACAGTATAATTGCTATCATTAGGCACTGAGTACTCACCATGCTTGGTAAGCACTATGCTCGATATCATACACAGTCTCATTTCATCTTTACCAGAACCTTATAGAACCATTTTAGGGAAGGATCCTTTGCACAGGAGGTTAATTCCTATTGATGATGAGAGGCGCTCTGTTACATACTAGGTACCCAAGGACTCCTACAGGTACTAGCATAATTCCTAGGCCCCAGAGTAGGGAAAAGGATGGCTCATCTTGCAAGTGTCTGGGCCAGAACTGGAGTCCTGATCTAACTCCAAAGCCCAAGGCCCTCCCATCTTCAGTAGACCATTCACTTGTAGCTCACTCTGATAAGGATCACTTCTCCTGTGGGACAAAGTCCCTCCAGGTGGAGAGAGAGCATAGCACGAGAGAGAGACCAGGAGAAAGTATGGACTGGCAGTTCAGAGAGCCAGTTTTCTGGTCCACTCTAGGACTCACATCTTTGGTGAAGCTTTTTAGCCATCCTAGATCTCAATTTTCTCAGCAATAAATAAAGGTATTACTCTGGATAAGATACTGCATCTAAATTCAGTTCCAGGGAGACCTAGCTTGGCTACAAGTTAAATGAAAAAAAAAGTGGGGATTCTGCCTGGTTTATTTATCTGTATATGTCAAATAAAAGGTCTAACTGAAATCGTCTCTTTCAGATAGCTATTTATCTTCCGTACCAAATGCAGGGATTACACCCTGCCTTCCAGGAAGGTCAATGTTCTAACAGAACCTCATCAGATCAGGCTTAAGTCTCTGTTCCTTTCACATGAGCCAGGGTGTGTGTAGGTGTGTGTGTGCTGAAATAGAAAATGTGCTTTTTAAACTACAGAATGGTAATTTTGAATTAACAACAACTCTTTTTTTTTTTTTCATTGAGAACAGGATTCTGTAACAGATGAGACAAAGAAGATATACCAATGTGTCAAATGTACACCATTTTCTTTTATTCACTTTTGTTTTCTTGGGTCTTTAATAATATGATTGACTTACTTACAGTTGAAAATACACATTATCTGTTTCATACTACACTGTGTGTCAAATAACACTAATAGCTCCTCAAGGGAAATCACTGTCATGTCTTTATTTCAACAATGACCCCATCAGACAAGAGGTGTGCTAAGAATAGAGGAAAAAACACATTACTGTTCCTGCCCTCATAGAGCTTTCAATCTACAGAGAACTAGAGAGTTAGCACAGAATTACATACAAGTGTATTTCAAGGACACTTATGAACTATGCTACGAAGGAAGATTACAGGGAACAAAGTGCTGGGACGAAGTCCACCAGCAGATAGGACCTAACCTGGAGACCTGGGAAGATGGTAACAAAGAAAGCTTCTCTGAAGGAGGAGCATGTCAACCAACACTTAAAAGTTCTGAAGAAATTGCCCAGAAAAAGGAGGCAGAAAGTGGGGGCCGCTAAGACAGAAGGAACAGCACGTGCAGAGGATCTGAGGCAGGAGAGAGCAGGGCTCAAGGGTTCATCTGAGAGTGAAAGGAGCTCATGATGACCCAGGGCGGGCAGGGCAGGCACAGAGTGAATCCGAGTCCCAGAAGCAGCAGGCAGGAGCAGGAACAGACTACGTTATGTCTTATCCCCAATAGCTTCTGTCTATACTCCAGCAATCAAGACCCAAGTGACCTGCTGGTAGCTAACAGCAGGAAAAGAATTGTTCACTTGAGAGGAACAATGCTTTTTGGAATTATAAAATCCTTACAAACGGCAAGTTACTATCTAAGAGGGAATAAAACATGACCCAACATCAAAGATGAAATCAAAGATACACACAGGTTTGTCTCATGAAAACTATAACTTTCTTAATTAAAAGCTATGTAAACTCAGAAAAAATGTGAATGAGTCTAAAAAATTTTAGAAGAAAAAATAAAACTATTTTTAACTTGAAAGCTTTCTTCACTAAGGAGGACATAATTGGTAATTGTGGCTGAACACATAAGGTCAATGTGGAATTTACTGGAAATGTGGGGCTTAAAGGCCCTGTGTATTCCCAATATAAATACCACATATAGTTTTAGAAAAGAAATGTCTCACAGTGTATCATTAAATGCAACATGTACAAAACACAGGGAATATTTAAAAAATAGTTATGGCATCAAAGCTGTTATTACTTTATATTTCAACCATGAAAACTAAGAATTCCCTGAACTTGGATGTAAATTTTCATTATGTGCATGTCTGCATTTTTCTTTTTTTTTTTTTTTTTTGAGACAGAGTCTCGCTCTGTCACCCAGGCTGGAGTGCAGTGGTGTGATCTCAGCTCACTGCAGCCTCCACCTCCTGGGTTCAAGTAATTCTCCTGCCTCAGTTTCCTGAGTAGCTGGGACCACAGGCATGCACCACCACGCCCAGCTAATATTTGTATTTTCAGTAGAAACAGGGTTTCACCATGTTGGTCAGGATGGTCTCAAACTCCTAACCTTGTGCCCGCCCACCTCAGCCTTCCAAAGTGCTGGGATTACAGGCGTGAGCCATCGCACCCAGCCCAGGACTGTTTACTTAGAAAAATGCACGTGTGCGGGCAGGGAGACACTGCACTCCAGCCTGGGTGACAGAGCGAGACTCTGTCTCAAAACAAAACAAAACAAAACAAAACAAACAGTCCATAGTTTTCGTCAGGTTCTCAAATGCAGTCTATGATCCAAAAAAGGGTAAGAAGCATTGACCTACTATTTATCACACATTTAGCAAGGTTCTCTTTTAGAAATACCTCACAGTGACATGTATCCAACACCTAAAGGATGCAGGTGGCAGATGCATAACTCATTCAATGCCAAGGCCAAGCTGCAAAGTTCCTGTGGTACTAGCCAGGGACAGAGACATCCCCACACGCCCACACACACAGGATTTATTCCAAACGGACGGTTTTACAAAATCATGTACGTGTCAAAAGATTCACTGAACGAAATAATTTTCCATCTTTTATGACACACTGTTGTTTCATGTTTGGAGTGATACTGGCCTCCATATGCCCTACAAAAATGGTTCCTTATTCAGACAAATTTGAGTTTTAAAAATTTCAAAAAAGAAAAAAAGGTTAACATAAATTAACATTTTATCTAGTAACAGTTAACAAGAATAACTGGAAAACTCCTTCAATGGCTCATAATTAAAGTTATGACCAAACAGAATAAAAAAGCCTTTTGAAAGAAAGAGACTGGGCCAGATAGCTCACGCCTGTAATCCCAACACTATGGGAGGCCAAGGCGGGTGGATCACTTGACGTCAGGAGTTCGAGACCAGCCTGGCCAACATGGCAAAACTCTGTCTCTACTAGAAAAATACAAAAATTAGCCGGGTGTGGTAGCGAACACCTGTAATTCCAGCTACTCGGGAGGCTGACGCAGGAGAATCGCTTGAACCTGGGAGGTGGAGGTTGCAGTGAACTGAGATCGCACCACTGCACTCCAGCCTGGGCGAGTGAGACTCGGTCTCAAAAAAAAAAGAGAGAGATCTTAAGCAAACATGGAAGAAATTGATTTGGTAAATGAGAGAAAGGAGAATGTTTCCAAAATATAACACCAGAGATGTAAGATTAGAAGGGAAAAAACCACTATAAGAACAAAGTTGTTTTTAAGACAGGCAACAAAGATAAAAACTATAGATGAACATGAGATTTAATCAGTGACCTTCCAGTGATGGCGTTTCTTCTGTGTTCATCCCACTTTAAACTCACTGAGCTTTTTGAATCTGGTTGACAGCATTTCTCGAATTTGAAACATTTACAACCATTATTTCTTAAAAAATTTTTTTCGGTTCTCCTCTTTCTTTTCTCCTACAACTCAATACACATGCTAACCACCTAATAGTATCCCACAGGTCACTGGTATTCTGGTACACTTTTTCCAGTTTTTGTTCTCTCTGCGCGTAGTTTGTACTGCCATATCCCTAAATTCACTGTTGTCTCTCTGCAGTGTCTACTCTGCTGATATCCCACCCAGCATATCTGTCATTTCACATAATGTATTTTTCATTTTCAGAAGTTCCACTTGGATCTTTTTTACATCTTTTTTCTCCAATATTCATGTTTTCATTTAAATACATGAGCCTAATTATAATCATACAATTTTAGCAACTCCTGGTACTTCCATCATCTGTTACTCTAGGATTGTTCCTGTTGGCTAATTTTTCTCCTGGTTATAGGTCATATTTTTCTGTTTATTGACATATTTTGATTAGATGTTGGATATTATGAATTTTCTGTTGTTGTTATCTGGATTTTATTGTCTTCCTTTAAAGAGGATTAGACTTTGAGTTTTTTTTGTAGGCTACTAAATTATCTCAAATTCCTTTTGATCCTTTTTAAGATTTGTTTTCAAGTTTGGTTAAAGACAATTTCATAGAAGCTTTTCCTCTAGAAACAGCCTAACCTCACTACTAAGCTGTGATCCTTCCAAGTCTTTACTGAATGTCCCAAATGTCCAACACAACAAAGACTTTCCACTTCAACCAACTGGTACTCAAGTTCCTCCCGGCCTTGAGTGAGCTCTGCAAACGTTTCACAGCTCACAGCTCCTCCACGGCTGTTTGCCTAATTTGCTGAGTTTCTATTCCACACAATCTATTCATCAAAGACTCAAGGAGGCCTTATATAAATTTTCTGGAGCTCTTTTTCTAGATCACCCCTTCCTCTCCAGAACTCTACCCTCAACTTCCAACTGCCTCAGCCTCCTCAAACTCCAATCTGCTTCCTCTACTCAGCAAGTTCACTCTGCTTTGCCTCGTATTCCTCCCTGCAACACAGTCTGAAATAGGCTTAATCAAAAGGCTGGCCTTATTTGTTTCCCTTGCCTCAGGGATTACTATCTTGTACAGTCTGCTGTCTAATGTCTAAAACAGTCGCTCTATACTCAAGTCTATTCCAAATAGCATTAAGAGTTTATTGTACATCACTAAAATCCAGCATATTTTTATTTTTTAATCTAAAAAACCGTTCTGTGTATTTTTAGGATTATAATAAAATGACGCACAATCAGCTTCATCACACATACGGGAAAAACAGTACTTGACCTTCAACCTTCAAAGTGACTGACTACATGATGTAGCTAAGTATTATATAATAGGATTACACAGCCGTGTCTTTAGGAAGCAAAGGAGAAAGGAAATTTTGTTCAAAAATATGTATATGTTTATGTTTACTTTACATAAAAAGGCAAAAATCATCTCATTTTGGAGGCTAACATACTTACAGATAGTCAAATTCAACTCATTTATTTTGTAAAAATTTAACCTCTTTGGGCCCCAGTTTCCATAACTTACATAAGATCACAAAGATTTTTTGTGGACCTAATTTTCAGGCATATAAAAGTTCTAAAACTTAGGCTTTAACAAAGCTAATACTATTTAAAATATCCAAATAAATAGAAAGTGACATACTTCTCAACTACAGATGGTACCAGAAGACCAAATAAATAACACTTTTGGCAGTTCCTTATGTGCTTGTCAGAAAAACAGTTAGTAGTTCTATTCCCCTGATCTCTATTACTGAGGGGGAAAAATCATTAACAGAAACAAGCATGCCACCAAATTGTTTTGACTTAGCTAGGATCATCGAAATAACAATTCTAATATACTAATTAAGACAAGAAACCACTCAATTTCCAAAAACCTACATTTAATTATACAAATGTATCACTCCTCTACCAAGAATAATTTTAACTGTATACAACCTAAACATTTCCTTATAATTTAATATAATGTTGGTTAAACTAAGGTCTTTGTTGTTCTTTTTTCGCTTCTATAATTCTTTTTTCAGTGCACACAAGACCTTTAATGAAGCAATATACTCCCAAGATACATACCATTACTAACAACTTTTATTAACATAGAAATAACAAGGGACTGGGATATGTTATAAAATGCTGAAAAATAGACACAGCTAGACAATTCTGTTTAAAGATATTAATTCACCATTCCAACTGCAGATGCACTGGGTACTTTAAACCATCCATGCAATAAACACTTACAAACAGCTATGATGTGCTAAGCACTATTCCAAGTGCAAGAATACACGGCGTTAAAAGATAACTGCAACCAAAACAATCCTGGAAAAGAGTAAAGCTGGAGGACTCACCTTCCAACTTTCAAAACTAAGCAAAGGTAATTAAGACAGTGTGATGATGGCATAAGGACAGACACACGGGATCAGTGGAACAGAACTGAGAGACTCCAGCTATAAACTCGTAAGTCTAGGGTCAACGGATTTTCAATGGGGTGCCGATAATGTTCAATGAGAAAAGAACAGTCTTTTCAACAAATGGTGCTGGGACAACCAGCTACAAGAAAAGGAATGAAGTTGGACCCCTAATTCACACCATATGTGAAAATTGATTCAACATGAACAGAAGATCAAAATGTAACAACCAGAATGTGTAAGAGAAAATTGGGGTAAAGCCATAGGATCTCATATTTGTCAATGAGGTCTTAGATATGATACAAAAGCACGAACAACAAAAGACAAAACGGATAAATCGACTGCATCAAAATTAGAAACTTTTACACAAAAGACACAATCAAGAAAGTAAAAAAGACAGCCCACAAAATGAGAGAAAATATTTGCAAATCATATATCTAATAAGAGACTTATATAAAGAATATACAAAGAACTCTTAAAAGGCCAGGCATGGTGGCTCATGCCTGTAATCCCAACACTTTGGGAGGCCGAGGCAGGTGGATCATCTGAGGTCAGGAGTTCGAGACCAGCCTGGCCAACATGGTGAAACTCCATCTCTACTAAAAAAAAAAAAAAAAAAAAAAAAAAACTCTTAAAATTCAATTTTAAAAAGACAAAAAAACAGTGAAACAATCTTCGAAAAAAGATACACAAATGGTCAACAAGCACCTGAAAAGATAATCACCACCACTGGAAAAATGCAAATCAAAACCATAATGAAATAGCACTTTATATCCACTAGGATGGTTATAATCAAAACATCAGACAACGTGTTGACAAGGATATGGAGAAATCATTATACATTAATTTATATAGCAGTATTATTCATAATAACCAAAAGGCGAAAACAATCCAATGTCCATCAACTGCTGGAGTGGAAAAACAAAACATAGTACTCCCACTGCTATAGTTTGGGTATTTGACGCCCAAACCTCATGCTGAAATTTTATCCCCAGTGTTGGAGGTGGGTACTAATGGGAGGAGTCTGGGGTCATGGAGGCAGATCCCTTATGAACGACTTGGTGCCAGCCTCACAGTAATGAATGAATTCTCTCTATAAGTGCTACCCTAGGAGCTGGTTGTTAAAACAACCCTGGCACCTTCCCCCCGGCCCGCACGGCCTCTTGCTTCCTCCTTTGCCATGTGATCTGCACATGCTGGCTCCCTTCTCCTTCCACCTTGAGTGGAAGCTTCCTGAGGCCCTCAGCAGATGTTGACACCATGCTTCCTGTACAGGCTGAAGAACCGTGATCTAAGTAAATCTCTTTTCTTTATAAATTACCCAGTCTCAGGTATTCTGTTGGTGGTGGTGGTGATGGTGGCCACTTGATTTTTTTTCTTCAACTTTCATTTTAAGTTCCAGGATGTGCAGGTTTGTTACATAGGTAAATGTGTGTGTGCCATGCTGGTTTGCTGCACAGATCAACCCATCACCTAG